>NC_134458.1:111005450-111373575 GCF_047948215.1 Lycorma delicatula
CATGCGTTTGTGTTTAAAGTTTGTCGAGATAGATCAATTTAAGTAATAATAAATATATTTTGGATAATATTTATGTGTAAAAATTAAAGTAAACATGTAAAAAAGTATAAAAATTCAATATGTCAGCTTTAGCCTGCGCAAAATCCAGCGAAAAATATTAATTACACATATCGTTGGAAAGGGGAGATTATGAGCCACGCATAGGTACCTCAATGTCCGATGCCGAGCGAGCGAGACTGTTTTGGGAGCGTCGCAAAGCTGGCACGACGCCGACGGCACGAGCACCTCTACCGCTGCTTATTATGCCTTATATCTCTTACTTCTCATATCAAAGACCAACGTTGAACAAAATTGTCGTCGAATATTAGTCGAAATAAATATCATGTATCGTTTAGTGTCTGTTTTATGTTAATATTAAATTTAGTAGGCAGTCAATGTCTCGTTTTTATTTCAATCCAAAACACTAAAAGTGACTCAGTGTCACTTCAAATGAAGGAATTAAAATTTTCCATTTTTTTGTTTTTTTTGGCGAAAAACATTTTCATGTTATCATCGTTTGGAAAACAAAAATATGAAATATAAAAATAAAATATAAAATCTAATAAAACAATAACAAAAATCAAAATAGAAATTTTCCATTGGAGACTTTCAGTTTTGTTAAAAAATATACGACGGTGGCTCTCCCATTTAACTCTACAGATAAGTTGTTCGGTCTGTAGCTCGGAGGAACTTCATCCAAGGTCGGTAACATTTCAAGTTAAACCAACGGCCGTGCGCTCTCACACAGCCCCACCTGATTTTTTTCTTGAAATTTTTCTTGAAGTTCGTTTTTTAAAAAAATATTTCTGTTTCATAATTTACGCTGCATCCTACAATACAGTATGTACAAAACGTTTCTGTACGTACATTATGAACTCAGTACATATTTTGAATATTTATATATATTTGTATTTACAAATAATTTATTCAGTGTATTTAGTAGTATACTAATATGTTGAAAGCACAGAGCTGTCTCCACTTCATGTCAAGGACTACTTGGAGTTATGGCTCGAAAGGCTTCCTCTACATTCTTCATTTGTTGCGTACCAACATTAGATACATACGCCTTGATTATTCCCACATTAAGATAGCGGGTCTAGTCTGAAGCACACTCAAAGGGCGCGATTTCCTCTCGATTAAGCTGAAGCTCATTTTATTGAATCCAGACAAGTCCCATGATACCCTTCTTTTGAAGTTAAATAATTAAACATTTTTCCAACATTTGAAAATAAGAATCACCATTCACGTACTTTAAAAAAAAAGTCCAGATAAGTAACGCGATGTCATCCTGCCCGTATCATAATATGTAGTGAATTCCTTTCCAACTCTCGTAAAATATAAGGATTATCCTTAGCTCAGAAAACCATAGTCTTGACTTGTGAACGGCGATTAATTGCTCATACATCAGAAAACAACATTCTTCTGTAAGACATCGCATTTAGAAATTGTGCTAATAGGAACGACAGGCTGTAATGTGCCGTTTTATGTGTCCATCCGATAATTCATTCACAAAAGTTGGTTGAAATTGTTACACAACATCAAGCGTCTTTTTAATATACAAGGATTGTTGACTGCCATATTTTAAGTTCGGCCGCTCGTTTACAAGTAGATCTAACTGGAAACTGCTAAATCTAGTCGGTGACGACAAAAATTGTTTTTACTTGCGTTTTCTTTCGTCCGTTAAATGTCCTGTTTTTAACGCTGCTAGAAGAAAATGCACGTTTTTCATAGTCAAGAGTTATTGTTTTACGAGGCGGATCCTTAGTAAAGCGTTCACGAAATCCATTCATTATTTATGGCATTATTTTTCTAGTTCGACGTCGTTCATGTCCCTTCGACTTAAGTTGCAAAGTCATCGCTCAAATCAGATACGGCTTTACAACTGAAGAAAGAAATCAAAGTGAATACCTTGTGTGAGCTTGACAGCAGGGATATCAACCGCGTTAAAGAAATGATTTTTTTAGGAACCGAGTACTGTTTGATTTTCAAAACAGTAGCAACATGTTAACTGTAGAGTGGGGTTCTGGGATATCTCATATGTAATATATATATATATATAAATAAAAGTTACAAAATTAATACAAGACTTTCACGGCTATCCGGTAACTATAATTTGATAAAAGTATAACTTTTATGAAAGTAATGAAAAAGATTGTCATTTTCAGTCGGAAATAAAAAAATTTATAGTCAATTTTTATAGCCCTTTTAAATGATGAAGAAAAAAACAATAATAATAAAAAATAAGAGTTAGAATCAAAAATCAGAATATATATTTTTTACAGGTGAGAAAAGAATTTTAAGAAATTTCTTTCTAAAAATATTTATATATATGTTAGGCTTAACAAATTTATTTAATTAAAGTTTTCTCTAAACCTAACACTCCTTTCAATAACGGCTAAAATAAGAAAAATAGAATTACTGAAAAACTTTCCTGCATCTCAGTTCCGGGGTCTATAATCTCAAAAAATGTAGACGTTTCTTAATAGCTGTATGTATGAGTAAACTTTCATAAAAATTTTGAAAGATATTTAAACATAAGGGAAATACAGCAAAAGAACAAAACACATATATTTCAATATTAATTGGTGAGGGGAGTTGATATTTTGTAAAAAAATATTTTTTGGATTATATATGCATTGCAATTAACAAATTTCCTTTAATAAAGTTTCCTCTTAAATCCGTCTGAAGAAAATAGAAATTATTTTTTCACGATATCATCCCATCCCCTTAACGAATCCAAAAAAAAAAATATTATCAATAATATGAAAAAAAAATAATATGAGTGCCTTATGTATAGAAATATTGGAGCCAATTTTGAAGAAAATCGGTTTGGTCAGTCCTGAGATATAATGCCAAAAGCAGTGCGACCGCACACGTACGCATATGGCTTTTTGGTCTAGATGAAAAACTTGGACCCTAAAACGTAAAGGTTTGCAAAAAACCCGAAAAAGAGAAACAATAAGCAATAACAATACTTTCTATTTTTATATAGCTCTTTTAGCTATTTTCGCCGGGAAGGTAACATGTATACATATATATTTTTTTTCACAAGAAAAGATATATTGACTTTATGTAATAAATCCGTTAAATCCGTTAAAACTTTAAGTGTCTGGAAATGCATGAGTAAAAAATTATTTAAAAAAAATTTAAATGGTTTCGTAATTTTCATATAAAAAGGATTTTAAATAAAAGTTTGTTTAAATTAAAAAGAGTCCATAACATTTCCAGTGACTTTCCTTTGTTAAACCTTTCCTAGTTTAAGTAAAAGTCCCTCCTTAACATCGATAAAACTTTTTATTGAGTTTTGTTCCTTTTTCTTTTAACTTCAGACAGTTTTACTATGTAAACTAAGTAGGATTTTAAAATTAACAAAAAAAGTTTTCTTAAAAAGAAATCCTAAATTACAGTTAATTTTTAGTAAATTATGTTAAATTACGCAATGAAAGTTTAAAGAAATTATGCAAAAAATTGGAAGAAGAAATTTGTTGAATTCTGATGGGTTCTTGTACTTCTCGGTAATCGTATAACCAGAGTTTGTGCAACTTTTTTAATCATAATTATAATAAATTATAAGAAGAAAAATGTATAAAATAGAGAAATTGACTGAAATATAAATAGAAATTACTTGAATAATATTTCTCTTATAGGCTGACTGGTTTGTCTGGTGATCAACAACCGGGTTCGACAGCGAATAGACTCTATTCTTTATAAATAATACATCACACATATTCTATGAAATATGATTTCTGATGTTAGTCTGCTATAAATGTATTTATAGCGTATTTCACATATTTGTTCCATATTTTACATATGAAATTCTTTTTCTCTACTCTCTTTTTGAACTTCCCAATTTAGTGCCTACGATATTATACTAATAATACACCTTAACGTTCCAGTTCTCGGAATGCAACGTGGTTCAGCCAGCAGTGTTGCAGTTAATCAGAGGCAAGAGAAAACACTTCTTAGTTTCATGGCACAAACCCTCGAGCACTTATCTACGTGTCAATGAGTGTTCGACACTACCCTCTTGCCATCTGGAGATTAGGCTCTCAGCCTTCTATTAAATTACACCGGTTGCTCCGGTACTATCACCACAATTTTATCATAAAAATCTCCAGAAAATAACTATCAGTTGATGATAGTCTGAGTAGACGTGTTGAATTGTTACAGGCACCGATTCACGGATGTCAGTTTTTTACTCGCCGACATTAATCTAGGGACTGAGATTGCTAGTAAGTTGCTTTACCGCTTGTATGTGCGATGAATGAATATTGTTCTTTCAATGGACATGATTAGTAAAATATGACGTCATATTAAGAATATTAAATTTGACGTCACATTGAGACTCGTATGAATTTATCTAACGTACCGTAATTAGAAAAGTATGAAGATTCCTTCCACAAAAATAGCCTTAAGAGTCGGTTTTATTGCTGTATAGTTTAATTCACTAAAATTTTTTATATCCTCTTATTATAATCCTTTTTATAAAATCACAATAGTATAATTATATCTCATTTAAATCAGAAAAGAATTAGTATTTTTAATTCCATTAATAAATTTATTTTTGTTTTCTTTCATGTTACGGAGTAGTTTACGACGTAAAGTTACCTATTTCAGTTTTTATAAGTTTTCTAATTTAAAATTTTTAGTTTCATCGGTATTTTTAAAACTAATTTCAGCATTTACATAACTCCTTTAAAGTCTGCTAAGTCAAAATTTTATTGAAATAAATTCTTTTCTGTTATTAATGGGACGTTTAGTTTATACTTAGCGTTTCTGAGGTCATAAGCCAATTTTATGGATGTCAAAAGAGCAAACATTTATATAGTGATTTAAAAAAAAATCAATTTGAGATCGGTAGGTTAAACTGAAAGAAAGATTGAAACCAATATATTGAGAAATAGTCAGAGGAGTGAGAAGCAATAGATGGGTGCTTTTTCTACCTTTACCTACCTTACATATGCTGTTCCATGTTAACTAGATTTAGAAAATTACTTTAACTCAGTTTTCACTAAAATTTTCCTACTCTTCAAAATTTGCTCCTGCATATTTCTTTTTAAATTAAAATTAGCCTTGGCTGCCATTTAAAAAAAATCTAAGAGATTAAAGAAAATCGTTAAGAAGCTTATACTTTATAACATGAAGAGATTCCAGGAAAACTACCAACAGTAAAAGAATACTGGTAGAAATTTGTCATTTGTCACAGTGCAGGAAAATACTTTGAAGCAGATAAGCAGAATAACATGTTAATTAACAAATAAATCTTTTTAAAATAAAATTTGATTTCTTTACGGATAGCCTTCATATAGGATAAACACTATTAAAAAAAAAAGACGAGTGGAATATTTGTAAAACAGATTACTAACAATGTCTTATGTATTGGGATTAAATGATTAGTCTAGAGAATAACATTAAACGATGTTAAATGACAGATCACTTAAAAAAAAAGTTTAACTTTGCTTACAGAAACACTTAAATAGATGAAACATAAACATTAATATATTTACATATATTCACTTGTTTTGATGGCTAAAAATAGAATATTTTTCAAACTACTACCATTAAAGTTGAGGATATACTGGAAACATAAAGCAGCACAGCTTACATTGTACATAAATGAAAGAAACACATTACTAGTAAGGGGTCAAAACATAATAATAGCATTGCAACATGCAACACAGCTTACCGATAGTGAATGCAAACATTAAGCATATGGTTTTTCTTTATTATTATTTTTCTAATTAATCTACTGATCAATGAGCTGGACTTTATGTACGCATTCAAAACCTAAGAGTGCAAATGAACATAAGTAAATTGTACGGTGAATAAGTGGCCACAGCACCTGCTGTGCTGTACAATTTTTTTCTGTTTAGCCTCCGGGAATTACCATTCATGTATTACTTCCGAGGATGAATGAGTATGATATGTATGAGTGCAAATGAAGTGTAGTCTTGTACAGTCTCAGTTCTATCATTCCTGAAATGTGTGGTTAATTGAAACCCAACCTCCAAAGAACACCGGCATTCACGATCTAGTATTCAAATCCGTATAAAAGTAACTGCCTTTACTATGACTTGAACGCTAGAATTCTCGACTTCCAAATCAGCTGATTTGGGAAGACGCGTTTACCACTAGACCTACCCGGCGGGTTGTGCTGTACACCTGTCTATTATCCAATAAATAACAATTCATATGTAGTATATTAATGTGTATTCTATGTATTGTGTATGCATTTGTGTCGGTATATTTTACGTATATGAATATTTATATTATTTTTTTAAAATCAGTTCTTTTAAGAATCATACTCCTTCGTACTATATACAAATATATTTATTTTATTAGATGAACCAAAGTACAGAATAAATAAAGTAAAATGACTTACCTTATTCCACTATATATGCAGGAGCGCTTTCGCGATTTACTCGTATTATCTGCTGCATTATATATTCATGTCAAATTACATTACAAACTTCGTAAAATATAATAACATATACATTTATTTATTTTATTTAAAATTTAAAACCGTTAAACTTTTTATTTTTTTTATTTTAAACTTTTATTCAATTAAATTAAAAATTTATCAAAATGTAAAAATATGAAAACTTAATTAAAATTAAAATTAACATTAAAAATTAAATTGTAAAAGTTTTTTTAAATGTGTAAAAATATGACGTCAAGGCATAAAATCGAATCAAAATTAAAATCAAATAAAAATAATTTAAATAAAATAATTATCCACGTTGTCCATTTAACAGAACTTACTTTACTCTTTTTTTTAAATTTTAATTTGATTTTATGTCTTGACGTCATATTTTTATATATGTAAAAAAAAACCTTTACAATTTAATTTTTAATGTTAATTTTAATTTTAATTAATTTTTCATAGTTTTAAGTTTAGTTTAATTTTTAATTTAATTGAATAAAAGTTTAAAACAAAAAATAATAGTGGTTTTAAATTTTAAATAACATAAATAAATTCATGATATGTTATTATTTTTTTCGAAGTTTTTAATATAATTAAAGATGAATATAAAATGCAGCTGATGATGCGAGTAAATCGCGAAAGCGCTCCTGCATATACAGTGGAATAAGGTAAGTCATCCTACTTCATTATTCTGTACTTAAGATGATCTAATAAAATAAATATTTATATAGATACATATATTAAATGTTTGCTTTGTATAATTAAATTGTACATTTTAACAAACAACTAACTACAATATTTTTTAACTATGCTTAATCAGTAACATAGTAACTCTGACATTTTAAAATCCCTTCTATTAGAACATGAGCAGAAGTACGTCTTTTAAACTTTGCTTTATACCTAAGTTTATTGGGCTTCATTTTAACAAAGCCAAGAGGAAGATAAATGTAATTTACTTGTTTTAGGAAGACACCTAAGAAGAAAACTGTGAAAGACTTTAATTGCACAAAAAGAAACAAAACCTAAAAAGAATCTCCAGAGGAAAGAAGATCTAAAATAAAACCAGGAATAAGAAGAACAAGTTAACTTTAAATAATATCTAGAAGAAAATCTTAAACCGAAGTAAAAAATTACAAAAACCAATTAAATCAGAAAAAGTTTAGTTGCAGGAACCATAATATCAACAGGATTTATAGAGTAAAAATCTAATTTAAATAAAAGAAAATTAAAACAGAAATGGTAGAGCCATAAAAATAGAGGCGGGGTGAGTGGTGCGCCGCATCCCGAAAATTGTTTTTGCTTTTCGATATTTCTTTTTTCAAAACTTTACACAGTGTACAGTATTAACTGATAAGACCGTCATTTAAATAGCTGTATAAGATGATTTGTACTAAAAATAAAAACCCATTGGTTTAATATATTGAATTATATTTTTTATACTATAACTAGTAATATCAGTCAGTATATTAGGTTATTTTAAAAATATATTCGTATATTTATTAACTTTTGAAAATATAAACTAATTTTGTACATAAAAAAATATAATTTATATAGACGATGTTCAATTTCATAAAAATAATATCCTTGAGTTAAAAATTTTCTTATAAGCACTGTTAATTCTATTGCGCAGTTCATTCACCACTTTCTGCAGTGTCACACTAGAAATGAAATTAATTTTTAATAGAATTCAATGTTTCAGATTCTGATTACTTGAGTTTATAAAAACATCTGTATAGAAAAAAAATCTGTGTTGAAAGGTCATCACAGAACATCATGTTTCCATTTCAGGATATAACATGATTAGGCGAAAAATTTCTGCAAAATGTTTTATTATTAATCTCATGAGGCTTATACTTATGAAGGTACGATATAATACTTACAAGGTATGATTTCAATTCGACGCCTTGTGTAATGTTACGGTATGGTGTAATGAGCGTTAGAAATTACTAAAACTGGACGAAAGTGGAAGGTTTCGTATTGATTTTGTTTTCAGCCATTTTTCTTAGTTATTATTATTACTGTTCTTCCGGTGTGGTCCTTACTTTTAGTCCGATTTAAAAATCAAAAGTGCATTTGTTTGGAATTTCTCTTGCATCACTAACTGTGTGCACTAGTATAAGCTTCGATTATTCGGATACTTTAATGGAGTAGTCAATTCAACCGTAACATTTTACGTTTGTTGAGTGAACGTGACTTGTCTGAAAAAATAATTGAATTTCCTTCTCGCTTGTAAATTTTCATTTATTTAAAATAATTTACCCGTTTGAAGCTTTTGAAATATAATACGATCAAAAAAGTTGCCATCTTCATGCAGCAACATTTCGATCGCGAAGTCGGCACGCACAGCGTAGACTTCAAATCTTGTAAAGCTGTGAACGGTATGGACGCATATATAAGCGTTTCTTTAAAACATATCACACTGTCATCACCAGAATTTGTAGTTTGCGACCGGCTTTCCTAAAAACTTTTTCATGACTATGCAAGAAAGACTCCCTGACCAAGTTCAACATTTTCTTCAGATTTCCTTAGTCGTTCTGTATTCTTCTCTTTATACACAATCCGGTCGTTTCAAACCGAATATGCCATCGACGAATGTTATTGTCGCTTGGAAAATCGCAATTTAACTTTCTACGGAACGCATGTTAAACTGTAACTACAGATTCACAGTTAGAAAACTACAAAACACGCAAGGTTTTCTTTTTAGAATCGCTATCTTTTCTAGTGGTGCTACCAAGCGGAAAACAGGGAATAAATATACGGTCATATGAGCAACTAAAATTTTGCTTTTTTTCTTTCATTCTAATCTTAAATCAAAACTGTACACAAGAAATATTATAATGAATTAAAACCACCAAATTCATTTTTACATTCTGCATTATACTTTTGGGTATGACAGTGCAGTTTCTCAAAGGCGAGAGCATAGATGTACAAATATACACAGAACATGCGTTTAAAAAAAAAAATGTATTATATAATTCATAAAGCCGTTTATCGCAATCTGTTCAAAAGAACAGATTCACAGTTTCTGTTTTAGAAGAATAAATAACCCCCCCCCCCCATAGTTCATTGAGATGAGGATGATATATATGATAAGTAAATGAGATAGTCTCATTGTTTAATATAAAATTAATTTAAAATTTTGATTTTATAATTTAAAATTAGTTTGTTGCATTGAAATTTTTTTTCTACCTCATATTTATTTATACAACAACAAAGAAGGTGTATGTAACGTCAAAAATCATCTTTTCTGACACTAAATTAAAAATAAATAAAGTTAGTCTTTAGAAAAATAAAATGTAATTATAAATTAAGAATTAAAAGAGCTGAGTAAATGTTTTTAAGGCTTATTCACAATTTGGCACTGTAGTAAAGAACGAAAAAACAAAATTATATAGTAAAACTGTTAAATATAAACATAAAAAGGGATAAAAATAAAATTAACATTAATTTATAAATTAAATTTAAAAGAAAAATTACATTCTACTAAAAAAAAAAAAAAAATATTGAGAAAAATACATAAAAATGTAAGAATTTAAAAAATGTTATATTATAAAAGATCCCTGTTTTAGTTTTGATTTAATCTGCTATAAAATTTAATTGAATTCCTCATCAATTGATTCCCTTGAACACGTAATCTGAAGTAAAAATTTGAGTATAATTATTTTATTATATCTTCTTTGAAAGAAGCTTTTAGATCAGAACGTATACTACGAAAAATTATAAATTTGTAATTATGCGGAGAAATTTTAACTCGAATGTTTAAGAGGATTAAAGTTTTTTCTTTTATCGCAACCAAAAATCTGAAAGTCATGCAAAGGAATTGGTTTTAGAAGAGATTTGTACATCATAACTTTTGTTTTAAAGGAAAGGATGATTTATTTTGAGTAACTTTGTAAAGCTACTTCATGCGTGAATTCAAGATAAGATGTTCAGTTATAGTATGATATTTCCAAGTAAATCGTTGACGTAGGTGAAGCCCGTCGTAATGAACAATGGAATGTTTTGTAGTTGTTATATTAGTTATGAATAATGATGTAATCGTATTTCTCGGTAAAGTAAACGTAACATATGTGCAGATTTCATCAGATTAATAAATTAAACAAAATAACAAAAGAAGTAGACAGATAAAAATATATACTAATAAAAAATCAGTTATAAAAAAAAAATTAAGATAGGAAATTTTACTATAAAGGTGATTTTTATTATCAATTTTTCACGTTTTATATAATTTTGTCACATTTTTATGAAGATTTTCCAAAACATTACGTAGTTATGTCAAAGTGATAACCCGCTCTATCAAAGCAGATTCAGAAGGTAATTTTACATAAACAAGAATTGCTATCAGTATAACTTTCAGTAATTACACAAAAAAAGAACAACAAAATAATATATCTTCTAGCTGATAGCTTCTCACTTGAAACAACTGAAATCTAAGTACTCCTGAAGTAAAAGAATATTCCTAGGAAAGTATATACTATTATTTCAAGTACATATAATATAATAATCTATTTTGGATGTTTTCTGTCCTTTTATAATATTTTTTTTTCAAAACGATTCAGAAACCAGATGATAGTATTTCAATTTACCTTATTATCAGTGATTATTTATGTATTTACATTACTTAATCCTGGCTGTAAAGATTTTGAAAAGTCTTGGCCTCTTATACTATACCTCATTAGCCCTGCCGTAGTGACAGAAAAATACTATACCGCCTCCTTTGAGAAATTAATTCCAACTCCTGTTTTAAGTCCTCCTATCGTTCGCGTAGTTCTAAAATTTCACGTTGCAAACAACTATCCACTTTCTATTTTATTTAAATTCGTTTTACCTTCCTGATTTGGAAGCTGTTTTTAGGTTCACAACGGGTGTACATTTTTATGAGGTTGAAATGCTAACCAAACTCTCAACTTTTAACCTGGAAAACCAGAGATCTTTCTGTTAGAGTTACAATACTGTAACCGAGAAACCTAGATTTAAGGCAGCAGATGCACGGCTCACCCTTCCTTTATTGGGATAAGATATATTAATTATGTAGCAAATAGATCTTCTAACTAGAGCGTTCCTTGTTCTGTAATGTAAACATTTAATCGATAACAATATCCATCCAAGTCTCAGAAACGACCAGCCATTTACTTTCCCCCGTTCTCAGCACGGGCTTCGGACTGTTCTTTGGCGGAGTTTATACATATTTATACACATACATTTTTTAAATTTAGTTTAGTTTTTATTTAAAAAAAAAAATATTTTAATTGTAAAAGACACAAGTCATCTGTTTTAATTTATATAAGTTACATTTATAACAAATTCTCTAAAATTAGAAAAAAAAAAACAAATTGTGGCTAAAATTGTATTCAATTAACTAAAAAACGTTTATAATTTTTTAGTATATTTTATAATAAATTTATTACATTTTGCTTTCTTCCTTTTTTTTAAAATCTAGTTTAATTTTTGTTTGTTTATATTTATTTTACGAGTAAGTAAGTTTATGTTTATTTTATTGTACTGTAAACACTACTCTTTTTAGTTTTTTTTTTTTAATAATTGTTGTTACTCACTTATCCATCTACACATACTGAATTGCAATATTTACATAAAATTGATAAATAACTTTATACTTAAGTAATTTCAAGAGACTTAAAAGAGTTAATAACTACTGAATTAATATAATTATAAAATTTTAACGAAAAATTTTTCCTTCGTTAAATTATTATTTACGTCTTATTTCAAATCCTTTAACACACTCCAATCTTAAACTTATTTTAAATCACCAGTAAGAGTATATCGTTTGGATTGTCTACTTTTTTATATATCGTGGTATTAAAATAGATTAATTAGTATCAATTTAGAAGATGGATAAGACTGAAAAAAAAATTGATAAATTTTGAACAACTGAAGAGGTTTCACGTAGGCAGTTGAATTTATTAGCCTAAAAACTCAAAAATTAAGAAACAGATTTAATAAGTTTCTAATGAAAACATACCCTAAGATATCTCTCTCTGCTCTGGTCCGCTTTCGATAACGAGGTCAATGCCAACATCCTCCCGCACCGCAGCTCTATAACGGATTGCGCAACACATCCATTTTCATCTTAACAGCGATTATCTCACCTAACCGGGGCTCAATGCCAAAACACCTAGCTTGGCGAAATAAGCACCCAGGCGGGCCCCTAGCCACCCGGGTTGCTATTCTATCTACACATCTATAACGGCATTACACCCCCTCAGCCATCCTCTGCAGGGCAAAAGAATCTCAGGAAGCCAGCAACTATGTTCCATTACCTTTCGGTTTTCCAATTAACTTGCAGATCAAAACCATAATTGATCTTCGCAAGCTCTCTAACTACTTTGGTACGTTCAGCTTCCATACCTGGGGCAGACATATAAGACATGATGCGCATTATTAATGGCTCTACACTCCGAACACAAGCCTAAATTAATCAAACCAAGTCTGGCCAACCAATCTCGAAAAGCACTATGTCCAAAAAGAAATTGTGTAATATGCCGATTGAAGGAAATCCACCAAACAACCTGCATTCTTATTATCACATCAGGAAAAACACCATGCGTGTAAAACCAATGGACGATTCAGGCCATCTGACCTCCATAAATGGAAACCTTGGTCGTCTATTTATTTTATGCGCCCAGGGAAAATTGGCCTCAGGGAAAAATGCTTCTTAGCATCATAACGTAATCGGCGATCAATCTCAGAAACGGTCCAGCTGAGACTGTAGAAGACTACACTTCACTTACACTCATACATGTCATCCTCTGAAATAATACCTGACGGTAATCCCCGAGGCAAAACAGGAAAAAAGGAAATCACAAGGATATCAATGGGCGCAATGCCAGAAATAACGCCTCCCGAGAGACAGTCCTACAGACACCAATCAGGGAAAACAAACACTCTCAACAAAATATTCCTATAATATTTGTACTTCATTCGATGAGCCAAGTCAGGTGCGGCATATGTCATTATAGATTCAATTACCCCTTTATTTAGAACACGCATTGTTCTGAAATTAAGCCTCCAGTCGGAGTGAATTGCTCTCCGAACACCGAAGAAAGCATTACAAGCCTTTATGGCAGCATATTAAAAGTGCTTCTTGATACTTGTGCAGCGGGACATACTGTTGTATATCAGAACAGCCTAAAGACTATTGTATATCTATGCCTATTCTATAAAAATTTAGGCTCTATTCAGCCCTAGAATGTTGAAATTTTCTATGTTGTGATTGAAAGAGATAATGAAAATTTGATAAAGATGGTAATTCGTAAATAAAACGTTAAAAAAAGTTTCGGTTATAATTTTTGTTTCTGTAGTTTATGAAGTATTTAATTATTTTTAATCATGTGATGAAAAAATCTATATATTTTTTTTAATCAAGAAATCTTTTTAGAAATATTACTCGAATGTTGACAACAATTTCTATTTATTAATTAGATTTTTTCTGAAAATTTTAGGAGAGAAACAAACTTCAGTAAATCGGAATTTAATAGGTACTATGTTGAGTGGTGTGATTTTTTATAGTTGAAATTTATATTTTTATCTATTAATTAATATTGATTTTGCTTTCAGAAATGTGTTATTATTTTACGTACTTAAACATAATAAAATTACAAGATTGATGTTAAGTTACAGCTTAGAAACTACATACTATCACTAAGTTTAAACTCTACGTAAACTTAACTTTAGTTATGTTGTCGAAATGAGAAAGTAATAATAAGTTCCTTCCTAATTTATATATCATCTAATGGACGATGTGAAAGAGATTAACCTACACAAGTGGTTTTGTGTATCATCTAATGGACGATATGAAAGAGATTAACCTACACAAGTGGTTTTGTGTTGGAAGAAAGGCGAATAGGAGAGGTTAAACAGCAAAGTGGAAGAAAGCTTCATAGGAGAGGGTGGAAAGTAAATGATGCAATAGCTTTACTAATACAGTTAAGCGTCGTTTAACTATCAGCCTCGACTGACTATTTTTAATAACATATAATTCTGATTAACTTAACAGTTTAAAGTTAGCAGACTGATAATATATTTAGTAGAACTGAAATTTTACATTTAAATGAAGTAATTAATTTTTATGGAAATGAGTAAGCGTAACAGTTCATTTCTATCTTGTATTTTTTGCTTTACATGAACTGAGAGGAAGGGCTTGTATTGCGATTAAAAATTATTTATTTACCATTTAAACTTTTCGATCTTCTATAACTTTAAGCAGTTACAATTTAGAGAAGTATAATTTATAGTACCTCCAAACAGTTTTTAATTTATAGGACCTGAGTGTATACACAATTATAAAATAAGGAAAGATGTAAAAGGATAATAAAAAAAATAAATAAATAAAAAAAGATAGTCATAAAAATGTTATAAAATTTAAAGAAAATATAGTGACAGCGATCTTACAAAAAATATCTTTCAAAAAAGATATAAAGATATACTGTCATTTCTGAAAAATGTTCTAATGAATAATTTTAATATTGTTATTATAAACGTCACGAATAATAGAAAGAGAATCAAGCTAATTTATGTATCTTGCCAAAACCTTAAATGAAAAATTGGTTCAAATAACAGATTACTCCTGAAATTCGCATATGACATTAAAATTCCAGAGTTGAAATGTTGTTAAATAGATCTTCTTTAACTACATTTCAGAGAAGAGTATATTATTGCAAGAAACTCTTCTCTGATAAATATACTACAAAAATGTAAGTGTTATACTGCTGTACGTTGGTTATAAATTTACTGAAACAAGAAAAAATTCCCTCACGGAAATGGTATAGCCATTCTAAAGAATAAAAATAATACCATGCCATGTTTACTAGAAATATACAATCTGTAATGATTCCCGTAGACATTTTCAATTAGCCTAAAGATTGTTTTATATTGGTATGCCAATCCTAATCAAAATTTAAGTTCAATTTAGCCCCTACAAGCAACATCTTAATTCTTAAGGTTCACTGTAGAGACAGTTTGTATAATGTACAAGAATATTCTCAGGGAATCCTATCTTGATAATTTTTTTCTTAAATCAACTTCCTTTACTTCCATTACTATCATAAAACGAAAACTACTTATGTAGATAAGCTTATTAATGAATTAAGCTGAGTTAAAAAATTTCATTACGTGTTCTACAAATAAAAATAAAGACAAATAAATATGGATCCGGAAACTCCTCGTTTTTGAGTTATAAATTGTAAAAGATTTCTACTTGAAAAGTAAAATGAAACCATATAGAAGTATAGAAGTTTTTTTTGGAGGGCGAAAACATTTTCGCGTTATCATCGCCTGGAGTAAAAAGGTTTTATAAAAAAAAAAAAAAAAAAAAAAAAAACTAGAAGCAGTTTAAAAAAACTTACAACTATCACAGCTAAAGGTTTTCTTTAAATACATTTAAAATTAATATCACAGCCGTAAACATAGAATTAAAATAAGCGTAAATATAATAAAAAATATATAAAATTTAACTAAAGATAAACAGAATTTTACAAAGTCTGAGAGGTGTGTAAAGGACTCCTCGGATATCAGAAAGACTAAGAACTAACATAAAAACTAAAATATTAAAAACGAAATAAAACTTAAAAAAAAAAAAAATATACAACTACTACCACAGTCGGAATCTTAACAATATGATAAAATTATTTAAAAGAAACATAAAAATAAAAACAAAAAAACAATATAAAATTTACATAAACAGAATTTAAAAAAATCCCAGAGGGGTGTAAGGCCTCGTCTTGGATAACAGAAAAGAAAACCAACACAATAACAAAAATTAAAGCAAAAAGACACATTAAAAACTAAAAACTTTTTCAATACAAAAACTATAAGCAACAATATCAAATGTTATGTATAAGACTAACACGACGCAAAAATAGTAACATCCGGTCTAAGACTTCATTATCTTTGCCCAAGATCTGACGGATATTTCTGGGCAATTTAAATTTACGACGCAAGGCCGCATAACATATGCAATCCACATATATAGACGATAAATTTATTGTTTAACATGACTTTTGGCCTGAAAAGTAAAATAAAATATGACTCAAAACTATATCTCTAGTAATCTTTGAGAAAATTATTATAAAACACAAAAAATTGGTGTTGTAAAACCAATTTTGTTTTTAAGATTGATTTACAACAACTTCAGTAGATTACCGAATGTAAACAAGTAGAATCTTGTAACAAAATTTGTAGAGAACTTAATTCTGTAACTGTAATAAGTAACTTCGACTTAACGTGAAAAAAGTTTACAAAATTAGACTTCTATTAAAAAAAAAAACGTGATAGAAAAATACTGTACTATAATTTTAAAGCGAAAAAAGAATCACCTTAATGTTAGAAAATATCTAAAAATAAAATTTGTTATTAAAAATAAATAAAACGGTTGTTGACAGTATTAACCGCGGATCAATAATTAAAATTCATATGTAGCATTTGAATGGTTTTGTATGATGTAAAAATTGAAAAAAATTGCAATTCTTGAGCATCATTTTCTAAAAATACCTCTTCAGTTTTCAAATGAAATATATGAAGATATAATCTTTGTTTGTGGTATATTGTAATGGGAATACGCTTGGAGCACATCTTTAATATCAAAAAACTCTTGTGTTGTTCTCAAGAAGAAAAAGTTTCGTTTACGACTGATTTTCACAGTACAACGCACTGCATACGTTTGATTAACCATTAGACCCTTCACACAAGCATCACGTTTCAACTCGCTCACCACTGTGACTCGCTGCATAAGCGCGTAAGAAAAATACACCACTACACAGTCAACATAACCTCAAATTGAGGTTATGTTGTCTGTTCCTGACATTAAATTGAGCGTAACTAAAAAAGCGACTCGACCGATCTTCATTAAATTTGCACATGCACAACTATAAATACACTACAACAGCATACCTAAATTTCAATGAAATTGATCTAGTAGTTTTAATGATTTTATACATAGGCCTATATATATATATATATATATATATATATATATATATATGTATAATTGTATAATGAAACCCCAATTTAAATGAATGGTATTTTCATTTTCCTCATTCCTCAAAACGTAAAGAAAATTTATTTTCACCCCCACTTCATCAATGCGAACGAAAGAAATGCCGTACTTTAATTCGAAAAGTATGTAAAAATGATCCCTAAAAGAGAAACTCCAAATCCTAATTCATTAAGAAAAGCCAACCAAGGAATCTGAAATTGAACGGAAAGTTGTGTAAACTGTGAAGGAGGATTTTTTGGACAATTATTGGAATAGTAAGTTCGTAATACGTTTTTTTTTTTTATTATTTGTTTTTAATAACTGATTTTATTTGTAAATATTTTATAATATTCAAATAGTTTTTATTTTGATTTAAAATTACATTTTATTTTTTACGTATCCGTCATGTATCGACCTGGCTTTTTATTGAATTTATTAATTATTTGAATAAAACACAAATCTCTTAAATTCTTCATATTCAACTGATGTTAAACAGATTCTCTCATGATTGAATTCTCTACAAATTTTAATGGTAAAAAAACAACTCAAACAAATTAAAAAAAAACCAAAACCTAAATAACAAAAATCCAATCCTAAGGTAACAAAAAATCCAGAATGTTGCTGTTTTTTTTAAATTTTTATTAGTTTTATTGGTTTTTTTCATTTATTTACTGTCAAATAAACTAAGTTATTTTACGTCAAACCTAAAAATTTGTGTTTTGGGATACCAGTTTGTTGTATGTTGTGTAATAATTTTCTAAAAATTATTCCATATAAAACTCTGGGACTTTTTTCATTCAATTTTCAGGTCAAAAGCCATATTAAACCTTCTATCTCTTCATAACCTTCTATAAGTTCAAAAAAATTTCTGTATGACCATTTTATCCTTAGAGCAGAAACAAGGGTAAATCTTTTCTCAAGCTTTAACTCAAAAGTGATGTGTTTCCGGACCTATGTTTATATGAGGATTTTTTAATTTTTATTTTTAGAACATGTTCTTAAATTCTTTCTGTTTCTTCGTGAGACAGTTTATATATACTATTCTCACCGAACACTGGAATTCAAATATATTATTAATAAAAATATTATAGTTACGAGTATTTTTTTATAATGATTATTTTTTTTGGTTTTAACCTATTTCTTCTCTATAACATTATTAAAAATAATTGTGTTAACATTGCTTTAAACAAGTATAAAATTAATTCACACTGATTTTTTATGAAATTTCAATGATAAAAAACTTTTGCACTTTTTTAAAAATATAAATAATTGAAAACTCTTTCTTTCTTGTAACGGATAACGAGACATATTGCTATTAATACCAGATTTATTATAAAGTGTAACTGTGTATCCTTTCATGTGAATAATCATAGAAATCTTTATAAATTTATTTACTTAAAATACACAAAATTATTTGTTACTTTTAACTATATGCTGCTAATACGGTAAAGTTAAGAAATTTCCGTTGCGTTAAACTTTACAAACTGATTTTTCTTTAAAAAAAATTAAGTACCTTTAATTACGCTTTTACACCAGCAAAGTTAACAGAAAAGTTTCTTCTTCTTTTCGTGTGTAGAATGTGGATTGGATAGTCACGTAACTTTGTTGTCGAGCAAACTTACTTTATTACACGTACAAAACTCCTTATAATTTAGAAACTCATCCTTCCATCCAATCTTGGTGAACGTTTTATTTATTTCATCCTTGTGATTTAAATAGATTAAAACTTTTAATAAAAATCGTGTCTTTAATTTTTATATTGATACAAATTTCGTTTTGAAAGTTACGTTAATTTTTTTTGAAAGAATGATGTACGAATTTTTTACTCTTATTATAAAGTTAATATTTATATAATTATTTAAAACATTTATTTTGTTTATATATTTCATATAATTTTTATTACAGAATAAAATTAAAGATAATTTTGTTGATTTCAGTTTTTAAAAACTTTTATTTTTATAGTAGCGGTAGGGTTGCTATTTGTGAATGCCTCAAATAAATACAGAGCGTTGACATTTTTTAAATCCAATATTTTTTATTTTTTATGAAAGTTGAAAACCAATTTACAATTGTTTCAGCCTAGTTTAAACTTTTTTGATTAGAAATTTTGTTCTATAGGTCTCAGAAGTGTATTGCAATCTATCACTAATTTCATACTTATGATATTCATACAATTTGATATAAATACCATATTGTAAAAATATTCTGTTTTTCAAATTATTTTTATTAATTCGGATCTTTTCTTATTCAATATTACTTTAATCGTTTATTTTTGGCATTTAAAAGTTAAAACAAAGAATATAAAATGTTTCTAGGTTATACGTACATACCGAATGAAATATGGGAATGAATGTTTGCAAAATAATTTTTTTTTTGTTCACTCAGTATATTTATTTCCAATTACAGAGATCATAGTTTTCATGATGGTAAGGATGAAGTTTTGAAAAAATGTCCTAGATCTATGCTAAAAATAAACCCTTGGGCCAGATAACATTGCGCTGTCTCACAACCACACGAACCTCGGAAGCTTCAGATATTCATGAATTTCATCATTCCCTGTGAACCATGGTGCCTCTGCAATTGCTCTCGTTACTTTGTTTTGAAAGCGTTGTTTGATATCTATTTTGCTATTACTTGTTGATCCCCACAACTCCATGCCATAAGTCCAGATTGGGCATAGGATAACTTTGTAATCAGTAGTTGATTGGACGACATGAGGCGTGAGTTTCTCCATAACAACAACTACATTTCCTTACAATTCGTGTTTAGTTATTTTCTTTTCATCCTACGTGACACTTCCAGGACAAACGCCAATGTAGGTGAAGTCCTAGGTACCGCACACTCTCTGTCTGTGGGATCAAGACACCATCCATGTACACACTCACTGGAACAGTCACCCTTTCGCATGGCGAATGGGACATGCTTTGATCTATCCTGATTAACTTTAATCTTCCATTTTTTCTGCCATGCGCAGCTAAGGTCTAATGCCATTCACAGCTCCCGCGAGGCTAGGCCAGGGTCTTCGTTAACGGCAAGGATAGCAGTGTCATAGGAAAATGTGGCGACGTTGCAATCTTCCAGGGATGTAAGATCCGCTGTGAATATGGAATAATACACTGGACGTAGTACAGAGCCCTGAGGGACACGTGACCTAATGTCAAAGAATTTCTATAACTCATCATTACATCTTATCTTAGAGAAAGGTCCCTCAAGATAAATCCGTAAGACAAGGTAGTAGGGTTGAGGAAGTTTTAATTTCAATTTAGAGCAAGCCAGGCAACCATACCTTATCAAAATCCTGTGGATGTCTAAAAATGCCGCCGAGTAGAATTTTCTTTCCTCCAGACATCCACTGATGACCTTGACGACTCTAATGAATTGTTTGATGGTGGAGGTGCCGTACCTGAACCCAAACTGATGTTCCGGAATTATCCCTTCACCCTCCAAAACTGGCCTAAGCCTGCGAAGTAACAACTTTTCAAATAATTTAGATATGGCCAGTAAGAGGCTAATTGACCTGTAAGAAGAAACCTTCTGTGCAGGCTTCCCTGGTTTCAAGATCATTACCAACTATGATACCTTCCATTCCACTAGAAAGTAATACGTCCGCAGGACAGCGCTAAAGAGATTCTTAATGTACCTGATGCCTTAAATGAGTACCATGACAAGCATTTTGTGCGTCACTAGGTGAAAACCTGGGGCTTTCTTTAGTCGCATTCCCTGGTTGATTAATTTCAGTAACTCCCTTGTTAAGACCGATCTAATCGGAAAGCTGACTGGCATTGGGCTCTCTAAGAAGTCTTTAATATTCTCATCACTAGGATTCTCTTCATCGTGAGGTTGGAATGTTTCGCCTAAGTATGAAGAAAATAGATCGCCTTTTTCTTTGTCATCCCTCACCCATGATCCAGTACGTCCCTGTAGGGCAGGAGCGTACTTGTGGATCATTTTAGCCCCTTAGTAGCCTTCCATAAGGTGCATCCGTTTCTATTCAGGTTAGAAAGATTTCCTATGTATTCCTTGAATGTTTCGTCTCTGATAGCCTTCAACAACCTCCTCAGCCTCCGCTCAGCCCTATTTAGAAGTGTTCTGTCTTCCGGCCTCCTGAACCGCTGCCAATTTTGTCTGAGATGCAGTTTCGAGACAATTAGATCTATCACTTCTCCGGATAGTTATTGTCTCTGGTTGAATGTATATCATCTTCAGGTGTAGATCGCCATGCACCTTCCTGCATGACCGATGTTATAAAGTATGTTATATAATCAATATCCTCAGAGGCATCGAGCAGAAATTTTTCAATCAGTTTCTCTTCTATCGAGTACCGTTGTGCTCACTAGAATTGAAACGGGCGAGTATGTAGATGATAAACCGGAAGTAATAAAAAGCCAAGTAAATTCGGGGTCTTCGTTATATCCGTAGGTCAGTTTGTCGGATGGAATCCTGAAACTACGTCCAGGCGTAGATTTTGTACACTTCTTCTCAACATCCTTCCCTGCTGGTTGACAACCGCGAACTCCACAACGGGTCTTTCGCGTTCCAGTCCCCTCCAGAAATAAACCTAGATCCTAGTGTTTCAGTCTATTCGGAGAACAACTCGTTAGTTACAGTGTGGTGCGGAGGATAGTACACCGCGGATAGTCTTATAGGTTCGAAACAGTCTGTAACTTCAACCATGGTTGCTTGAATCTTAGTTAGTTCAGAAACCTGGAAGCTGGTATTGACTCAGAGAATTCCTAACCAATATCTCAGTTTCCCCATTTGGTTTCCCGTCTGGGTGATTTGTTACATACACGAGAACCTTGAAGCCTAAGGTAATTCCGGTCTGTAAAGTGCATTTCTGATACTAGTATTAGGTTTAGAGCATTGGTAATTGCCATAATTTCTAGTTCTTCCCGCCAAGAAAGTAGACCGTTAATGTTCAATGCAACGATCCGGAAAAATTTTGTAATTAATAGATTTTTGAGAGTACCTGAATAAGAAAGGTTATTAGACTTCTCATCTGTTGAACTAGGAAATCTATATTTGAAGAAAGCCTGTCTAACCTGTTTACATTATTCTCACTATTACTGCGGCCAGTTGCCGCAGTATACGTTCTATGGAGACATTCAGGCTTTGCGCCGACGGTCCCAGGTGTTCCACCGTGGGGAAATTTTTATCATCAAACTTCATCAAAAGATAGATTAAAATGACGTATAAATAAGTAGTATACCTTACAAAAAATAAGTTTTTGTTTCCTCTCCCAAATTTGCAATGAGGTCCATAATAATCTCTATATCTATTTCACATTTGTAAAATATAACAACACTTAATAAACACAACTAAATCACAAAACAATTTTACGAATTAACTTTATTTATTTGTTTCTTTTAAAGAAGCTGTCCTGTTATACTTATAATTTCTTTTCAAATAAAAAATTAATTTTAATTCTACTTTTCAGTTAATTAAAAGTTTTCTGTAAGTTTTTTTTATTAATAGAAATAAATATACTTTTCAATATTGTAGAAAAACGTTTTCTTTGATGACTTTTTTAAATATTTTAACATTTAATTTCATAAAATAAAACTATTCAATTTAATTTATTTTCGATTTTAAAAATTAAAATTTTGAATTTAACTTAACTAATTATGTTCACTGGAATATAGTTATTTCCTCCATTCCCGTTTAATTAATGAGAAAGGCCTTAAATATTTTCGAGGTAAATTTTCTAATTTTAAAAAGTGAAAGTCAGTTGTAATATACATGATGCATTTTACAGCTAGTGATAGAATGGAAGTAAAAAAAAATAATAATAATAATTTCAACAATACCTGTGGATCAAAGTCTCGAAAATACTCAGGACAAGGTAGTGATACAAGTCCACCTGCTTGAGTAGCTGGCCAGCACAGCAAACCATCCCATGCTTGTGGACACCAAAGATTAGTTCCATCACTACTTGATTGTTGAAACCTTTCGCTGTCGTTTAGTTCTGAAAAAAAAACAAATATGTATTTTATTTACTAGATCGTGGATATCGGTGTTCTTTGGTGGTTGGGTTTTCAATTAACCACACATTTCAGAAATGATCGAACTGAGACTGAAACTAAATTACACTTCATTTATTCTTCATCTTCTGAAGTAATATCTGAACGTTAATTACCGGAGGCTAAACAGGAAAAGAAAACAGAAAAAAATATAATATATACTTATAAAATAGCATTACTTATTAAATAACGCCGGCAAAAGGAGCTTTGCCCTCGACGGACTATTACTTAGAAAGAAACTTGTTCTCAATCCTAGGTTCCTTCTCCAGGTCACTCCTCTGGTTACATCTCCCAGGTCTAGCACATGGAAATGGTTTAGTGGCCTGATGTCATCGCTGTTGTCCAAAAGATTTACTGTCAGATAATTTACATGTTTGTCTAACCTCTATTTGTACCGCGAACTAATTTTTTGGATCTCTTCATAAACAAAAGGAGGTATGACAATCCTAGGTCATAGTAATTCTAGATAGTCATGAATCTCTCTACCACTAACAAACCACGGCGCCTCTGTTACGGTCTTCACCGATTTATTTTGGAATCTTTGAATTATGGTAATATTGCTGCTAGTCGTTATACCTCACAGCTGGATCTCATACATCCAGCTAGGTTTAAGAATAACTTTGTAGATCAGCAGTTTATTAGATAACGATAAATGTGAGTTTCTAACCCCACCAGTTAAGTTCGTTCCTTATACTTGATGTTAAATTGTTTCCTATTTTCTACAACGTGGCCCTTCCACGTCAAGCGACGATCCAAGTGCTACTAGTAATAAAAATAAAAAAAATTGTGATATTATGGGTATCGACTGCTTTGGCTATTTAGTCCGTGAAATTTTGTAGCGTATGAAAAATGCCTGACCAGGAACCTCTGGATGAAAGGCCGAGACGCTACCGCTCAGCCACGGGATCGGCTTTATTATTATTATAAATAATTATTATTTTATTTTAGATATCTTTGTGTTTACTGACTTTTTTTTTTGCTTTTAAAGAAATAGATTAATATTATTTTGAGGGATACGTTTACGGTTTCCTACTAACCTACTAAACTCACTATATATATATTTAATAGACATGTGAGCGTCTATAGTTGAATGACTGCTTGTGTAAGTATGTAGTGATCACGGGTACCGAACACCGTTCTCATATTGTTTTTTTTTTGTTTTATCTTTTCCCTGACAGGATATCCCGGGAATTATTAGCCAAACGTAAGGGACTGATTTAAAATATCAGAATATAAACAACAAATTTTAGAGGACAAACCCTCCTATCTAGTTTTATTTTCCTTCTGTTTGTAATTTTCCCCTCCCACGGCAATACACAAGTGTCCTGGAGGTGTGTCCAAATGTTTTGGGACTATTTTAGGGTTTTTGTTTATAAAAATAGACAAAGACCTTCATGTAGGTAAATGACTTATCTTGATCTATTTTCCCTCTTAAAAACGAATTGAGATATTTTAATGAAATATATATACATGTACCCGATTACATCTACAAAATAAATAGTTTTGGAAACTTTAAAATAGCAGTCATTAAGTTTTTTAATTATTAATAACTCCGCACTATTAGTTTTATAGAATAATATTTCATAGGTTAATTGTTAAGAAACCTTCAGAAAAACAAATAAAAGAAATTGTGAAGAAAATGACACCTCATTTATTCAAATCGATTTATAAACAGCTGCAACAAGACTGAAATTTTAAAGTGGAACAATTATGCCTGAAAGTAGGTATGAAATTGTCAAGACTGCCTAATTTCCAGTCTGCACCCCTACAAACAAGAGGGTAACGTGGTACCCGATTTCACATTGATTAGGCTTCTTATAATATCATTAGCACTAACTTTATTTGGTGGTAAATTTATAAGGTGGTTAATTTTTACATAAGGTAACATTCAGTACCAGGTAACGAAATATCAGCAAAACCTCTAGGAACACTCCTTAAAAACCGATTTTAAAAATTGTTTACCAAATTTTTTATTTAAAATCGATTTCCAAACTTGTTTTTCTGTTTGTATTTCTTGATTTAATTGATCGATTTTAAGTAAAAATAATATATTTATTAATGTTTAAAAACCCGATAGTGTATTTGAAATAAAGGTCTGGTAAGGGCGAATCCGGAAAACTTATGCAAAGCTTAGCCGTCTCTTAATTTATATTTAAATGAGCCCTTAAAAAAATAATGTAGAAAGTAATTTGGTACATAATATGAATTTGTGCAATAAAACTTCAACTCAGGCGTAATCTTTCGTTACTTACAATGTCTTGAACTACATAAAGAAGTGAGGTTTTTTTTTAATTCTTTACATTAATAAAGGTCGATTAGCATTTATCTAGAGATTTTCTAGAGAAATTCTATTGTAGGCGCGCGCACATGTGTGTGTATGTGTATGTGGATGATTATCATCATCACTACAATCACTGACTGTGAAGGAAGAATGGGAATTAATTTTCCAGATGCTTATTCCACAAATTAAATCCTTGTTATAATGGTAATTAACATTATTTGAATATATTACTTTAGCGTGTTTAAACAAGACCATAAAAATAATTTATAAAACTATGTAAAGTAACGTATATACTATACGATTACGTAACACAGCCCGAATAAAGTTGCAGTATACGTTAAAAATTAAATTCATTTACGGCAACATTTGAACAGATGTTCTTATACAACATCCATCTCTGCGACCCCCACATACTTCAATGATCAGATATTTTAATCACTTATTATTTTAACTTAAAATAAATTAATTAAATTAGGAAATTCAAATAGGAAACGACTTAGGAAATCGATTTGATTTATCAAATTTAGTAAAAAGTTTTTTAAAATCTGTTTTTAAGGAGTGTTGTTAGGGTTTCTGGCAATATTTTACTAGTTGATACCAAATGTAATAACGTTAACTCATGTAAAAATTAATAACCCATTGTAAATATTTTTTTTACACATTATCGTAATTTATAAGCATGAGTTATTATACAAATTGTTTTTACACTATTTCTTTTGTAATAATAACCTTAATATAAACTGTTTTAATTACTACATATTTAAAATAAATATATATAAATTTATAAATAAATAAAATAGATATTGTTTAGAGTAGATTAAATTTCTTACTCTTATACGATAAAATAACAAACTGAAAAAGATTAATAATTTCGTTTACTTCTGTTTTATTTACTATAAAAATAATTATACACACAGTTACTGAAGGTGTAAGTCACCGAAAAGGGTAGTGTAATGCATATCACAGCAAAAACTTGCTACGAATAGTCAAGTTTGTGTATTTTTCCGATGCAGTGTACTTATTATCTGTTTATGTGGAGGGGAAGGTAAATTATTTAATTAGGCCTAATTCACTGTTAACAGTTTTTGTTGATATATAAATTTTATTTTTTAATTATTGTTAGATCTTTATTATTTTAATATTAGTATGCCTTATTATGAAGAAACTCTGGAGGTATGAAGTCAGCTTGTAGGAATTAAGTCAGTAAAGTTACAATGTAGCAAATTTTATTTGTATAAAAATTAAATATTGGCTAAATGTATCAAAAATAGCATTTAAAAAATTTTTAAATTTATTATAGAAGAAATCAGTGCGTAACAGCTACTATAAATAATTTTTCTTTTGCTGTTTACACTTGTGGTAGAGGGCATAACAGCTTAACGAAAAATTATCTCGTGTAATTTGGTGATAACCCAATAATACACATACTATTCTAATGTGAAATTCTTGGCATTTGAACTATAATAGCCTTTTCGTTGCTTGAGTTGTCAGAAAGAAGATGACTAAGAGCTATGATAAACAGTTATTGAAATAAGATAGAAATAATGTAACTCTCTGAAAACGTTTTTTAAATAATTCAAAATTTAAACCTAGATGGCCATTTTGATGTTTAACAATCATCAGCAACAGAAATAACGTAAAACAAATATATTTATATGTATATATATGCACGAAAGCCATATAGCAATAAGGTTTATCTTTCTTGAGGTAAGTTACTTGTATATCTACCCAACCTATAAAACAGCGATTATCAACCTCTTTAGCTCCGTGACCCCCAATATGTAAAAATAAATATACAACGAATATTTCGCTTTTGTGTGTCTGTAGCATAGATTCACATATGGAAAACTTTTAAATGATAAACAAACACAACCATCTTATTAATTTATTATCTTTACATGTGTACTTACAAACGTAAAATGTTTATAATAATTTTTTTTTTGTCATAAAATGTTTTCAGTATTTTTTACATGTAAAGTTGTAGGCTAATTTCGCAACCCCCCTTTTATATCTCCGAGACTTCTGTGGGGATCTCGACCCCACGTTGAGAAAAGATGGGCAGTATAAATTGAAGGTTTAGACATTTTATAAAGTAAATCTACACACTCTATTGGTTATATCTAGAACAACAACTGTTATTTATATTTGTTTACTTTTATTACTTTTTTTTATTTTGAACTCCCGCCTAAAATTAATTATTTTATAACTACTGTTCAGTTGTCAGTTTCATCATCTGCTTTTGTACTGCCTGGTAATAGAACACCTTCAGACAGAATCCTTTCTGGTTGTTTTGAACCGTTACGCCACCGCTATCTCCATCGATTTCTGTCACAAGCCTTCCCCTTTGTCTCCTTGTCGTTTCAAATCTTCATCTTATCTATTAACTTCAATCTTTTTCTACCTTCCTTCCGTTCTCCTTCTACTGATCCTTTCTAATGCAGTTGTCAAGATTCCACTTCCTCTACCCATATGTCCTAATCAGTTTCTTTTTTTTGTGTACTTTTCCGTAAGTGCTCTTTCTTCTTTAACTCTGTTCATTACTTCCTAATTCCTCACTTTATCCATCTATCTTACTTTCTTCATTCTTTTCTACATCCATATATCAGAACGCTTAATTCATTCGTTTTTCAGGATTTTTTCAGGATTTTTCAGCTTATAGTTAGCATTTTAAGCTCCTATATTCAATTTTTTTAGCTGATTTTTTATTGTTTAACTTTGTTAACATAATTTTTGAGCTATAAATAAACAATACTAGATAAAGAATTAAGTCATATCATAGTCGAATATTATGACATCATATCTAATACTGAAGGCTCACCTTCATGGACAAGATTAATTACGTCTGTGCAAGTCAAAACATGTAGTTGAAAACACAGCTGTGTTGTTCGTATTAAGCACTGATTTAGGAATGAATTAATTTTGTTCAGTCTTATTGCTATCTTAAGTTTGTTAACAGTGCAGTGTCATAATGCCTCGAAGTTGTGTAAATGATGTGGATGCCTTTTTATCATGTATGCGGTGAGTTTACCGTAAAATCAAATAGAAAAAACATTACACTTTTAATTAAAAAAAACATATCATTTGTACTTTCAGTGTAAAATTGGTGATCAGGATAAGACGTGGGCTCCTCATACAGTATGCACTAATTGTTCTGTATATTTAAGAGGATGGCTGAAAGGTACACGGAAGGCTTTGCTATTTGGCGTAATTCAAGCTTATCTGGAATTTCTAAAAAATCTAAACACACTGTAAAATATTGTTCATTACAACAATCTGCAATCGGGCCTGAACCTCACAGTGAAATTATTCCAGTTCCTGAGCCATCTGTGAATGTATGTTTCGAAAGCAGCGATGAAGAATCAGGCAGTACTGAGGAAGACAATAATGATTTTGATTTAGAAATATTTTCCAATAAGTGTCGTATATCACAAGGTGAATTAAATGACTTTTTTAGGGATTTAAATTTATCAAAAAACTGTTAGAATCAAGACTGCAAGGTTGGAATTTACTTTAAAAAAATACAAAAATTCGACAAAAAGAACTTTTATAGTACTTTGTTGATGAAAATAATTTGGTTTATTCCACAAATATTGATGAAGTTATGTTGCACTTAGGACAAGTTCATAAACCTGAGAACCCAACCACACCCCGATCGATTTTCTTCCCGAATCATCATTTGTATTTAGATCTGATTTTTCTTTTATGATTAATTCATCATATAAGCTTGAAGTTTTAGCGTGGGAATATGATATGGAAATTTTGTAGCGTATGAAAAATGCCTTGCCAGGCAGGGATTCTAAATAAAATTTTAGTCTGGTGAAAAAATAAGGCATACACCATCTCACATAAAAACTATCGAATAGAATTACTGTTACTTATAACATTCAACGTAATAAATCTCTATCAGATATCTTACAAACTTGTGGAATATCAAATTATGATGGTTTGTTTTATCTTTATGTTAATCATTAACATAATGACAAAACCAATCATTGTTTTATATACATTAAAAACCCATCGTTGAAGGTATATTTATTTCAATATTTTGTTACATTTATCCCACACTTTTCTTGAATTTCATGCAAATTATTTAATTTTAAACCTTGCATCAGAAATTCATGTTTCCAATTGCTTTAGTCTTTATTAGAATAAGTGGTGGTTAGGTATTTTAAGTGACAGTCAAATTTAAGATTATTTTAATCTATACATTTTTAGATTCTTTTCCTGAAAATGAAGGAAAATTTATTTTTGATAGCGAATCTTCGCTGTTCATGATTGACATTTTAGTGTAGGTTTATCTTTTTTATTTCGAACTATTTATCAGTATATCTGTAATTTTATGGAAATCATTTTATTTTAGAACAACTGCGTGGTTGTAATATATATCTAAGCGAAATTGGAATTCCCGAAATGGTATGGTGGAATGTTGTATCTCCAATAAGGGCGTGTGTGTGCTCTTACATTGACGTGTCCTCACTTATGAATATACGCACACGCATACGCACGACTGTAGATGCTGTAAGCATCAGTAGTGTTAAATCTGTGAACATTAATTTATTTTTGTAATATATACCTCTTGAAACGTAAAGTATTATTTGTTATCATCGTAGATATATATACTCATGCATATTTATATTTTAAAAAAGAGGAAACTTTTAAATTATTATTATCATGAAAACTACCTTTTTATAGATATATAAGTTAGTTAAAATCTTACGCATTTTATCGTGACAATAATGAATAATATCTCATTCATTCATATAAAGTTCCAAACAATCAAGTTTTAGAGAAAATTATTCTACTGAGTGAATATTAAAATGTGAAAACGAAAAAAAATATTTGTTCTAAAGGAAATAATACTATGAAAATTACTGTTTATATTTTGTTGTAGTGGAATGAAAATAATATTTATCGTCTTGGTAGTTGTTAAAAAAGTAGTTAGATGGTTAAATTTTAATGTCAGCCTTCATCATACTGAACCATTTCTTTTTTCTGTTTAGCTTCTTAAACAACCGTAAGGTATTACTTCAGAGGATGAATGATGATGATGTATGAATGTAAATGAATTGTAGTCTCAGGTAGACCATTCCTGAGATGTGTGATTAATTGAAACCCAACCACCAAAGAAAATAGGTATCCACGATCTAGTATTCAAAACCGTATAAAATTGAACCTAAATGAATGTGAGTATAACTGTAACAATTTGATCACTTAGCAAACACATTTATGTTGTATTACATTGAAGTAATGGACAGAATTAAAAAAGAAAAGCACTTATGCGAGAAATAAACAAAACAAAAGGATACTGATTAGGATATGTGATTAGAAGATTGGAATTTTCTTCTAATCACATACCCTAACTGCACTGTAAGGGTCAGAAGAAGGAGAAACGAAGCAAAGAAGAAAAAGGATGAAGTTAATAGGTGAGATAAAAATTAGAAACTACAAGATGACCAAGGAGAAGGCTTGAGATAGAAATGAATGGAGACAGAACAGCGTTGGTGAAAGAGACCTCCAACCAGGCAGAACATTAAATAACATGTTATTTAAATAATTAAATAAAATCATTTTCTTTACTGTAAAATACATTTGAAAACACACCTACTATGTCATTGTATTCTCCTTTATTTAAAGATGTTAATTTAATCTTTAAATAATACAATTTATATATTATTATTAACGTCTCGTTTTCATTTTTTATCGCTAACTGTACGTGTTGCTGTAGATTATTATTTTACAGATTAATAGATGAAAGATTAATAAGAAAGGGAGTCCTAATAAGAAAGGGAGTCCGACAAGGATGTTCCCTATCTCCGTTACTTTTTAATCTTTACATGGAACTAGCAGTTAATGATGTTAAAGAACAATTTAGATTCGGAGTAACAGTACAAGGTGAAAAGATAAAGATGCTACGATTTGCTGATGATATAGTAATTCTAGCCGAGAGTAAAAAGGATTTAGAAGAAACAATGAACGGCATAGATGAAGTCCTACGCAAAAACTATCGCATGAAAATAAACAAGAACAAAACAAAAGTAATGAAATGTAGTAGAAATAACAAAGATGGACCACTGAATGTGAAAATAGGAGGAGAAAAGATTATGGAGGTAGAAGAATTTTGTTATTTGGGAAGTAAAATTACTAAAGATGGACGAAGCAGGAGCGATATAAAATGCCGAATAGCACAAGCTAAACGAGCCTTCAGTAAGAAATATAATTTGTTTACATCAAAAATGAATTTAAATGTCAGGAAAAGATTTTTGAAAGTGTATGTTTGGAGTGTCGCTTTATATGGAAGTGAAACTTGGACGATCGGAGTATCTGAGAAGAAAAGATTAGAAGCTTTTGAAATGTGGTGCTATAGGAGAATGTTAAAAATCAGATGGGTGGATAAAGTGACAAATGAAGAGGTATTGCGGCAAATAGATGAAGAAAGTAGCATTTGGAAAAATATAGTTAAAAGAAGAAACAGACTTATAGGCCACATACTAAGGCATCCTGGAATAGTCTCTTTAATATTGGAAGGACAGGTAGAAGGGAAAAATTGTGTAGGCAGGCCACGTTTGGAGTATGTAAAACAAATTGTTGGGGATGTAGGATGTAGAGGGTATACTGAAATGAAACGACTAGCACTAGATAGGGAATCTTGGAGAGCTGCATCAAACCAGTCAAATGACTGAAGACAAAAAAAAAAAAAAAAAAAGATGAAAGAAATTTCATAAAATCTCTTTTTTATAATTAATTTCAGTATAACTTTTTTTTATGTCCATATAATCGAGTTAAATCCATAAGTTATATTGTATATATATATATATACAATATAACTATCTGCCTATAAAGCAATTTGTCCTGACTGACTGATTCATCAACGCCCAGTAAAAACTACTGAAGATAAATTGATGAGAATTTGTATATATGTTCTTCTACCGGTGTGCAAGAGCATACTAAGATAGGATGATTTGAAATTCCGAGTTTTAGGTTAAAATGAAGGGATAATCAAATTTACAATTTTTTAATTTTTCAGTAATAAATGAAGATATCATCCTGATTTTAGGTGTGTGAATCAATGTTATTCAATCTTTATTTGAATACCTAAATCCAGTTTATATGTATTTCGAAATTCAACCAAGAAGGGGGTGAAAAAATAAACAAATTTTTAACAATGATTTCAAATTTTTCCCATTTTCGATTATACTAAACGAGATATTCACTAGAGTGGGGCTTCAGTAATAATCTTAATCTTCAGGTAAATATCTAAAATCATTTTTTGGATTTTTGTGACTTTCGGTTTTTTAGTGGGTGCGACAGTGTACGCACAGTGTACGCAGCTCAATCAACGCAGCCACTATCACTGTTATTATATGTGGGACGTGACTAGCTACACCTGCCTCCGATTACTTGACTAAAAAATCTGATTTGGACACCACATGACTTCCTTGTACGCCTATTAAATTACATATACACATTTTTTAAACTAGAAAGTACATCAAATTTATTTTCACTAATAACTTCTGATATTTTTTATTTTTTTTTATTGTTATTGTTGAATTATTATTTATCGTAAAAAATCTTTTACAGCCAGAGGTTAATAATTATTAATAAATCAATATATTTAAATAAAAATTTAAAAAAAGTTAAAAATAAAAGGAGATGAAGTCTGATTCGAACCGATGTGCCTTCCCGTTGAAAGATCCTTCATTAATTAAAATTTTATTTGGCTATAACTCTGGAACCAATGAAAATAAGTACCGGTTGTGATATATAGTTGAAAAGCTTTTTTGGACACTTTTGGCCCAGTTGATTGCAATCAAACGGGGAGGTGCACAACTAGATGTTACAACAGTCCTAAATCCAAAATTTCAACAAGCTACGTTGCATACGCACATACGTACGTACGCACAGACGTCACGCCTAAACTACTCAAAATGGATTCAGGGATGGTCAAAATGGACATTTCCGTTGAAATCTGAAAACCGAATTTAATTTAAATAGGTAGATAAATAGGGTAAGAATTTTACAATGTTTTTTTTTTGTAGTTTTACATTTCTTCACCCCAAAAGATTTTTTTTTGTGACATTGTTACATCTTGCTTTTGAGTAGTAACGAGGTTCGGCTGATAAACTTTTCACACTTTGCTACACGGAGATATAAGGTACTATCGAGTTGGGCGTGGCAGCATACGATAGCTAAAGTCCCCCTCTACAACCTTTACAATCTTTACTTCGTACAAGGAAGTAAAAATATAAGTAACCAGTTACAACTAACTAATATTTTTAAAATGGAGGCTGTTGTTTTGAAACCTACATTCTTAGATCACTCAGAGTTTCGGGTTCTTCACTGACCAAACTCTTCTGAAGAAATTACAATTCACTGATAGTTTTTATAAATTTAACAGGTTTTGATTAATTAAAAATATTAATTAATATAATTAATTAATGTAAAATAATTAGTATTAAACATAATTCGAATATATTCAGTAATATAATCGTTAAGGTACATTACGGCTTTTTGATTACAATTTGCACTCTTTTTTTGATCCTTTTACATCAATTTTCAAGTAGTGCTACGGCCCCTTGCTGCTCCGCAGCGTTATTAATAGAAAGTAATATTATTTATTAGAAAAAACGGCTAAAAACCTATTCCATTTACAACACATCTCACCCAACACCTCTTTGATTTTCTTCTTCCTTTCCTACCCGAAAATGCGTTCTCTAAACCTATATCCGGTCCACCCAGACGTTCTATTACGGATCGGGCTGACGGTTTTTTATTCTGCTCGGAATAGCCCGCAGATATATCATCATGTATTGACAAGCCTTCAATTGATTTTACTCTGAGTTATAAGCTCGGAAATTTCCTCAGTTAAGGAGCAGATTAAAAAAAATTACTCCGAGAAAAAATCAGCCCGATTGCTAATTGTATATAATAGGTTTTCAACCCAATTTTTTTTTAATATATAAAACTTACAAATTGAAGGCTACTTTTTTCATGAATATCTTCCACTAGAAAAATATTGCAACTTTGATTTCGTTCCCCGGCAAAAAGCTATTGATGAATGAATATTTAAATCTTTTATTATTCTATGAAACAGAAGGTGGATAGCAGTATTAAGAAAACCAATAAAGAAACTTCCACTTGGCTATTATCCTAACCAGAATATACTCATATCAATATTGTTTTAATTCAGTTAATGAAAAGTAGTACGGAAAATATAAATTAAATTATTAGAGAATTTCGCACAAATAAATTGAAATAACTTTTTGCGTAACAAAAAACCAATTTAATATAGCTTTCAGTGTGGGACGTATTCTTTCTCCCTCTCACACTACGTGCGCGCGCTCACACGCACACACATACAAAATAAAGTTACACGTAAAGTAGAAAAATCATTTGTTGGGTCCTAAATACCAATTCATCATTCTCGCAAATGTTAACCAAAACATTTTTTAACTATTCAACTTTCTTCATTACGCATTCAATGAAAGAATGCGCAACGACTTTTTCTACAACAAAAATTACATTCTTTTAATATTTTTTTTGTAAATTTTAAAATGAAATAATTTAAATAGTTTCGAAAATGAGATATGTATACGTTTTTAAATTAGAAATAAATATATTTTAATTTTTAATTGAAAATAATATTGATCGGTAAACATTTCGTAAACATATAGCATATATATATATATATATGTTTACGAAATGTTATATATATATATATATATATATATATAGGTACGAAATGTTTTATTCTGAAAATATAGCTTTATTTCATTTTGTATCAGTGTTGGATTTTAATATATGTATGAATTAAACAAGAGCGATGGGAAGTAAATGTATAAAATCTGCGTTCCTCCTTCGTAAAGTGGATAGGCGTTTGTTTTGTTACTCTAAATTTTACTTAACGAAGGGTATAAGATATACAGTCGGCCAAGATAATCAGGTGGTCAACATTTTGTATTTAATAAATTTATTAATTTTATTATTATTAACATAACAATAAAATATTTTTTAAAACTTTTGTCTTTTCCTTTGTACAGACACATTGTAATTTAAAGTATCAAAGAATTTTCACGTATTTGTTTTTAGTTTTTATTATTTATCCTTTGACTTTATTTACGTTAAAAACTAACTTACATGTTAGGTCTAAACCTAAACGTAATAATAAAAAAAAGCTTTTTATATTATAAATTAACTGGTGTGATAAATACATGTTCTGTTAATAATTGGCATTTCCATATTTTCGCTGTAATCTGGGAGTGTATTTAAATTAGTATTTAGCTAGAAACACTATTAATATATTTGGGTTAAAATTGTTACACGTTCTTTTGTATTTTGATAATTTTAATTATATAAATACCCCTGCAGAATAAAACTTTTCTCCTCATACAGTAAATAAGAATTGATTGTAGGATAAACGCATCATGAATGAAATTTAATTACAATGTCAGTAAGGTTAATTCAAGATCTGAGCAAGAGTTACTGTCAAGAATGCATTTTTCATGAATAAAGGCGACTGGAATATATTTAAAGTGATGGAATAAGAAATATTGTTAGGATTTAAATTCTGTAAGATTTTATGTTTAGTTAAAGTAAGTTTATTTTTAACGTTTATTAAAGAGGGGGATATCTTTCACGGATAATCAGGAACATACATTAAAACAAATAAAGTAAGGTAAATGATGCAACCTATAATTAGTCTTAGGTTATCAATGAAATTTAAAATGTACATCGCTCTTAAAATTGATCTGTGAAAAGCTTGTCCTAACTATTTCCCATTCAGAATCACAAAGACATTGCTTCGTATAATTTTTTCTTGTAGTCACCAGTTTATTCCCTTATATAGAACATATCCCTATTTTCACTAGTAGAAGATTTTCTAAAAAATTCTCTCTGTTTCTTCATTAGACTCCCTATATAATTCTGTTACATATATAATCTGTACAACTCCCTATAAATCTGTTGTGTGTGTGTGTGTGTGTGTATATATATATATTTCACCAGTAGAACATGTCCTGAAAGGTAGTTACTTACATTCTTCGTGAATATCTGTATATATAGATCCAGAAATTTTAAACTTTATTAAAGAATCATTATGAATTCAAATTAGTTACAAAAAAAAAAATTTTTAAAGGAAAAGAAATTTTTTACCATAGTATTAATCGAAGAATTAATTTTAATAACAAAACTTCGCTTCACTGTGTAAGTTATTCACCATTATTTGTTTAAATCTATTATTCCAAAAAAACAATTCTTGTTGACTAAACAACTTATTTTGCAATTCATTATTATTATTATTTTTTTCTGACGATAGTTCATCACATATGGATCGAAATATAGAATGAAAATCTTGTAATGAATGAAACCTGCTATGTTAGATCGAGATTCGAGCTCTGATAAAAGGGTGAAACTCTTCCATTCCACCATGGAGGTCGGCAGTAGCTATCAGCCACGAAGGTGTTTATGTAAATAAACTGAAACTATCATTTTTTTATTCAAGTCTAATTTAAAATTCAATTGTTGTTTGTTTATTTTCTCTAACCAGTTTTCCAGCTACGGCTCTGGGTCGACGGTTTACTGCCGGGTTTGGGTATAGATTAGCAACTGCCGCTACCGGCTTGCCATGTCTAACGTAGTTGTAGACGTAGTGCAATGTAAGCGTAAATGTACCAGTAAATATGCAGTCTTCAGCATACTCAGGTAGACCACTCCTGGGACGTATGGTTAACTGAAACCCAACCACCAGAGAACACCAGTATTCACAGTGTAGGATTAAAATCATTATAAAAGCAACTGCCTTTACAAGAATTCGAATCTTAGAACACTTGACTTCGAAAATTCAGCTGATTTTGCGATGAAGAGTTTAACCAATAGATTAACCCGCGGGATTAAATTTTGTTTAACTATTTTAATAAAACTATAATATATTAAATAAAAACTTAATTTGAAATTTTATGCAAAGAAATATTTATTTATTTTTTTGTTTTTCATTTACTTAGGTAGTCAATGAACGGCATTAGGTAAAAGTATGGTGTTACTTTTAGCTGCACGGATTGGGGGTGAAATTGAATTTTCTTTACGTTTTGAGCTATTAGGAGTAATAATACCATTCGCTTAAAATTTAATTTCCTTATATTATATATATAGACCTATGTATAAAATCTTTGGCTCGAAAATCTTCAAAACTGCTAGATCAATTAAATTGGAGTTTAGATATGCTGTAGTAATGTACCTGAAGTTGGGCATAGGAAAATTTGATGAGATTGATTGATTCGTTCCTCTCAATTTAAGATCGACAACAGAGTCAAATTGAGGTTATGTTGACCTTGTGTATTTTTCATACGCGCTTATGCAGTGAGTCGCAATGTAAGTGTACTCGTTATTTTTAATCTTTATATATATATTTCTTGTGTGCGTGTGTATGTCACTGAACTCCTCCTAAACGGCTGGACCGATTTTGATGTAATTTTTGTGTGTGTTCAAGGGGATTCGAGAATGGTTTAAATTCACAATTTGATCCGATAGAAAATGTTTTTTTAATTAATTAATTTATTTATTTGTTGTTATTGATCTTGGGATGGTTAAGGTTCACAATTGGATCCGATAGGCAGCGCTGCGATCGCGTTTTAGAATTTTTTAATTTTTGGCATATCAGTTAGACCCGGTAGTTGGTGCTGCGATCGGATTCTAGGAATTTTTTTTTATTTTGTTGCTTTTTCGCATATCAGTTACTTGCGTCGTAGCTCAGTGTTCTTATTACATTGAATTCGTATTTTTAACGGACTACTGTGTTTAAAGAGTAGTTTGAATTAAATCTGATAGGTAGTGCTGTTCTGACAATTGGATTTATTTACATTCTGACTTTTATAAAGCGAAAGGTTAAATTTTATGAAGTTCCATATGTTTTGTAAGTTTCTTAATGTTCAGTATTAACTGTAATGATTTTGCAGCCACAACCCTTTTCGTTAAAAAATTATTTTCCACTGAATACTGTGATTAGAGAGTGGTGTGAATTAAATCGGATAGGTAATGCTGTTGTTTTGCCATTTGGATTTATTTACATTCTGACTTTTATAAAGTGAAAGGTTAAATTTTGTGAAGTTCGTAATGTTCAGTTTTTTAAGCTTTTATGGAACTTCATTTAAACTATATGTATGCTCAAATCTTGCAATAGCGAAGCATTGCCGAGTCTGCTAGAATTGCGCGCTTATTGATAATATTATATTATATATTGAAATAACGTTTTAAAGTGCAATTAAAAAATAAACATTTTTAATAAGCAAATTTGTTAGGTGAAGTATTATAGATTAACCCGCGGGATTAAATTTTGTTTAACTATTTTAATAAAACTATAATATATTAAATAAAAACTTAATTTGAAATTTTATGCAAAGAAATATTTATTTATTTTTTTGTTTTTCATTTACTTAAGTGAGTATTTTCCCCTAAGTGAGTATTTTATATGATTTTAATGATGTATACACGTGCATTCAATAACAGTCAACTTCGCCTACAAATATAAATTGTCAGTTCTAATTTGATTCTGTGCAACTTATGAAGTATTGAACGGGTCTGAAAATAAAAATCTAAGTCTGTAAAATAAATTATATAATTGAAATATAAGTTACTTATAATAATTATAGTTTAAAGTATATTTAAAAATTGAAGTTATAACTTTTGTAGCTGAATAATTTTATAAAAAATTTTCTAAAATTGTTTTTAATTTACAATTAACTAAAATTTGGTAAAATAGATGTTAAAATAAAAAATGAAAAAAATGTCTACTAAAAGTTTAACTACGTTACTTTTTTTACAGTGCTTTAATTTTTTTATTTATTGATTAATTGAGCTATCACATGGTTATGAAACTTCAAAATTATTAAATTAAAAAAAAAAAATGTAGGAGGTACTTTTTTAGAATGATCTTAAGTGAAAATTAGCAGTAATATGGATGAAAATTTATTAATAACACTTATTATTAATTTTACGACGTTTTGATTTTTTAATTCAATTTTCATCAGACACCTCAATATTTAGTGAAAATAAATCTTAATTAATCAATAAACCCATTACAATAATACAACATTAATAGTCATACTAATAGTCATATTAATGAACTTTTGTCCACATTCCTGCTAATTTTAAATTAAATAAGTTACTTATATTTATGTGTTGTGTATTTATTACAGAACAATGCCACATCAGGACAACGTCTGTCAGGTCCACTAGTTATTTCATAAAATTACGTTTAAAATAATTTAGTTTTCTTATAAACAGAAAAAAATATTTTAATATTAAATAAAAAAAAATATTGTACCACTTTTAGTTTTCTCATTTAATTTATGTTTTGTGTATTTCTTGCGAAAAAAATTATAAAAAAGTAGTATACAAAATAAAATAATGAAAAGTTGGTCCTGCACAAAATTGCGCAAGAATTTTTATCTCAATGCTTTTAATTAAGTAGCTTTATTCGTGAATTTTTTCATATTAAAACATTGCATTAAAATAATAATTTATACCTAAATCTCATGAACTATTACTAAATTTATTTGCTTTTAATATAGCCCGGTATATTTTACTAAATTAATGTTCTTTTCAGAACTTAATTCTTTCTTTTTAATGTTAGCATTGTAAAACATTTCTCAATAAAAATTCGCTTTTTTTAATTAAGTGTGATTAATTAATTAATTTGTTTATTAGGTTAAATTATATAAATAAGATGGCCGTTTTATAAAGCTTAGTATATATATATATTTTTTTGTAAAATTAGGACTGTTGTAACTTATATGTGAACTCGTTCAGCTTAAATATTATATCTTTATACAGTAGTTTTTCTACTTTCAGTTTTTATTTCTTTCGCCCTTTCTCACGTAATACCTTTATCTTTCGTACCCAAGCATTTCTTTTTAGTACCCGAGTATTATATGAACACGAATTTAATTGCAGTGCTGTTAAATTATAGTAAAAAGAAAAAAAAAACTGAGACGTTATCAAGAGAAGACTGTATCGTGAAACTTCGTAATATACTGTACTTGTACTGTATACATTTTACTTGTTATACTAAGTGAGTAGACAATTATTATGAGGAAATTGTTAAAAAAAGTCACATTGTAAAGTTTTATTATAACATGTTTAATACACAGCAGAGGGACATTTTAAAGTATCGTCCTTCTGCCTTGGTGCAAACATGGCAGGAATTAACCATTAAATTACATTATTATTTTTTTTTAAATAAAATTTGCTCGGGTTTATAATGTTCCACTGACTTTTTCAATTAAAAAGCTGGAAACAGTTTAGCTCATTTGGATTTAAAGAAAGAAGAGTCGGCAAATAGTTGCGTAATTTTCCCTGCTTCGCCCTTGACAAACCTTTATTTCAAATACACTATTGGGTTTTTAAATATTAATGAGTTTGTCATTTTTAATTTAAATCGATCAAGTAGATTAAGAAATACAAATAGGAAACAACTTTGAAAATTGATTATATATAACAAATTAAAATTGGTTTTAAGGATTATTTCCAGAGTTTCTGATGATATTTTACTAGCTGGTACCGAATTTAACAATGTTACCTCATGTAAAAATTAATAGTCTTTGTATATTTGGCTTGTAAGGAAATATTCTAATAAAATTTCGCGCAATAAAATAGAATCTGCTTATTGATATTAGGAGAAAACTAATAAATGTGAAATCTGGTACTTCCATACCTTTTTATGTTCCACTTGTTGGGTATATACATGTCAAATTTCATTAAAATATCTCAATCCATTCTTAAGTTGTACTTTTTTCTCAAAAAAACACAAAATAGTGAAAAGAAGAAAAAAATAAAGAGAGAGAAAGAAAGACATTAACCTACGTGAAGTTTTGTTTATTTTGATTCCCTGAATCAGTCCCTTAAGTTTTGCCAAGCCCTCTCGGGACATCCCGTGGGGAAAGAAAAATATGGGTCCATGATGTCTCCTTGTTTAATGAGGTCGAAACGTCAGGCAAAAACTGGGATATATATATTAATTTCACAGATTTCAGTCAACGAATTTTTGATGTAAGAAGAGAAAAAAGTTTAGAAATAACATTGAGTATCCTTTTCCCCTAATTGCTGTTGACTTAAAAATTTGTATTTAGAAATAATTTAATAGCAACTTTCATAATACTAAAGCTCAATTTTCTACGATCCTGTGCAAAAAGTAAAGAAATTAAAAATAGGGAAATCTACTCCTTTTTTTAATTTTTCAATACTTTAATGCCACTAATGCCCGACAGAGAGACTTTTGAGTCATTTTCGAAGGATTTATGTTGAGTCTGAAGATATTATTCTCCAGCAAAACACACGTATGTACGAACATGTTCCGACAATTTTTTCACTTTTTTTTGGATTCAGGGGGTCAAATAACGTCAAAAATTGCAAAAACCGTGGTATCAAAATGTTGCATACAATTTAACTTTACATCCTTAACTGCTGTGTAGTAACAATAGGGTTATAATCGGGAAAGTAAAAATCTTTGAAGGCTTCCTTGAACGAAAAATCGCTCACTCAAATCGCATGGGAAAAACGCATAAAATTTTAGCGAAGATTCGAAAACCTCGCATAAAATTCTTTGTGTACCATCCTTATTATTTTTCCACAAACACGTTTATTTTTGTACTTAAACATCATTATTTTAATAATATATATAAAATATGAACTAAACATTGAAGTGATAATTATATCAGCTGATTACTTCCAAATTTAAAAGAAACATTTTCCGCACCTGTCATTAAACATAAGAGAACTTAAATATAAACGCGTGAAAAAAAACTTCAGGCCGTCATTAACTTTATAGTGTGATATTCAATAAATACTTTTATTCACAGTTAAAATAGTTTATAAACTTAAAAGTGCTAACTGTTTCTGAAAAAAAAAATTAAATTGAAAAGATTAAATAATAGAAAATTATTGTTTTTACGATTGATAATAATTCAACAGTAGATCTATTAAACCTTTTCTTTTACTTACCATATTAAGAAAAGAAGCCGTAATTTACGTAATTTTCTCAGCTTTATGATTGAATCTTCTAACACCATCGAAAAAATATTTTTTTAAATTAAAAATTCATTAATATTTTTGTTATATATATATATATATATATATATATATATATATATATATATTAGCATTTGCCGTCAACTGCTTTGCTCAAGACATCCGTAATCAGAATTTTAACATAAATACAAAAAATTAATTTGTCAACGCTAAGCTCTTTTTTTTTTAATTACAAAAATCGAGTAATTTTTCAAACATATAATGTATTTTAAATACGTATAAGGGTTTTGTATTTAACATTTTCAATAAATAATTTGGTAGGATTATACATACAGCATACCCGTCGCGGCTTCACCCGCGTTATATGATTACTCGTATTTCTCGTCGCGGTAAGGATTTATTTAGCCGATCATGACTCGCCCTACTCGTCTAGACAGAGAGCTCTGCCCCTTGGACCCGGCTTTGTTCATTAAACTCATGCTTGTAAGAAATAATTATAAACAAAAATTAAAGCCTGTTCAATTTATAAAAAATATCAGGGTATTGTAATTTCTTCAGAGCAACAATTTGCTCAGTACAGGATTCAAAACTTTGAGTGATCTAAGCATTTGCGTTTCAGAGCAATCGGCTTTCATCTTAAAAATATTAGTTACAACTGGTTACCCGTACTTTATACGGGTAAAAATATACTTTGGCTGGTTCTTAGGTTACCCAACAAACACTAATAGTTGGTGACCGCAATTCGTTTCTCAGTTTTTAAAGAATTTTTTAATTATTTTTATTTTATGTTTTCTAGTTAAGTAACCGGAGGCAGTTGCAGCCAGGCTTCATCCCTTTCAAGGTTGAATTTCAAAAATCTAATAGTTGGGTTTTCAAAAGATATTCAATATCAATTTTAATCTCGTAAACTCGGAATTTAAAAAAAAATCTGAAATTAGGTTTTAGGCATTTACATAGAGATTACGTACACCAAAAATCAAGTTCATATCTTCATTTGTTACTGAGAAATTAAAAATATAGTAAATTTCATTGTTACCCAATTTTAACCCTTTAAACTCGGAATTTGAAAACCTCCTCTTTTAGTGTGCACTTATACCATAAGAAAAACATATACTCAAATTTTCATCAATTTATCTTCAGTAGTTTTTTCTTGGTGTTGATGAAAGTCAGTCAGGACAAGTTGCTTTATAAGCACAGATAATTTACGTTCCAAATTTCAAAATTTTATGTTAACAAAGTTTTTAAGTTTAAGAAATAACTTAAAATCATTATCCTTAAAGTAGTTTAAAATTAGTCTAATTAATATTTCAGCTTAATAAATCACATTTTACACCAATAATTAACTATTAAATTGCCGTATAATTTCAGAAGACCAGCTTTTATTGAAAGTCGTACAATTGAATTACTTGTGGGAAGGTGTTGCTTTTTGAAAAAAACGTTTTTTGCAGATCTTTTATTAGGAAGAGGCAATATTAAATAAAGAAAGAAATTAGCCTTCGAACATTTTTTTCAAAATACATACCGAGCCCTTTTTTTCTTTCACCCTCTTGGAAGGTTTTTTAACAATTTAATCATCAATGTTCCATGTATAGAATCCATTCTACCAAATTTCAGGTATTACCCTTCCCACTATGTTTGAAGAATTAATTGAAATAAGAGTTAAGGATCCCTAAAAATTATTATATACTGATAATTAACTATTAAATCATAATATATGAATAATAACTGGTATTGACTGAAATTCGTATGCATAAAAAATTTGAGCGAAGGGGTGGTTTGTAAATATTACCAGTATCAGAAAGACAATAAACATGTAAGAAAATGTATATTTTTTGGAGATTTATAACGAAATATGATACCCCGTACCTCCGTATCACCCCATCCCCTGGATGTATTTAAAAAAATTAAGTGGAACAATGATTCAAAAGCAAAATAAAGTCCAAAACATTCTCATAAATACGTACACACTCTCACACACAAACACAAACATATTTTTGTAAGTAGTATTTTGCCTTATCTCGTGAGTCAAAAGTGAGTCAAAAAATAAATACGAAAATAAAAGTAAAGAAAATGTCTAAACGCAAGAAACCTCTCCTATTTATAAAAAATATACTATTTTATTTTTATTTCAATTTCATTATGAAAAATATTTTTAAATTATTTATTAAGCATTCAGGTAATTTTAAAAAAATTATGCACTTTGACATAAATGATTATATATACTCTTTCACTCTCCCTCTCTCTTGTTATATATATATATTTTATATTCATTTTCGTTCCAAAGAATTTATTGAATATTTAGATAGCAATTCTTTGTGCTACCACTAAAGTTTAAACGTTTTTTTTTCTTTTCTTTAATGGATACTTTTATCCTTTCCAGAAGAATAAAAACAAAAAAAAATAAAAAATAAAACTTAAATGATCACAAGGCTCAAAGGTTAGTAAAACTTTAGATGGAATTTTCCTTTTTCTCAATTTCAGTTTAAACATTTCCACCCTACTTCTTTTGTATTTTATTATTAAAAAGAAAAAGGTAGCACCATAACTCATTGCACACCTTTATTTTTATTACAGATATTTGTGCGAAACACAAGTATTTTATAGACTATCATTTTATAAAAATGATAGTCATTAAAATTTTTTTTAAATTTTAATTTTATAAAAAATTAAAAGCTGTCATTTTTAAAAAATTTAAGTACTCATAATTTTATTTTTTATAATATCGTTATATATATAAAAAAAAAATAAACCTCCACTGAAGTAAACCTCCGGGCTCCGTGGCGCGAGTGGTAGCATCTCGGCCTTTCACACGGAGATCCCGGGTTCGAATCCCGGTCAGGCATGGTATTTTCACACGCTAAAAAAATTGTCATTCATTTCATTCTCTGAAGTAATACCTAACGGTGATCCCGGAGGTTAAAAAAAACCTCTACTGAAGTTATTTCTTTTCATTTCCAATCAGTTTGTTCATAATTAGATGAAAATTTCGTTTTGCGTTCGGACAAAATGTGAATTTTTAAGCAAAGTAATCCTTTATGTAAATCCGTTAATCTAGATGTTTTTTTTCTCAATTTATCGTAGAAACCCTTTAGGTACATAACTATATAAACTTCTGCTTTCTAACTCTTCAAGAAATGGTAGTGTAGATGATAGTATTAGGGAGGGCTTATTCTCATTTAATTAATATATATATAATATCTATTGATTTTGAACCTCGGGAGTAAACGTATGTTGAGTAAAACGTTTCAACTACTTGGGGATAAAAACGATTTATGATCCAGGAAAGGTAAAATAACAAATTCTGTGAAAACACATCAAGTTCACCGCATAGTTCTCGCCATTTGTTTATCTTTGATTGTTTGATATCAAAATTCAATGAACGTCTTGCAGCGACATATCTTCTCGCGGCCTCTTCGTAATCGACCCCTCCAGCTATTCTTAAAAGCTGCTTTCAGCGTCGTAGACGCTGAACTTCCTGCCTCATCTGCGCAATTCGCTCCGTCTACCAGTATACCGGGTGAAATCTGTTATTGCTCTGTGGGATCTGTGAGATCTCATGAACTATCAGATCCTGAAGGATCTCCGGTGAGAATCTCCTCTCGTCACTGATTTGTCTTGCCACGTTTGAGACCACTGTTGCCACTTGTTTCTGCGTTAACATCAGTGACTCCTGCAAGGCAACCGTTCAAAGCTGTGGTTCTTCGATTTCAAGAAGCGTGGCAAAATGATCTCTTGCTGTCTCATCCTGAGGAATCCTCCAACTACATCTGATGTGATCCCACCTATCGTCCAAAATGGTCAAGTCCAGAACCGAAGTGTGCCCTCTTGCCTCATAAGTCGGTGTTTGGTCATTTAGAAACTAAAGACCGTTTGTCATCATAAGCTCCAAAAGGATTTCGCCTCTTCTGTTCGTTTAAGAACTACCAGCGACTACAGTTTTACAATTCAAGTCGCCCATCAAGATTGTCTTCTTGGGTGATACGACTATGACGTCTTGTAGTCTCCCCATAAACGCCTCGAACTCGTGAAACTCGCAGTTTGGGCTGACGTAGGCCCCAATCAAGAAGGTAACTCTACTACAAATCCATCTACTGCAACCCATCGACCTGTATTCTTAACAGATACTCTACCCATTTCTATCTGTAAGCAAAAATCTTTTAATGAATAGAAACTATGTTTAAACCTTTTCGATCATCTTCGTTTCTAATTCTATTCAGACGAGACAAGGACTATCTACCCAGACAGATCAAGTGAGGTCCTAATCATAGTATCTCCTATATATATATAGGAGATACTATGTATGTGTGTGTGTGTGTGTGTGTGTATATATATATATATATGTATATATATATATATACATCTATAAGTTACATTCCTGAGAATAGATGATGCATTACATTCCATAAGACACGTGTGTTTGCCTATCACTAGTTTCCAGGAAAAGCCACCGTGTGAAAGAATGTAATGCAGCTGCAACCTTTGTCTTCTTTATTCTAATTGTAAGAACAATTATTCAGATCCAGCCAGACTCTCATGGAGTAAAGATGTCTTAAGTTAGGAACTCGTTCGATACTATATCGTCCTATTATGTAATGCTAGCATGTACGCATAACTTACCTTTGTATTGTATAATTAGTATTTGCTTGTATATCAAAAAAGATTGTATGTGACATTGTGTTTTTACATAAAATGAATACTTTTTAAAAACACATCATCATTGTGTTTCAACATAACTAATATATATATTAACTGATAACTGTTCAGTCAACCAATGAGTGGTGAGAGAATATATAACTTTCCATTATGTTTTAACTCTATTATATTTTTATTACATATTTTTTTTGTTCTAACCAAGCAGTTACGTAGATATCATTCTTATTTTTTGTATACACTAGTGGAATATCAACGTCTGCTACAATATGAACGGTCATTAATACCACATTGCTTTACTTAATTCTTAAAATTACAAGTCAGCAGTAAAAGCAAGTCTTCATGACGATACATAAGTTAAATATATCCTCAGGTATAGTTAATCGGATGTGAATGTGCTTTTTACACTGTTCAGGAAAAATTCATAATTGGCAGTCCCTCACCAAATTAATATAATTTCATTTCATTTCATTTCAATTATGTTCTTAAAGTATAAACACTATTGTATATAAAAGGGTTTATATTAAAAGATTATCATGAAATAGTTGTCTAAATATTTTAAAAATTTTACAAAAATGTGTAAGTTTATTAAAATGAAGAAATAAAAAGAAATAATGAAACTCCCAATCATTGCTGAATGGATAATAGCTTAGTTGTATGGGTTATAAAAACAAATAAATTATGTAAGGAATGAGGAAAATAAAAATATAAATTAAAGTAATTTTATATATTATTATGCCACATATTGAAAAGAACTTATGTCCTTTCTTGACTAATTAATTATTTACTATTTATAATTTTATTGATTCTCAATTAATAATAAAACCCAGAATGATATTAACAAATGAAATGATTTTAGAAATTAAATTTTTTCTTATACATTTATTTTTCATCTCTTAAATTTAGCATTCGCATTAGGAATTAAAATCAAGGTTAACGCACCGGGTTGGTTTAGTGGTAAACTCTTCTTCGTAAATCAGCTGATTTCGAAGTTGAAGTTCTCAGGTTCAAATCCTAGTAAAGGTAGTTTACTTTTATATGGATTTGAATACTAGATCGTGGATACCGGTGTTCCTTGGTGGTTGGGTTTCAATTAACCACACATCTCAGGAGTGGTTGGCCTGAGCTTGTTCAAGATTACACATTTACCGATAAAGTTACATACCACTGATAAGTTGCTAATGACTTTAATTGCTTATGCGACTATAAATAAAAGTATTAAAAAAAGTAAATTTCATGATTTTTTTTTTTTACATTTTAAAATGTATTTTAGTGCGATTAGCGTAATAAATTTACGGTGATCAGAAATAAAGTAAAAGTTACTTCAAAATTGACTGGTATCCTTAAGAATGTCCATGTCTAGCTTACTAGGGAAAGTAGAGAGTGAAATGGATTCCCGTTGCCATCTTTATTAACGCTAATATAAGATTGAATATCAGCACGCTAAGCCCATTGAAAATCAGGTGATACTTAACCTTACACTCTGATTATCACTGGGACTTACTGTATTGTGAACATCATTACTCTAAGAGAGACATTACTGAGATAAGTTCCTATTGTACTTCAAATGCTGTACGTGTCTTACGTCTGTAGAAAAAGACTTCGTCAATATTTCTTTAAATATATTTAAATTTTAATTGGATAAAATTGTATCTTGAGTATTTTTTGTTACTTTTATTGTCGGAAAAACGTATAACATTCTGGTTATATACTTAGGAAAAATTATTTTTTCAATTTGTTCAGAAGTTCTAAATTTATGCGGAGAGAAGGAAAAAATGAACAAAATAAAACGCACTCTCAAATGGATAACTTTGACTTTTTTTTTAATTATTTAAAATTTGCTCACTATAGATCCAATAACTGGACAATATACAGTTATTAGAATTCTCGTTGAACAACAAATACAAAACAACCCTGTTTGAGATATGAAAGCCACCAAAAGAATTGTTCATTGGACAGCGAACTGCTGTTCCCAGTGTGGTGGAAGACATTTTCAGCAATTTATTTAATTGTTTAGTTGATTTTATTGTTTGTGTTTGTATTTTTTATTTTTCTAAAATATTTAATTCTTTTGTTTTGTAATATTTAAGTTTGTTTCGTTTAATACCTAGTTAAAATCTGTTACATTTTAATAAGTTTTGTTTTTTCTAATCTTCAAAATTTTACGTTTGTATTTATTTTTTGTAGAGTTTATTCATACCATTTTAATCAAAATTAGATTTAGATAAATTAATTTTTTTAAGACTTTTTATATTTTTTGCCCATTTAATAAAGTTAATTTATGCCAAACATAAAATAGTGTGTTTTTCAACCACAATTTTTTATCTTTTATGCTATGTTTCTTATCGGTATTATGAATGACACACAGGAAGTGTGTCCCATATTTGTCAAATAAAACTAAAAACTCAGTTTCCGGAATCTATTCTTTTCAGTTTTGCAGATTATATTTCATATAAAATCGCTATGTATAAAATTCAATTTGGGTCCCAAAATTTGAAGTGTGGCTTAATTTTACCGAACGCGTAAAAATCAGGGTGAAATTTTTCGCCAGCTGACACTCGCTAACGAAACGTTTCCAAACCTATATTTATATAAATGTTTTCTTTATTTTCAACAGTAAAACATATCCTGAAATTTTGTTACATTCTTCGTGAATCACTCTCTATATTTTTAAACCAAAATTATCTTAGAATTTTTATATTTGGATTTTCTTTAAGATGTTACATTTTTGTTAAAAATGTTAATTCTATTTGTTTTTTATCAGTGATATTTTAACATATAAAAGCTAGTGAAAATAAAAAAAAAGACGCTGATATGATTTCTCCGTGAGTTGTGTACGTTTTTTTTAAACCTTATGCTTAATACCTAACGACGTGATCTGTGTTAATAAATTAAATCATCTTGATGTAAAATTAGATTTATTTATTAATTTTTTTATTCTTTAATTTTGCAGTTTATATTCTATACCAGTTGGTTTGTTGCTAAAAATAAAAAAAAATAAAAATTAACTCGTACAACATAGATCAATTTGTTCACTTGATCAATAGAAAAAGACAAACTGGGTATTAGTTATTATTTACATTTACAACTTAAACATCTGTTTTAATTTAAATTATATTTTTTAAATATTAATATTATTTATTATTATAATATTTTCATAATTTCAACAATATTTTCAATATTACTAAATTATTATAGTTTATTTTATGAAAACATTAATAAAATTAATTTTTCCAGGTGAGATCATATCGAGTTATTTAATTTTATTCAGAAGATGAAAAATGGTTTTTATGTTGAGTGACTCATTTCAAGAATCTTTGCTATAAAATTGTTACTTATGAAAGGATTTGATTAAATAACGTGTCATTTTCGTTGTGTCATAAAACGGTAAACAATTTTGGAAATAAGATAAACATTTAAATAAACCAGCGGTTGCAAACATATTAATTAAAAAGTTTACATGGCCGCTATTTTGAAATGGATTGAGAAATCAGGTTTATTATTTTTATGCAAGTAAACCTCTAGGTATCCTAGTAGTATAAGAATTCTCAGCTCGATATGATTAACCATCATTCCTAAGTTTTTGTTAAAAATAAAAAATGGCGGACAAACTAAGCGTTTTCGTACATATGTTTCATATAAGTTTTTTCTTTATTTCGATGTGGGGAACCATTCCCTGAATTCTTTAAACGGTTTTTATAAACACAACACACACACGCACACACACTCTCTCTCTCTCTGTATGTGTTTGTTTGTAAATAAATAAATATATATATATATATATAAAATACTTTCTTTTGATACTCATACCGTATTGCTGGGGTTTGATTAACAAATCTTATTGAGGCCGACATTATGGCGACAATCATTCGCCGTAGTGATAATTTCGTTACGATACCTCATTTGTCAAAATCAGTTAAGCTGTTTGGGTTCTACAGTGGAACAAACACCAATGTAAACAGATGAGACATGCGAAAATATTACTCTCCTTTGGCTTTGCAATAGTTGGGTAAAAAAAAATTATTTTTTACGAAATGATTTTTCTTTATCCAAATCAAAATAGACATGTATAATTTATTTTACTTTAAATTATATCTGGCAGATTTTTAAACTGTATTTTTATGGTTAATTTTAATGTAAAAATACAATAACATTTACACAGTTGTTTCTTTAAAAAAAAAAATAATCGAAATGGATCTGTTATTTATTATTTCTTGAAATAATTTTAAAAGTTGTTACATTATTATTAAATTCTGTAAGTTTTTAAAAAGATATATTTCTGTTTCTATATATATATATATATTATATATTAAACCAAGAGAGATCTTGGAAGAAGTAAAGTCAAAAAGTCTAAATGTAAAATAATTAATATAAGTTTGGGATAAGAAGAATAAAATTAAAAATTGTTATAATGAATAAAAATAATTTAGGTATCTGAAAAAAAGTTAAAAATATTTTAACTGTCCATGACGGACCACAGATTTTTAAATTAGGGGAAATAATCTGAGTAGTAAAACCAATTTTTTAGATTTGGTTAGATTTTTCTTAAAAACTATTGACTTTTTTATTTTTATACCGAACAGGTAGAGATATTATTTAGTAAAACTATTTTAAAAATGATACGATTCACAAAAATTTATATTAAAAAGAAGTTTTTTTTATAAAAACAAATATGAAAACAATTTCTATTACTAATTCCAGTGTATTTATTTACATACTTTACGTGTTTTTTTGTTTTTTTTTTATTAAAGAATTCTAAATATTTCATACAAATTCATTTCATTTTAACTTTAACAAGTCTGCTGTCAAATACACACATAATTTTTCATTGTTTACCGTTGTTTACGTAATCTAAGCGTTGTTATGTCAGATACAAACCTTTGTTTTATTTGATTACAAACAAAATATATTTTCAAAGATAATATAGATGATTAAAGTTACAAGAATTTTGTCTGTTAAATATGTGTGGTAATTTATTGTAGTCTTTATGTAAACATCATACCGTTTAAATCAGAAATACGGTAGTTTGTCAAACATTTCAAAATATTCATATAATACGACGATTTACGTGCAGTATAAATTTGGATCGTTACTGAAACTAATCGTTACAAATCTAACAATGTTTCATGCTAGAGTGGATAATATTAGCTTACAGAACTAATTACAACATTATCATTAAAATTTTACAAAGAGAACGTTGACAAACCGTTTACTAAAGATAAAATTTCTCCATTAAACGGGCGTTTCATCTGTTAAATCGTTATCGACTCCAAGTAGAGAGTTTAGTGGTGTAGCAGTGTAGACTATATTGTAAAATCTATCTTTGCTTTTCAAGTGAACTGTACAAAGCGATATTAAATTTCTTCTGTTTTCTCTTTCTTTTATGAATATCATCCTAAAAATTTCAGGAAGTTGCATGTATGCACGTGTGTTTGCTTGTATTTTTATTAATCTCTTTCTAATTGGTTCAACAAAGATTCTTTGAAAACAGCTCAAAACGTTTCTATATACGAGGCATTGATGGCATTAAACTTGGAAGATAATTATAGAAAGGGAAAGTAGTATTTTTAACCATTTTTAATTTTTGACTTCTTTATATTGGTCGTAGAAAATTGAGCTTTTCGTACGATAAATGTACTTGTTATATAAAATTCCAAGAGTTCAAGTCAACTAGATTCATAAATGAGAAGATATTTAAAATTTGTTTTTAAATAGTTCATATCTCGAAAAAGTTGACCAAAAAATGTTTTTTAAATTTTGTGCAGTTCTGCGCAAAAAAGATTTGATCTTTTCGCTAATTTAATTTGGTTTTAACATTTTTTAAATTTTAATAACAATTGACACCGCAGATGAAGTAACATCAGCGTTCCAACTAGCAGCATCATAACAAACCACGCTTCAAACTTGTTCCGCTCAAAGTTGTTCCATATTAGATTAAGCATAACTCAAATAATCTTCAAATTTTCACATGTTGAACTTCAGATACACTACTACAGTCTATATAAATTTTAATGAAATTAATTTTGTAGTTTTGGAGATTTTCGAGCCCCAAAACGTTTTACATAGGCTAACCCCAATTTCAGTGATTGTATTTTTGTACTCTTCAAACTTCAAAAAGTAAGGGAAATTTATTTCGCTTCGCACTCCAACAATGCGATCAAACGTAATAGGTTGCTTTTCTTCGGAAAGTCGGTCAAACGTTTTTTGATGTTTGCTTTTAAATTTCAAAAACTTATTCATTTAAATAATTACTTCAATAAATACACTTTTAAGCCCCAAAATACAAGGGGCTGTTGGGATTGCAGATTTGAACTTTTAAGATCAAAAATCCTAATGTATCTATTAGTAATGTATATTCGACACGATAATCCTTTTAAACAAAGCGTCCCATACAATCCGACTTAAGAATTAAAATATTTTTTTGTAATTTTTAAAAATTTATAATATTTTATCTGTTTTTCCAGTTGTTATTAAACATGATGTAAGAAGTTGCAAAGAATCAGATAGAAACAAAATTTTTTTATTAATAATTTCAATTTTTGTTTTTTAGCAGTTAAACTCTAAATATAAACCATTTTGATAATGAACGCGTAATTTGGTCAAGGGGATTAAATGTGACCAAAACGTTTTACTAAGAATTTAGATTTTTCCTCAATTATGCTTTTAATATTGTATTAGTATTAAAAGACTTTGGATTAAGTGGTCAAATCAAAACACTTCTTTATTAAACAGTTTGATTTTTTTCGCAATTATACTGCAAACATTTCATAACTAAATCATTAATATTTAAAAATCATATGGCATATTTGAAATAAAAATCTATCAAGGGAAAAGCCAGAAAAGTTATGCAATCCTCTGCCGGATTTTTACTGTTTTGTTTTTTATACTTTTATAAAAACACTTTTTTAACTATAGGATGTAATAATTAAAAAATAAATTTGATTTCTTTGTTATGACAGAAGACATAATTTTACTGAAAAGGAGTCTTTAAAATGCATGCAAAAAATTGACAGATTGTGTTAGCGACATTGATTATTTTAAAATTTTTCAAGCGTCATTTATCTTCAGTAGCTTATTACAAATCATATGGAACGCTACACGCCTCAACAACGTTTACAAATTATAAATATTTATCGTCAAAATATGGAATCGGTTACAACTATGTATCTTGCGCTTCGCTATATTTATGGTGTGCATAATTGCCAAACAGAAGTATAATTCATCGTTTGTTAAAAAAAAAAACTGAAGATAGTCTTTCTTTACTTGATGCTAAAACACTAATTCACAAAAGAAATACAAGGAGTCGAGAGAGTAGTATTGCTGTGTAAGTGTAAGTGTTCCTAAAAATCGAATTTTATCGATTTCACATCTTTCACAAAATTGGACCTTTTTTCAATAAACAACATGGCAGATTCTAGGTAAAGATGTTGATCTACACGCATATGAGATTCAATTAATTCAAGAATTAAATCCACAAAACCATTCTTTGCGTCAACGGTATGCTGATTGGATTCTAGAGCAGCTCGAAAATCTATCCAAATTTTCATTAAAAAATCATCTTTTTCAGATTATGCTCATTTTTGGCTTGATGGCTTTATAAACAAGCTGAATTGCCGTATTTGGGATGATTGCAATTCATATATGATTTAACAACAGCGGCCATTACACCTGAAAAAAAACATTGTTTGATATGAATTTTGGCTGGTAGCATGATTGAGCTATTTTTTTTTTTTTTGAAAATAGCAAGGAAATGCTGTTACAGTAAATGATGAACGCTATCGAGATATATGATTTGTCTTTTCTTTTATTGCAAATTTGGAAAATTTGGTTTTGAATGAGATGTGGTTTCAAAAGGTTGTTGCTACATGCCACACACCTGCTCAAACAATCCAGTTATTCGTCAAAGGTTTGGAGGTTCGATATTTCCTGAAATGGTAATGTCAATTGGCTCCAAGATCGTGTGATTTGACTCCCTGAGACTTTTTTCTCGGAGGTATGTTAAGTCACAAGTCTATAATAACAAACCACGATCGATTGATGACTTGAAAGCAAATATTCTACATGGTGTTAGTGGAAATCAGGTTTATTTGTGCGACAATTACGCAAACATTTGTTGATAGACTATGTCAAACAAAGCCGTAGAGCCCATATGAATGATATTGTTTTTCGAATATTATGTAATGTTTTAAATTTCAAGATAAAAAAAAAGTTGTAATATTTATTTTTTATAAGAGTTAAAAATTTAAAAATAATATTCTAAAGTACAATTTGCATCATCTTTAACAAAAAATTAGTTTGATTTATAGAGCTTACGATTAAAGAAAATTTTTATCCTTTAACTAAATATTTTAAACCTGCAGATATGCATCTGTTTGGGTCAACTAAAATGTATCAGTCAAAAGCTTAACTTGAGATTGTTAAGTAACTTTTTTTTGGTAAAAAAAAGGCCGAGTATAGACGATTATCTTTATTTCCGATATAACCGATAGTTCACCAGCTGTATTGCAATAAGTCAACCAAAAGATTTGCAATTTAAATTAAGATTTTAATTTTATAAAAAAAAGCTGACAACTGTGGGTTGTTTCTGATGTACGGCTTACACACACAACATAATTTAAAATATTTATTATTTTATTTAAATAAAATATTTTTTCGTTTATTTAATTCAAAGATTCTAACTAAAGCGCGTGCGTATACCGTATTTAATTCGCACGGGTGTGGTGGCACTAGCGGCGACGGCCGGCATTAACTAAACTAATGTAATCTCACAACTTACACAGAACAAATTTCGCTTTTACGGTCGCCAGGCTGCTGTAGCCACAAGACTTAACGCACTAGGTACCGAGTCTACCGGGCGTCGAGTTCATGACCCAGTCAGACCGAGTTACGTTTTTATATTTTAAATATTATTCATTTATTTAATTCTATCGTTCACCTGTGACGTCAAAACATAGCAGACGACTACAACAGCAATTTTTGGAGTGGGGGTGCGATTTTGTAAAAATATATAGTATAAATATATAATATAGTCTGACCAAGTTTGGTCAAATTCGGTCCAGTGTTCTAGAGATAGAAGGTGATTTAGATGCCAACACCGAACACACACATGTACATACGAACATTAACATCCGGAAAATTTCCGTGTGGTTTTTTGGGTTCCTTAGGTGTCAAAATATCAAGATCCTGTGAAATCGCATTTGCCCAAATTGGATCGATTACAATACGAGTAGTTTACCTTCCAGAGCTGAAGCTGTGCTTCTATAGCGCTATCTAGACAGGAAAGTAATAAGAAACATCTTAAAATATACAATTTTATACTTTTTTATAATTTTATATATATTTATATTTTGATGAGGATAACGAAATGAATTATTTCATTGATAACATCAATTTTGAGAATTGTAAAAGCAAAGACTTGAACTTCCAACTTGATCTATTTTAGCTGTAATGTGTAAATTGAACAAAAAATTCCTGATCAATAATTTAAATGATTTTCCCAAAATTTAATTTAAATTAATTTTTTGGATTATCAATTCTTAGACCGTGTTACGTAAGTTCTCAAATCACTGCATTATTCCAATTAATCTTTAAATAAAGCGATGCTACAAAAATCTTTTACTTTAAAGTCTTTTATCTTTTTTGGTTAATTATATTGCATTATCTACGAGAAATGAGTACACAATATTGCTGCATTGGATTCCCATTCGCTGTTGTAGGAATGTAGCCGCTAAGATAAATGAAGCCGCTAAGTTCTATTGTTTCTGTAATACGAGCGTAAATTAATGCGAAGAAGAATTTCAGCGCATCTGATAAAAGGAGCGTGGTTTGCTCTCCTGCTATTTGAAATTCAATGTGTTATCATTTATACTGTTTAATAATCCTCACTCCTTTCAATTTGACCTATTAAATTATTTCAGTCGTTTTACAAGCCTTTTTGTCGTGAATTCTTTTCAAAAACATCCTCATTTATAATTTTTGTCTGCCTATTGTTCTTTTTTTTTCTTAGTATTTTATTTAAATGCTTTTATTTGATATTACATTTCGATGAACAACGTTTCACGTCAGTATAATCCTTTTCTAAAAAAAAAAGAAAAAAAGAGGAAGACAGGCTTACGAAATACTTCTTATCCATGAAATTCATTAACGATGTAAATAATAACTTTTTTAAAATTATTTTATGCTTGATAAAACATATTAAAATTCTCTATTTTTTTGGAACTCCTTAAACAATGTATGTTTGTCAAAACATTTCCAGTAAATGATTATTAAAAGGTTTATTTTTATAATGTGATCTAGGTTATCTAGTTTCACGAGAACAAGAAACTGAAGAGGAAAGATATGAGCGGCTGGAGGTTGAACGAGCATATAAATTTGATTGTTACTGACAACCATGAGAATACCGAACGCGTCGAGGGTCCAGAGGATGGAGCTTCCTGGCTAAACTGTCGGGAGAGTAAAGTGAGCCCTGACCAACTAATAAATATATATATATATATATATATATTAATAATTTCAGAATTAAACTAATAAAATACTTAAAATGTTTTATTTAAAAAAATCAAAAATCAATAATAAGATTTATTATTTAAATAAGATTATTATTTATTTATTATTAGTATTTATTTTTATAATATTTGTTATTTATTAAGTTTCTTTGCTTACAGAATGAGCCTCAAAATTTTGTTTTATACTATCTCTGAACCTTTGTTATGTAAACCGTGTAAAACAAGTCGTAATTACCCACAGTTGCTTTCTTTTGAGAATAATGATATTTCTTATACAAACATGTTTATCTGTAGCGGTTTAGGCTGAACATTACTTACGTTTCACCTGTTTTGGGTGCTGAAATGCAATAGAACATTCGGGTCAGTTATCGATGGTAGGAGAAACCACTTTTATAACTTTCAGTTTCCCGACGATTATAGCTACTGTAGCTACAATAAAGGGAAAAGTACAGTGATCGTGTCAAAAAAGGGGTATCGGTATTATTTTTTTGCAAATTTTTGTTTTTTAAGGTACAACTAGTTTATATAGAACAAAATAATCATACATATGTATGTATGTGTTTCGCACTGCTTCTGTCATTTTAATGCAAATTTGTTATCAAAAATGAAGAAATAATCCAACTTTAAAAAAAAAAATCAACCTTCACCTCTTAAAATTGAAATATATATTTATAGTTTATACTTAATCCCCCTTTGGTTTAAATATTTTTCAAAGATCTATTGAAAGTATATACTTCGTATATAGAGCTGTAAGAAAATGTCTCCTTTTTTTAATATTATAGACCCGGAACTAAATGCAGAAACGTCTTTGAAGAATATTTTTTTCTTATTTTAAGCTTTATTGAAGGGAATCTTAGATTTAAAGAAAATTTTATTTAAACAAACTTGGTAAACTTATCTATATATGAATATTTTTACAATTATGTTTTTTTTAAATTTATTTCCCACTTCTAAAAAATATATATTCGATATTTTGTTTTTATTTTTGTATTTATGTTCATCACTTAAAGGGCTATTAAAATTAGAGTAGCTTTGGCATCTATATTCTATTCCGGACCGAAAATGAGAAGCAAATTTTTTCATTACTTTCCTAAAAGTTATATTTCATTTTTTTAATAGTTTTTAAATAGTTAATTTTTTCAGTAGTTTTCTTTAAAATTAGTTGTTTCTTAAATAGTAATTAATCCCTTAATGTTAGAATTGTAAAAACTTTCCGGCAAAGCCGGAAAGAGCTGTGTAAGGTTTGTAAGACTTGACCAGCGTAGCCGGGAAAATCAGATTTTTATTAGCGACTTTACCAACTCTATTAGGTAGGCGAAACTTAGCAAAGGTATACTTTTTAAAGATGAAACTCTTTTAGTTTTAGTTTAAGTATTATGTAAATTAAAAACTTTTCTGAATTAGATTATGGAAGTTTTTATGAAGAAATATTTTAAGCGAATTCCTTAATTCTCTCAAGGTTTTTTGTATTTTCGTGTAATTTTTTTCTGGTAATATTTTTAAGGGTTATGCTGCCGGTTGCTGCATGGTTTCCGTGAGTGAAGCTTTAGAAGATTATGTGTATATTATTTTGTTTTTGCATTTCTCATAGTCGGGAAATCTATTACATAGACATAAAAAAATTAACAAAAGATTTATTTTTACTTTCCTGGCATCATAGCTCCTAGAGCAATGCTGGAAGAGAAAAAGTATGGTAAGTAGTCAAAAAATGGGGTAGAATCTTTTGCATTTTTCTACATTTTATGACTCAGGGATCCCAGAAAGCAAAAACAAGTAGGAGTTAATATTCGTAATACGCACGTATGTACGTCCGTTGGCGTATTTGAAGCTTAATAACTTTTGACTGGATAAACCGATTCTGGTGAAATTTTGCATAGAGACTTATGTATATAAGGCAATTTGTTGGTAAAAGTTTGGTGTCAATATCTTCATGGGTTGAGGAGGTTTTTGGAGATCAATTTCCTTAAAATTTTGCAAACATAACCCCACACTTTATATTAAGCTCAGTACATACATGCACGCTTATCTTACGTTTAAACAAACAAAAAAAAAATTGACCCAAAATCCCTCCTCCTCAAAAACGAAAAAAGCTATCACTTTATTTATTGCATATTTTTTATGCGTTTTTAAAAAAATATTTTCTAGGCGTAGTAGTAGTAGTAGTAGTACAAGTTCCCCCAAAAAGTACTTTTGGGGGAAATATTGTGGGGTGGGGGAGCCGATCAAAGTTTACAAATATCGATTATTGAAATTTTCAAAACCCTTTTGAATTCATTTAAATTGTTAATAATATTAAAAGCTTAAATAATAAGCTTAGTAATAATATTACAATGAAATTTCATTATAACTCTCCCACATCCATAAAAAAAATCTTAGGTAACTTTTTATTGGTTGTACATTTTTAATTGAATTTTTTTTAAAAATTTATTCCATTTACAATAGTAAACGTAGAAGAATACAAAATTCTCATTGAAGGTGATTTTGGAATTGGGGAAACAGAAAAAAGTAAATAGATAAGAATCTTTTGGTTTATTTAAAGTTATAATGATAATATTACAATAAAAGATCATCATAAATTACCCCCACCCCAAAAAAGAAATTTTAAGTAACTTTTTCTTGTATAATTATTTTTCCAATATATAAGAATAAATAACCAAGCCTGGACAGTATTATAAATTTTTGTCAAATTTTTTTCACATATTTCTGTGGTAGGCTAGTTTTTCATATTTTATAGCAAATGCTATTTATAAACTGTATATATAATTAACGCTTTGTTTATAAATTGATAAATTGTATGTAATTTTTTCATTATCTTTTCCCTTCATATAAAGGGAAGAAAAAATCCAAAATTTTAATTTATCCCTAATAATTATGTCAGGGCAGTATCAAAATTTTTGTTTAAATTGTAGAAATTTTAAACAATAAAACTTATTCTAACAAAACTTTTAGAATGAAAGTTATTTTAACACGGTATAAAAATTTACCTGACCGATATATTTTCTATATCTGAAGTCTATTTATATTAAATAGTTATTAATTGGCCACTACATTTTGCTGAAAAATAGATTTTCCTATTTTCTCACTCGGAATCAAAAAACAAGTATTGCACAAAAAATCAATCCCTCTCTTATTTTTATAAACATTTTTATAATTTATTAGATAATATTTTCTTGCTTTTCGAAATCGAAGGTTTTGAGGTTCAAATCCTAGTAAAAGCTAAGTTGGTTTTATACGATTTGAATACTGGACGGTGTACTTTGATGGTTGGGATTCAGTTAACCACATGTATCAGGAACGGTTGACCTGAGTGTACAAAACAAATACCTCATTTACATGTCATACATATTATCTTCATCTCATTGGGTCTTGATGGTGGGGGGGGGGTTGCTTATTGTAAACTAATTGAATAGATTGCAACGTACACTTTGGGGGGAAAAATTTAATGTTTTTATAAAGAGTTTCGTACAGACAGTAGATAATATAATAGTCAGATGAGCAGCGAGCCATTTAGATTATAAATGTGTAACTTAGTAAATATAAATGTGGTAGACTAATATTATACAGTTCTGTGAAAAGGAAAAATTCTTTTTTCTTTTAAACCATTGAATAATCCAGTAAAAGTAATGGTATACAGTTCATGGAGAATGACCTAGTATGTTGTAGTATAGAATAAAACATTTCCCTTAAAAGTGGAATTCCATTTAGAAAAAAAAAACGCAGTAAGTGCTCTCAAATTTTTGTTTTTTTATCTCCTTTCCTTGACTGTTATCGCTTGTTTTCATAGTACAATGGTACTTCAGTATTACTGGAGTATGTTTTTACGTATTTTAAATGATAACTGGCAGAAAAAGAATTCATTATTGTTTGTTGTATGTAGTTTTAGTGTCCCATTCTTTTTTTCCTTTCATATGTTGAAGTATCTTTATTTACGTTCGTTTACGACTGTTGAAAATCTTTTTACTAGACTGTTAAAACAAATATAGTTAGTAAAAGTATTGTTTTATACTAATATAAATATATTTATTTAGCGTTTGACTTTTCGTTATTTTAGTTTGTATAATATTATTTGTATAATTATTTTGTATAATTTTTGCGAAAGAAATATTCAAAACATAAATTAAATGATAAAAATAAAGTGGTATAATCTTTTATTCTTTTCGTTCCGACCACTACGGATCACGTTTATATAGTTTTAACTATTTTTCTTTTCCCGAAAGGTTTTCATTCTTTACTCTGTTGTTGCCTGTCTTCCATCCAACTATTCAGGTTTATACTCTTCTTTTCCTTTCTCTCTGGAAACTTAAATTCTCGAATCACTTTTCTAAATTTATCTCTGTCTTAAAAATTTTTAATATTTTTAGATATCTTTCTATTTTTTTAAACCGGTTGGTCTTTGCGTTCTGTTTATGTAGAAATTAAATGTTTATTTTGTCAATCTTTGGTTGCTCATTCTATATAAATGGACATAAAACTGTAATTTTCTTTTCCGGATTAAGTTTACTATTTTTTCTGTATGTTTGTAAATCTCTTTTTCACTTTTCAATCTGTAAATTCCAACTTCATATTTTGGTCTATAAATTTTTCTTAAAATCCCTTTTTTCTACTTTTGCTATTTCTTGTCTTGAAAAAAATTCCATTCTACTCCATATAGTGCTTCTGGAGGACTACAGTTTTATAATGAATCAATTTGGATATATGTGATAGGGATTTTTTTATTGTAAATGTTCTTTGTGAGATGATAGGCAGTTTCCATTTTCTTACTCTGTTATTCATTCTTTTTTTCAATTATATTTGCTGTAATAATTTCTTACAAATATTAAAATTTTAAAACTCTATTTATTTCTTTGTTGTCGGAAATTTTTAAGGGTTTGAACTCTGTTCTCTTTGTCATTCGAAAACCAGTTAGTTTTTTCATAAGAGACTTGGAGACCGATTTTGCTTGCGAATTCACTTAGTTTTTAAACTTTGATTTTAACCTCATCTATATCTCTTGCGAAAATTACAATATCATCTGCGAAGGCCAGAATGTTTGTATTTATGAATTTAGTTTTAGCGCCCATTTTTATGTTTTCGTGTACGTTTAACTTTTTAAGTAGTTTCTCCCATTCTCTAATAACTTTTTCAAGGGCACAATTAAAGATGGTCGGAGACAGTCCATCTCCTTGCCTTTTTCTAGTATTGTTTTAGAATCGTTCTGAAAGTCCAATTTTTTTAAAATTTAATATTGAAATATGTTTCTGTTCGTAAGAAAATTCAATTATTATAACCGTAATTTGATAAATTATTTAAAAATAACCAGCACCCTCTACACACAAGCATCAAGTTTAAATTCACTTACCAGTTTGACTCATTGCGTAAATGCGTTTAAAAAATACCCCACTACAGAGTCAACATAACCTCAAACTAAGAGTAGATAAACGTTAGATAAATTACTAGAGCATATCTAAATTTCAGTCAAATTATTTTAGTAGTTTTGGAAATGTGTGTGACACCAAATTTTCAAATTTTTTAGAACAACGAGCGTAACTTAGGAACAGCACAAGTAATCTTAATCAAATTTTCATACATAACTGCAGGCATACAATTGGAGCATATTTAAATTTCAATGAAATTGATTCAGTAGTTTTGGGAATTTTTGAGCCACACAATTTTATACACTAATGTTTTTTTTTTGGTTTTTTTTTTTTTATTTACAAAGTTCTATACATAAATGGTATTTTCGTAATCCTCATACCTCAAAACGTAAAGAAACTCCATTTTCACTCCTCAATCCCACCATGCGACCAAAAAAAAAAAATACCTCAAATTGAGGTTATGTTGTATGTTAACAACCTTAAATTGAGAGTAACTCAGGAACAAATCAACCAACCTTCATCAAATTTTTACATGCACAACACTACCACAGCATACCTAAATTTCAGTGAAATTGAATAAGTAGTTTTGGAGATTTTCGAGCCACAGGTTTTATACGTATAAGAAATGGATACACTTTTAAGTGAATGGTATTTTCATATTCCTCATACTTCACAACGTTACCCCCCTCCCAATATCCCATTATGTGGGCGAAAGTAATACCATACGTTTTCTTCGAAAACATAGTAAACAACCTATTTTTAAACTGAATGTTGAATATTTAGCTATTTTATTGAAATTTTTAATTAAAAACACAAGAAAAACGTAGAATGATAGGGGATTTCTTATAAATATGACAAAAGTTTTGGAAAATATACTTTTAATTATAATGTTATTTATGCATGTATATCAGATACCGTAACCAGTGAGACTACAAGCGATAATAGGATGAAATTCATTCTTAAATTTGATGTAGATATTATCAATAAAATAACCTTCCATGGTTAACTTACTGACAAAAATAAGCGATTAAAGTAATTTCCCCTGAGATGCTTTCTTCACGGAAGCAAACACATCGGCAGACAAAACTCATGAAATTATTCAACTTTGACATTATTATTCTCTACATCACAGAGACTGGTTGAAGACTGAGCACCAGAGAGGTAAAATTTGCTCGGAATTTCATGTCTATATCTCAGAGATACTATATACATATATATATATGTACTTTACCTCAATGCGAAAATATGAAATACTGTAAAAAAAGAAAATAATAATAATAATGTAGAATGTGATTACGTTTGATGTCGGTAATGAGAATTTTTTTCGTGGTCTTTATCCACGACATTATTTTTAATAGGTTTTATTTTCATCCTCTTTCTTACCCACTAACCATCTCTTTTATGCTTAATTCGCTAGAAATGACAAGATTATTCCTTAGGTAATGAATACATTGTCATTTACACTTACACGCGAAAAATCTAATATATATTAATAACAAAATTTTTCTTATTGAGTTTGCATGTATCTGCCACATTTCCATCCAGTATATTCATTTTTAATCACCCTAGTTTAAACAAATTTTATTCAAACATTATCAGAAATTTTTTTATCCTCTACCTTTCTTCATTTTACTTAACGCCGTTGGTATTTGTTAAACGCCATAACTATGCAACACGCTCAGAAATGACAAATCCATTTAGAAAAAAAGTAAATCATCTCACGCTAGATTTATTAATAAATAAAAATGCTGCCAAAGTATTGCATGACTTTCCAGCTCAGTCGGTCAAGTCATGATTACGAAAATAATATTTAAGCATATAATAATTCCCAAACTTCGAATAAAAATATTTTTGATTTTAGGGGCTTTCTTACTGTGTGGGGAAAATGTAAAAAACATCTATTAAGAAGTGATCGCTAAAAAAAATAAAAATAATAAAAATTAATTTAAAAGAGAATTAATATATATATTTTTTTAAATGAAATTAGAGAAAAGCTTTGAAGCTCGTACGTTGAATATGAAAATGTAATTTTTTAGCGTATGAAAAATTTCGTACCTAACCGGTATTCAAACCCAGGACCTCCAGATGAAAAACCGAGACGATACCACTCCGCCAAAGAGATCAGGTATTGTTTAAAAATATTGAAAAAATGAAGTATAACTTTTATGAAAGTAATGAAAAATCGCGGTTCTCATTTTGGCTCTGGAATATAATATAGATGCTAAAGTTACACTAATTTTAACAGACATGAAGAAAAGCACAAACGAATTTTTTTTTTAATATCAAAAATAAAAGTTTAAAGAGTTTTTGAGCAAAATATTAAAAAACGAGTATATAATTTTTTTTTTTTGAAGTGAGGAATAAATTAAAAATACAATTCTCTCAAACTATTCATATTCTCGTATAAAAACCCTTAACGAATTTCCTTGAATAAAGTTTGCTCTAAGTCGAACACCTACTTCAGAGAGCATTTTGGTCCAGGTTTATAATTTAAAAAATTGTAGACATTTCTTCATAGCTCTATAAGAGTGAGACAAAAGTTTGGAACCTTCTCATCAACTTTAAAACCGTTCCAGATAGAACATTGTAACTTTCAGAATAAAATATAGGCCAACTACAACGCGTTCGGAAAGTTGCTGTGCACTTGAATTATGGAAGTATAATGACGAAACGTTCTTAATTATTACTTTGTATTTTTATTTCATTATTTTATAGAAACGGATATTACATTAGCTAATAAAAGGTGTTGAAAATGTCCTCCTCCAACATCAATACAACACTGCACACGTTTTAATTTGTTTTCAAACACTTCAACCAGTTGATGTACTGGAATATCTCGTACCAATGCCATTACTGCGAATTTTAGTTCGTCAATAGTGCCTGGTCTGTGGGTTACATTGCTTGTTTTGCATCCCCCATTGAAAGTAATCTGCAGGAGTCAGATCGGGCGATCTTGCAGGCCGTAAATCCCTCGAAATAATTCATTCACCAAAGAAATTTCATAAAAAAGTCATTGACTTGCTATCTGTGTGCGCTGTGGCGCCATATTGTTGGAACCAACCGTGATTGATTTCCACTTCTGTTAACTGTCTAATTGAAGTTTGTTAAAACAGGACCGTAACGATCACTATTGATTGGATTTTCGAAGAAGACTGGACCCACAATTCGCGTTCTACTCACACCGACCCAGACTCCAATTTTCGCTTCGAGTAAATTGTTCGTGTAATTCATGGGAGTTAGTTGTCGATCACAGCAGTGTATTTTGTGAATTAATACACCCTCCCATTTGAAACCACGCTTCATCTGTAAAAGACGTAATGTCGAGGATGCCTACGGAAGTTTAGTCGGTAAATTTTAAACCGTTGACAATAATTTAGTGTTTTGGCATGATCTATAGGTTTCACTTGAACACACATTACTTTGTAGAGAAAAGGTTTCTTCTCTTACAGATTTATGTACGGTACTATATCCAACATCTTGCTGCTGTACTACCTTACGCATTGACTTTGATGGACTTTCTAACATAGCACCCGATATATCAAATCGCTTCTGTTCATTTAAGTAGGTGGTCTTCTACTTCGATCAGTGTCTTCAACAGAGCCTGTTGCCCGAAACGTTTTGGTAAGAGTTCGAACTGCATTGCGGTAAGAACAGGAGTATTTGGAAACTTTTCAGAAAACTTGTGTTTCACTAAATCAGTATACTTATCACCTTCACGAAAGACGTATTCATCAAGAAAAATGCGTTCCTCTACCAAAGAACCATTACATCTCTCTTAACTGTTGATTCCGTAAACAAAACAACACGAAAGAAGACGAATCGCCACAACTCAACAACTGACGTCTTCGTTTACTACTGAGCAACTCCCAATGAATCCACAGAGCAACCAACCGTACGTTAAAGGAACAGAATGCGCCACATAATTCTAAAACATACTGCACAGCAACTTTCTGAACGTATTGTATTTTACCTTCTGATAAAAAATTGAATTTCGAACTCTTCTTGAGGGGTTTTCTAGGGGTTGTAACTCAAATATTTTAAATAGTAACACCCTCTGACTTACCATTTTAAAGGTCTATTTAAAACAGGAAAAAGGAAAAAATAAAAAGTTGGTTCGATGTCTCTATCCGAAATGGCGTCGGGATAAAGTTTAAATTTTGAAAAAAATATCGTTGATAATTTAAGGAACTCATCGCAAATAAATAGATTAATAAAAATTTGATTAAATGGATAATATTAAATAATTTTTTTAAAGAATATTTTGTAAAGAAACTAAGAGTATAGTAATGAAACACTCTAAATGGAATATTAAACAACCATGAATTAGGCTTCAGTTTTGCAACAATGATAAGAGACCATCAATGATCAGTTGATCAGCATGATTAGGTGATAATAATTTTATTTATTTACTATTAAATTGAACAAAAGCATTTTGTTCGTGCAATTTTTTAAAAGGTAAATTTAACTTTCAAATTAATTTTAATTAAATTAAGTTAAATTAAATTTTAATTTAATTCAGTTTAATTTCTTTTTATATTATTTAATTATTTGAACTTACTGAATTTAGTAATTTTCAAAATCTAAAATTTATTCCACCGCCATTTTTGGTACAGACATCGTACCAAGTTTTTATTTATATAATTTTTCTTACCTTAAAGAAAGAGGAGACCTTTAATATGATTATCACACAGAGTTAAAATTTTGAATTTCCATCCCTGAGCCATCCCCCTCGCAACAAGAAGGGGTTAAAATTATATTCCTCGTCAAAAGGTAAAGTAGTTGACATACCTTATACTGAAAGTTTCAGTATTCTACCTGGAATGGTTTTATTGTTGTTGAGGGATTTCAATATTTTTCACCTACTCTGTATATGAGGTATAAACTTTCAAAAAAGTTTTTGAAAAATATTTAAACCGAAGGTAAATAGAACAAAAAACAAAAATATATATTTCAATCTTAAGAGGAGGATGATTTTTCGAAAAAAAGGATTTGGACTATTTAAATATGCATGTAGGCAACAAATTTGCTTTAAAAAACTTTTCTAAAACTCCTCTGAAGAAAATTGAGATAGGTTTTCATGATATTCCTCACCCCTTAACGAATTTTGGAAAAAAAAAATTATAATCAATGCCCCTTTATATAGAAATATCTTAGCCAAATTTTAAGAAAATCTGATCGTTCAATAAAATATATAAATAATTAGTCCAAAAATAGTGCGACTCACATAATTACATATGCTCATACGTACGTACGGAGATGAACTAGTTGAGCCCTAAAACGTAAGAATTTTCAAAAAAATTCCGATATCCCATTTTTGACACGATCACTGTACTTTTCCTCTTTATTGTAGCTATTCTAGCTATAATCGTCGGGAAACTGAATTTTTTTTTTTACCCTACTTCCCCGGGCCGGGTATCCAATCAAGTATGCGCAGCCCGGGAAAGTGTCCTTTAAACTCAAAGGAGGCCTCCCCACCCGCCGGCTGTACGTCCGCACGGCAGGTCAGCCCCCCCGACAAATAACCAGGCCCGACAAAGCCGTCCCTAGCCCCCGCCGAGGGAACCGGGTCTCGGTCTTTTCATTACCCAGTTGTTATGATCCCCAAACGAAGGAATGATCTTCTCCTCATAGCTGCTTGCCTTAACGAAAATATTAAACTACTAAGTTACCACGGGGCCTCAATGGCCTCTTAAAAGGGCTACATCATCTTTAGCCTTTAGTACTATCTTGGCAAACTCCTCCATTTTGTTCCAATTGTCAGCGGATCGCAGGAGAAAAAGAAGCAGATTCTCCGAATTTAATTCCTGCAGCCCTGCACGTCGTCTATGAATAGTCTATTTATTACAGTGGAACAGAGTATGTTCGGCAGTATCCGAATCCTGGCAGAACATGTAAATAGATGCTGGTCTTCTATCGAATCAATGTAAATAATATTCGAAACTACCATGCCCAGATAGTATTTGAGTAAAATAATAACTAACCTCTCTATGTCCTCTATCAAGCCACATGCCCAAGTCGGGTATCAATTTCCTGGTCCAGGTAGCTTTAGTGGAAAGATTCCATCTGTCCTGCCATATGCGCCTGATGTTAGGCTTCTTGTTTTGGCATGCCACGATACATAAGTGATTAACTAAGAGGTCGATAGGGGGAACCGATGATAATACACAAGCCGCATCGTAAGAAATGGTGCGGTATGCAGAAGTGATGTTTATAAGAGCTTGTTTATGCAGAGTTCTAATTCTTACGACATTTCTTGCAACACAAAGTTCTTTTTCCCATATAGGTGCAGCATACAATAATACAGAGGTTACGGTTGAGGCAATGACCCGCCGCCTAGATGCACGTGGAGCTTCATGTCCAGCCAACAGTCTTGTTAAAGCCTTCATGGTATTCTCGACCTCTTTACATTTCTGTGCGAGATGAGGACTAAACTTTAGAGCTGGGTCTATAATAACAACAAGATATTTTGTTACAGCCACACGGTCTAGTCTGCGATTGCCCACGCGGAGATTTAGGTCTCTGATTCGCCTTCTTCCAGCCAAAAAAATGTAGTGACATTTATCTAAAGACAAAGATAGTTCTCGGTCCGAGAGCCAGTTATTAACAGTTATTATATGATATTCAGCCTAAACCACTACAGATAAACGTCGATATAAGAATTAAATCATCATTAAAGAATTATTAATATTATTAAAATATATTAATAGCAACTCTGATTAATTACACGGTTATACCTCACGGTTACATAAAAAAATAGAAAAATTGAATATCATAAAACAAAACTTTAGAACATATTCTGTAAAGAAAGCATATCTCATGTAAGAAACTATTAATATTTAATGACTTTTATTTTTTTTTAAATAAACTTTTTTAATTAATTTATTAGTTTAATTCTTAAATTATGAATATATATATATATATATATATATATGTATACACACGCACAAGTATATTAGCCGGTCAGCGAGTCCTATTCGCTCGACCTTCAATGCAATCGTTATCCCATTTCTGTTAGTAACATCACACTTATATGCTGGTTAAACCTCAAGGCGCTGATTTCTTTCCTCTTTGTTTTCTTATTCCCATGAAACCAGGCCGCTTAGCGACAATTCATAATCTTCCTATAATCGATCTCTTCTAAGAGGGCATAATGAAAAAGATTGAAAGAACTACATGGAAGGAAGGCAAAAAATGATTAATGAAAAGGGACGTTATGTACAAAAAAATGAAAGAGAAGATTAAACGACAAAGATAGTATACTGATTTTACAAGTACTTGAAAAAAAAACGATTGTAATGTACACATATTGAAATAAATAAAAATAAAAATTTGTTAACGAGAGATTTTAAAAATAACCGGATCTAAAAAAAATTAAAAAATATATTTTAACATTTAAACATGGAATTTCTAACATTTATTTTATTAGTGGGCACTTATATCGTAAGAAGAGCAGAGCGTGTATACAAATTTTCATCAATTTATCTTCAGTAGCTGACGGTTGATGAATCAGTTAGTCAGTCAGGAGATGATCTTTTATACATATAGAAGATGTAAGAAATTGTGCTAGAACTCAATATTTTTCTAGATTAACGAATCAAGTTAAGAGTGAAGATGCTTTCATTCGTGACACCACAATTTCCTTTAAAATCATTGACCAGGATACTGAATTAGTATTCTATCAAAGAATATAGTTTAAGTAATCCATTTTTAAAAAAGTTTCCCAAGCGGTAACATCACACATAATAACTTATATTATTTTATAAGGATTTTTGCTTCATACCAATTCTTTATAAACGTGTCGTCAAGTAACATGATATTTCTCTAATTTTCCCTGTGACTTTAAAAAAAATATATTTTATCAAGAAGTATTTTTGTTGGAAGAAGAAACTGGTTTTGTTGATTTATTCAGTATAGATTAATGAATATATTAAAACATAGTTTTATTAAAACATGCTATGTTTAAATTTGTTGAAAATATTTTTAATGTTTTTATGACATATTAACAATATCTAAGGCGGAAAACTCTAAAAACTTTTGTAAAAATCAACGGTATTTTAAAAAGTACAAAAAAAGGATTAATTCCCATTAATTCCCAGTTTTTTATAAATACATAGTTTTAAAAGCTTTATTCAACCATTTTTGGTGCTCTACGTGTTGTTTTTTTTTGGGGGGGGGGGGAGAAGTACGATTCCTTATCTAAATATTACCAAATCCAAAAAAACCAACAGAGTTCAAACACTTTTTAATTTGAAAAATGGTGTTAATTCGAATTTTTCTGATCGATTTAGGATTTTATGTTGTAGTAATCTAATTATAAAAAAGTATATATACAGAATGTCTCGCGAAGAAACGGAAAAAGTTTCAGCACTTGTTCCACAAGTGAAAATAAAACAAACAATAATTCATGTAAATATGGGTCAGGAAATGCTTCGTTTTCGAGCTATAGCTTGCAAATAAATCGCCCTAATTTCTGTTCTAATGGGTAAAATGAATACGTACTAAAATTCTTGGAATCTTATTATGAAGTAAATTTTTGACGGTTTTATTATATTTTTTGGAGCTGAAAATTGAATAAAACAGTTCTCATAACTATAGCCTTAGTAATTTATGAAAAGATTAACCTAAAACATAAAACAATTGCAGTTTTTATTTTTAAAACGTATTTTTTTTATGAACAATAACTTTGCTGAATTACCAATAAAAAATAAAATTTTACAACAAAATGTATAGAGAATTTATTAAACGAGGAAAAAATACTTTATTATAAATTTTTAGCCAAAACAGTAATCATTTCAATATTGGAAAATATCTAAAAGTAATTAAAAATAAATAAATAAGAACGCATTACAGTCTTACTATATTTATAATTGTTCGAACCTTTCTTCTAAACTGTTTACATAATTTTTCGCTCCATTTAAAATTTTATTGTCAAAGTATCGCTCTTCTACCTGAATCAGGATTATTTCGTATAATTTTAATTGTTTATGCTCCATTTTAATGAAAATTGGAATTGAACAAGATGTGAATTCAGTATGTTTTAGAAATACGGAATTCTAAACGGATCTACTATGCAAATCTAAACGGATCTACTGTGAACAGTAATCTCTATATGTTATCATAAAAATGTTTCATTTTTTATGTACAGAGTCTCGCGTAATAATTTTGTTCGAATGAACTAGAGCGTGTGAAATGATTTGAACGAAAACATTTTGGAACATAACATTAAAATCGTCTTAACAATGTTAAACCTAGTCATTACTGAAAAAAAATAGAGATTTGTCGATGTGGGTAATTATGGAATGAAAAATTATATTTCTCAGGAATTATTTTACTAAAGTGATGTCCTTTTTATTTGTTTATGTTTTATCTTAAAGCTGTGCAATTTTAAACACTTTTTTTTAAAAAGATGGTCTATTTTTTTGTAAACAGCGCTTATCGTATTATTTTAGGATAACAAAGAATAAAACGTTTTTAATTATATACTGGTTTTATGAAAAAAGTATTTCGAGATAATAACTTTATATTTTTTAAATCTGATGTGGATACCATATGACTTCCTTGTGCGCTTATTAAATTATATATATACATTTTTTTTTTTTTTAGATGAAAAGTACATAAAATTTTATTTCATTAATAACTTCCGATATTTTTTCATATTCTTTTATTATTATTATTGAATTATTTTTTATTGTAAAATTTTTTTACGATCAGTTGTTAATAATTATTAATAAATATATATATTTAAATTTTAAAAAAAGTTACAAAGAAAAGAGATGAAGTCGGATTCGAACCGATGTGCCTTCCCCTTGTAAAATTCAAATATTTCATTAATAACAGCAATCCGTTCGATATCAGTCTTTCATCATGTTATACTTTCTTTAAAAAAAATATATATTTATTTTTATCTTGAAAAATTACAGGAAATGATTTTCTATTGTCAGCTGACATCTACTTATTTTGTTTCGATTTTACTTGTTTTGTTGGCGCACGTGATTTATCTAGATATCTTGCTTAAATTTTTTTCTAATCTTACTTTTCGACAACAGTAAAATTTTCTGGTGTAGATATATACTTCATCTTATAATGATTTTGTTTTGAATTCATTTGTTTTTAACGATCATGTTCGAAATACAATCTTAATAAATCTTATTATTAACTAATGCCTATAAATATGAATCTTGTTGATCGATAAGAAAATAAAATATGTTAAATTATCCTTGGGTTTATATTACGAATATGCAGTGTTTGGTAAAAAGAATAGTCAGTTATTATTAAAGAATAACAATTTCCATGTATACCACATAAGCTAAGGAATTGTTTTTGTTTAACTCAACATAATACTTTGGTTTACAAGAAATCGCCTTACACTTTGATTTCCATTTTAATAGATTTGGGAAAATTAATTAAACTATTTCCTTAATAGAGAAGTATTACTCTGTCAACGAATTTTATAAAATACATAAAAAAAAATAAACTCCCGAATTTTCTTTTGTATCCCGTACAACGTATAGAAGAAATACGTGTTCAAAATAATTTTCAATACAACCTTTTAAATTATGAATTATTTTGTAGTTCTTTTTTGTATTTACTTTAACATTATTTCATGCATTTGCATTTAAATAATTAATATACACTTTAATCACATTATTCTTTTACTTGCAATTTCCTTTTCTATTTATAATTTATTTTATAATAATGAGATCTACGTATTATATCTACGTACGCGTATTATATTATTATGTACCGATCAAACTGTAGGGTATATGTATTTATTTTAAAATGATATACGTTATTTAGTTTACACGAGTTCGTTTTTTATTTATTTATAAGATTCCTTTTATTTAGGCTTGTGAAATAAATCTCACAATATTAAGTCTAACTGGTTAAATTTTGATTCAGCACCGTTCAAATTAAAAAAAAATTCTTCGAATATTTAAAAATTTATTTAATAATTTTTCCAGCTTTCTGTTCCCATTAATCATTATTTCAATCCATTGCTTCCTTTTTTTAATCAGAAAATCGGCTTTGATTGTTTTTAAAAATGTCTGTAGTAGCTATAATTTGTGTAGAGAGTTATTTATTGTTTTTAATTGTTATTTTGATATTTTTATCGAATATTGGCACCACTAATTATTTGTTTAAATACTCAATTTGTTTTTTTTTAACAATATAGGAATGCTGTTTGATTAAATACCTCGAACGGAAAGGATAAAATAATTATAAGTTATCCAAATGACTGAAAAATGCCATCAAAATTCAATTCGGTATTTGTATCTAATATATTCGATATATGTATTTACATATTGCCTACAGTCGGTTCTGTGTTTTTATCATGAAAACAGTTTAATTTTGCTACCGTCATTTAACATAAATATTTGTAATTTTCCTACTAATAAACACGATGCTATTAAGTTCCTACGACTGCGTGGCATTCTACTAGAAATCAGGACATGTCGCAAAAATCATGCTAGTCGTTTCTATCCACAAAAATGGGTTTATGGCGGCATACGTCGTGAAAACGATAACCGTTCATTGGGAAAGATGTTGACAGATCGATTCAAACCCTTCTAAATTCTATCAGACACTACGCTAATGATGGGAGCATATTTTACTCAGATTCCTGGCGTGGGTAACAAAGCGATGCACTGGAAATCGAAGAATTAACCTATTATAATGTGATTCATCGGTACCATTTCGTTGATCCACCAGCGGTATTCATATACAAATCATTGAACGCTTGTTTTGCGGGGGTCACTGAAATGGCGGAATAAAAGGTACAAGAGGCTGCCAGACATCACGTGAGAGACTACTTCGCCGAATAATATTCATGTAGTGTCATGTGATGGTGGACGATAACAGTTCCAGAATATATTCGATGCAATAAAGAACAACTGGCCGCCGGAGATTGCATGCAGCAGTCGGTAAGTAAATTTTCTGTGATTCGTTAAGTAAAAATAATGCAGTACCACGTAAATTAACAAGTAGTAAAGAAATTCGTTCGAAAAATTTATCGATTTGAAGAGTACTCATGGTGGCGCCGGTGTTCGATAAAAGTATCTTAACTCTTGCAAATTTATCAATTATTTACTTGATTTTTGTTAATAGAACAAAAAACCAAAAAGAAAAAGCCCACTTTTAAAATTTTATAATAAGATTTTAAGGTAAAGTAATTAACAAGTTTACTACAATTATTTTAATTACCATAATATGTTTTGTGTTAATAATAATATGTTCCAAAGATTATATTCGTTTTGTTTTATGTTTTTGTTACCTCAGTTTATAATTAGCAATAATATTTAAACTTTGCTAAACATGTTTAATAATGTTTATACATTCGTTTAATGTAATCTGTAACAATATATGTTTAGTTATTATAACTGAGAGAAGATGTATAAAATTGTCTGTTTCATTCAACAAGTATTGAAATAAGATTTCATTACATTACACAGTTTAATAACACTGGTCAACATGATTTTTTTTCTCACGAGTACCAGTAGAATTAGTGCAGTCTTCTATCCAGTTTTCAAATATGTATTCGGGATTTCTCCATCACCCACAGTTTTTTTTAAAATTTTAAAACGTTTTTTCGTCCATTTGTCCATTGTCAAATAAAAGCTCCTAGAGCATTGTAAATACGATCGTATGATGGAACCAAATGAGTTAACTCAAAGAGTAGCAATGGTACTGTTGCGCAAGATCAGACGTGTTCAGACATGATCTAATATAGCACACATTCAAAAGAACGATGCCAGTTGTAAGATAGTAGGGAACCAGTCAGTAAACACGACATTGTGAGTGCTTTGTGTGTCTGAATTATTGTGTACTACATATTTACAGCTTTATTTCTTTTAATTAGTCGTTAGTTATAAAATGCCTAGAGTTTGTTTAAATCATCCTAACAATTTTTTTTTATGTATATGTTGAACTGACGCTCAAGTCCCAAAGGCGAAACCTTACTGCATTAGTAAAGAAGTGTTATGAACTTTAATTTGGGTGTAAAATCGGGTACCAAACAAAGGCTTGTGCCCCACATATCTGTTGTTTATCGTGGCTTCTCACAGCATGAAAAAATGGCACACGCCACACGCTTTTTGCTATCCCTATGATTTAGAGGGAACCCAAAGATCACTTTTTTGATTGTAATTTTTGCTTAACAAAAATTAAAGGGATTACGTCAAAATCAAAACATAGAGTGGTGTATCCTAATTTGCGATCTGCAATGAGATCAGTTCCACACTACGAAGAATTTCCCATACCAAAGCCTCTAGGACATGTGACATTAGATGAAGAGAGCTCAGAGTCTGATGGAAGTAAGGAAAAAAAGTAACAGGTACTAATGATACAACTTGACTAATGATTGATACAACTTGGTACTAATGATTGAGCATAGCAATTCATCTGAACCTCATTTACTGGGTCAAGAAAATCTTAACGATCTCTTACGAGATTTAAATTTATCCTAAAAACAGTTTGAAATGCTGGCTTCTCAGCTAAAATAGTGGGATCTGCTTCAAAAAAAATACAAAGATATGTACTTATTGCAATCGTCATTCTGAATTTAAAGACTATTTTCTGAAGAAAATGGCTTAGTGTTTTGTAGTGACATTTCTTCTCTTATGGAAACGCTTTATAATGAATATAACCCAACAGAATGGCGCTTGTTCATTGATTCCTCTAAAATTAGTTTAAAAGTTTTGCTTCTGCATAATGGCAATAAATTCCCATCAGTACCTGTGGCTCACTCTGTTAGTATATGAAAGAAAGATATGAAAATTTAAATTTATACTGGAAAAGCTTCAATATGTAGTGTATGAATAGAATATTGCTGGTGATTTGAAGGTAATTACACTTATTCTTGGTCTGCAGCTTGGTTAAACAAAGTACTGTTGTTTTTTGTGTGAATGAGATAATAGGGACAGAAAACACCATTTCATTAGAAAAGAATGGCTTAAATGGGAATCACTCATTCCTGAACAGAAAAATGTGAAATGTGACCTATTGTGTAATTCTAAAAATGTGTATCTACCTCTGTTACATATTAAACTAGGATTAATGAAGAATTTCGTCAAGGTCATGGACAATACTCCTGTTTTCATGTACTTAAAACAGAAGTTTCCTAAAATTAGTGATGCAAAAATTAAAGAAGGTATATTTGTGAGTCCACAAATATGATCACTAATGCGTAATGAAAAGTTTGAAAAACTATTGATTCCACTGGAGAAAGCAGCTTGGCAAGCATTCAAAATTGAGTTTTTTGGGAAATCGAAAGACGGAAAATTATCGTAATATTGTCAACGATCTTATAACATCATATAAAAATTTAGGTTGTAATATGTTCTTAAAGTACACTTCCTTCACTCGCACTTAGATTTCTTCCCAGAAAATCTTGATGCAACGAGCGATGAGTACGGGGAACACTTTCATCAGGAGATTTAGCTATAGAAAAAAAGTATCGAGGCAAATGGAATCCTAATATTCTAGCTGATTATCATTGGACGATCAATAGGAATGCTCTACAACCGAAATATAGCAGAAAATCGTCAGTTCTTACTTTCTAGATCAGTCAAAAGTTTGAATATTGTGTAGTTAAGAATGCAGAAAGTATTAAATTGTTTGAAATTATCAATGTCTGTCTCTCAGAAACCTTGCGTGATGGGGATAAATCGATATAATATTTGAATTCAGTAGAAAAAATACTATCAGAATCATGTATGTTTCTTCCCGAGACAAAAAAAAATCTTTTTTGTTCCCCAGAGTAATTACTAAAACTAATTTTATAAAACTTTAAATAATAATTGTAATTCTAAAATTTTACTAACAGAATTAATTTTATTGTTTGTACTCGTAAAATTTAAATAGGATTAATTAAATGTAGAAGAAAAGGCCATTCTTTTAATTTAAAGAAGCTTAACATAATTAACAATTGTTAAATTTTATTAAAAAATATGAAATAAAAGGGATTTATTATTGTTATAGAAAAGGTCTACTGTGTTATGAGGTTTATTTAGTTTGTTTTGCTTACATTATACTTTCAAATTAGATACCACGTGATAGATTTATCAGTATTATTTCTTGGATTGAGCCATATCCAACTCTGTGATAAAGGATAAGGAGCTTAAAAGCACTCTAAAATAAGTCTATCTATATTAAAACAAATAAAAAATGAACTAACTTGTTGGTTTAAAAGTTATCTATTTCAGAACTTTTTCCGAATCATTTTTCGTTGCTTTTTATACGTCAAGCAGTGATCTGCTTTAAATAAAAACATCACCATTGTACGAAATTTGATTATAAAAATAAATTATACTGTATACAATATCTAAAAATATGCTAGAAGAGACGTGCCTTCATAAAAAAAAAAAACTGTAGGAAACTTCTTTTTTTATGGAGTGGAAATTCTCTCTCCCATGATGAAAAATTGTTTATCCTAAAAAGAGAAAATATTTTTCCTATTTTATGTTGTATTTTGTCAAGTTTATTAACAAAAATTTCAACTTCCAGCAAAATTGTCTTAGCTTTGTTAAAAAAAACAAAGTCGTAGAATTACAAAAATAATTTTAACCTCTTTTCAATGAAATGGAATTATAATTTGTAAGCTTTATGTAAATTCTATTATTTTCATTAATATTATCAGCCAGAATTTTAAATATTTGACTTTATACAACTTTCATTAAGAATAATATACAGAAATTATCTTTATTACTAATGATTTGTTTTTACTGTCAATGATGATTATTTTGACAATATTTTTATTGCATGTGAAAAAAGGATAAGTACAAATCATTTATATTTATTTCAAAAGGAGTTTTTTTATAGTTCAATAATTATGTTATTTTAATTTTTATGACTTACCTGAACGATTCAGTCGACATTTTGTTTCAGCTTCTTTAATGACGTCCAGGTCTAATAAATCAGTTCTATCCAGCACTCCCTGTAACATTCACGCAACATATAAAACACTGTTTATTGTGTAGGAATACTGAACAATGTAGTCCACTTGTCAGCAATATAAGATAATCTAATTTGTGCCATACGTTATGCATAAAGTAGTGGAGAGTGTCCTTAATATACCATCTACTCTCTCCACCATTTTTGATCCATTATTCTAAATTCAGATAAACATGTGATATTTTTTCAGCTTACCTTTAATTTCAAAGTTTGTTCTGGTAAATTATATTATTAATTGTTAGAAATAAATTATTTATCCGTAAAAAAGTACCCTTACAATATTAATTAAAATGAATATTTCTGTAACATTATTAGTTATACGTTTAATACGTCTAATACTTTAAATTTATCAGTATCTACTAGGGTTTGTACCAGGAAATATGTTTCAAGATAGAAACCGTGTTTCCTAATACACATTCCACCAACAATTAAAATCAATTTAAATTTGTATATTGTACAGAATTACTTTGACCATTAAGCTTAAATTATGATCACTTTCAGTAATAATAAAATGTATGTGCAGTTTTGAAGCATTATTTATAATCTCTAATAAATATCTTTATTACGATAAACTAATTTAATTTTTTCATCATCTTTTTTACACTTTTATTTAATTTACTCTGCGCACTGTGCCGCACGGCGGATGGTCAGAATCTTGTCAACAATATTTAATTTAATTGCAGATGAAATAGAAGGCTAAACTTTTCCATACAGTATTGTCGCCGATAACAATATATTGTGGTAACAAAATATTCATAAAAAAATCTACTTTCATAAAAAATTTGTTGTTAACAACTAACAGAAATTCAAACAATTTCTGTTTGAATTTCTGAAAAAAATTGGACGAAAGACTTGGACGCAGAGTGCCAGTCAGTTGTGCTTTCTTCTGTGCAACAAAATGAATAGCCTATAATGTGGAGATAGGTTACATATGGACAGTTGTAAACACGTGTCAGTAAATCACTAGTCTTAGATTTATGCACAAATGTATGTCAGTCGGTTATTCATTTCCGCTCCTGAATCGTGATTATATGATTGTTTCTACGACATAAAATTTTTATTAATTATTAAAATCGATAATTTTAATGAAGTTTCATAATAAATACACTGTCTAATTGTGACAGTAATTTTTTTAGTTTGAGACTAAAAAGTATAAAATAAAATAAACAAATTAAAAAGTCTTTTAAATAATACAAGTTTTATTCAGGAGTGTCGTCCTAAATAAACTTATTTTTTTTAAAGAAAAAAAAAGCCATATATGTGTAGGGACTAAATTAATTAATTTTAGTCTCTTTGAATAGAAGGAAAGTTTCTGCTTATATATCTGAAATTACTTTCCAAATTTTTAATTTTTATTGATGTTTTAAAAACACATACCAATATATGCTGTTTAATTAAAAACATACAAAATTATTCGATTATTAATAAATATTTAAAACTGCATGATACGGTGTTAAGCCATTTTATTTATAGACAGTTGATATAAACAACGGTGCGTGTACCTTAGAAAAACTTTTATCTTTTCGAAATATATTTTATATTTTTGAATCTCAATTGTTTTATCATGTATCCCGCCTATGGTGAAGAGTAAAAATCTGACTATACCAAGATTCAAGAGGAAACTAACAGACTGATTATTCTATTCTCTTTTAATGCTGAAGGGGTTAAGTTAATTTATAAAGTAATACCTGTGTTGTTATTGTTTAATGTGATTGTATGAAAGCATACCGGTTTGTGTATGTGTACATGTGCGTACGATTTATTTTATCTATTTTTAAGGTAGGTTTTTTAAAAGTTTCCATTTTTTCCCCGAAAAATTTTTACGTTATATTCTAATTCAATTTAGTTGATAAATTATTTCTCATGCTAAATAATATTGTAATTTATGAAGTTACAACTTCTATATAGAATTAAAATTATTTGTAATTTTAAATATTAGGTGTTAATTGTAGATAACACATAGATCCTGTTGCGAATACTAATAAATAAAATTTCGTTATATCTAATTTACATTTTTCTGAAATAGTTTTTAATGTGTTTTTTAATATTATTCCCTTAATGAAAGAAACCGGTATATTGCGCTTAGGTCAACAAAAGATGACTTGGTAGGCGTGGTCTGTGTTGATAAATGATCTAAAGAGTCAATTTTAAATATAAAAATCTTACTTCATATGATAGCTGTTTTTTTTAATTTTATCTTAGAGTTAAAACAAAATATATATATTTTTCATTTTACTAAATAAAATCTATTAAAAGCTACTAAACGTTTACTACATTATAATGAAGTAAATCATAAGTATTGAATCAGAAACAATAAAAGGTAGATGATCTAACAAACTTTGTTATTTAGTATAATTCGTTTAGACGCATTGTTATACATTTATTCAACAAATAGAGTAAAAATGGTAGATATTTATTTGTCTACTGATAGAGTATTATCTAAACTGTTGTTTACTAAACTGTGAGCATTGTTACGATTTAATGTTCCGCAGCGTCTTGTTCTTTAAAATAACTCGCTTACTATACTTGTATTACAGAGTATACAAATAACTCAATGATGACAATTAAGTTATACTTTATCGAATTGAAAGTAGTTAATGCTGTTATTATTCAATTTATTTCACCAAATGTAAGTGGTTTCTTAGAGAACTTCAAGAGAAGGAAATGCTGCACGTGCAAGTTAATTCCTTTCTAATATATAATATACCTTTCTATATATACCAAATATATAAACGCTTTGTATATTAATCTCGTATAAATTATACTTCTTTTCCTTCTTTATGAAAGACTAGCATCCCTAGTTGCAGCTTAATCCGAGGTATTACATATAGAACTTCAAACTTTAGAAGTAGTTTTTAGTAATTTTGTGTGGGTTGTTCTCGTAGTTTCGTTATTCCCAACTTAGTGGATAAAATAAAATGTTCAGATAAAAGATGTGTTCACAAAATAACATTTTTAATGAAATCCAGAGGATATTAAACTTGTTCAAGAACTACTTTGTTCCCACCCTGCAAATTCCAGGAGGTTCATCATTCAATTTTTTTGACAATGCAAGGGTGACATATTTTACTTATGTTACCTGTTTAAATATCTTTCAAATTCAGATAGTCAATTTTGGAGCGATAATAAAAAGCTAAATTGAGACTTAACATATTTCTCGAAGATTGAGATCTATTTTCAGCTAAACGCAGACGTTACTCTTCAAATCTTTGAGAACTCTCTGGATTGTCTACGATCATAGATACTAATGGTTGTAGTAGTTCTTTCTGTCACCTCATCTACCTAGGAGTTATGAAAATATTAGCATCAACTTGTACTATACGATTCGGTATAAAAATGTACAAAGTGATACTTTACTCGCCTGAGGATGTGTTTTTGTGTGTCGCCGTCAGATTAGATAATGGCATTAAATTTAGTAATATACATAATAACTTTTTAAAGAAATCTATTTCGAAATTCAATATTCCTCAAACCATTAAGACTTTATTAAATATGTAAATAATTGTCATTCCCTTAAATTTTGTTATAAAAGTAACTTTTTTTACATATGTTACGATAATACAAAATGTTCTTTTATAGACAATGACATTAAATTTAATAAATCGTATAGCTTTCCGAAGAAATCGTTGCCATAGGCAACGATTGTTATACACAATGACAACTGATATAGGAAATATCTATCGATACATGCAACAACATTAAATTTAGCAAAGCAAACTCTTTGTTATTTATTTCTGCTTTTTTTTAATTTATGGCTTATATAGTAGAAAGATTGGTGAGGTTTGAACTGTGTTAAATATTCCCGAAGTCATTAGAAAGTTACAGTTAAAATTTTTTTAATTAGTTAAGTAGATTTCGCGGTTATCGGGAACAAACGAAAAAGATGTTGTCTCAGGTTGTGAGCTTCTATCATTAACTTCTCCTATATCATATTCATCTTTATACTTCTTGATTTCGTGCTCTTTCAGTCCACGTAATTTTCAATATTCAGCTATAAAACCAAATTTAAAAACATCCAGTTCTTTGTTATTCTACCTTTTCTTTGATTATGTTTCCCTGGAACAAATCACTAGATTCCATAAAATTAATTAAAAAAGATCTTTTGACTTCCTTAATCAGTATTAGACGCTAGAAAATTAATTTCCTGTTTAAGAACTCTGCATGATTTTCATATCATTTTTACTTTTTCCAGACTTAGTAATTTTACTACCTAAATAGAAATTTTATATTATTTCTAGTATGTTGTATTCTCCTATCTTATTATTTAAATTATAATTATTCGTCACTTTATTTAATCTATTTTAATTTTGATTATTTTATTACAGAATTTCACATATTTTGTAATTTTGTTTTGTTTTAATTCTAGTTTTCTTAAAATCTTAAACATTTTTTACTAAGATATATTATCACATTGTTTTTTTTCAAAATCAACAAACTCATGTAAATTGGTTTTTCTTCAACCTGTCTTTTATAATATTAGTTGGAGAAAAATTTCTTTTCATCTTTGATAAGATTTCTTTACTATTTTAGCAATAATCAGTTAGTATTTTATTCCGGTCTTCCTGATTAAATTTTACTTTTTATTCGGGAAAAAATAATAAGGAAACTAAAAAAAAATAAAAAAACATTTCGAATTACGAGAGCGTTATAGGAAAAACTTTAACTTATAATTATTCGTCACACTTTATTTAATGTATATTAGTCAACCACTGATACACAAATAAATAAAACGAGCTTACAAAGCTCGATTTATTTGTTTATGTTTAATCTGATCCATTATTATTCGATTAGTTAATCAAATCGGTTTCATTAAATCGGTATAGCGATTTAAAAAAGAAAGACTTTAAAAATTTCGGTAGTTTTAAAAATGTTTCCATAGAACAATATAAATTAAAAATGTCAATCATAACTTAGCAAATACCTTTCTGATTTTAATAGAAGAATTGTTTTTCGATTTTACATTCTTTATTGATTAGAAGTTAGAAAGAAATTTCTGTTTCCAATAAACAGTAATAGCCCAACTTAGTTCTTATATTGTTTCAAACATATTTTACACGTATAACATTTTTTATTAGTTTTGTATTTTATAATTGTTACTCATTCTTAAATAACTAGATATATTGTTCATATAATCTTGATTTTGATTTTCTAATGATGTTGTCGATGAGGATGGAAGGTGCTTCCATTATTTAACTTGAAATATGAATGCAAACGTCGTGAATGTAAATATATTAAATATTCTATCTGTATTCTAACTGAAAAGGAAATCTTGTTTGTATTTTATATCCTATATATAAGGATGCATGTATTTATGTATGTATTCGTTTATTGTAAACTATAAATCTTGTTTCTTATTTTAAGGGAATTAGAGTTTAAATCAGAGAGAATAGAGGATGTGTAAATGTCATTTTAAAGGTTAGATACTACATCAGTACAGTTTTGGCTACAGCTGTAGGTAATGACCAAAGTTAACAGTAGCCATTTAAAGCGAATTTCTTTTATTTCTTTAACAGCCACCATTTTTCTTTACTTTTATGTCTTTTTACGAACTCTTCAAGTTGAAAACCACAAACTGTTACGCACATGTATTAGCAAAACTGACTTGTTTATTTTGGATTAATTATATTTTTTATTTAATTATAATTATTTTTCGTTTTTACTCTTTTAAAGAATTGAGCCATAATTTAACATGTAATCCAACAAATTAAAATTTATAAAACAGTACTAATATTGAGTTTTAACATTTAAAATGGTAATTAACTAAGTAAATTCGAATTTAATTAAGAAAATAATTGTAGCAGGAACCTAATTATTGAAAACAGTTTTGGTGCAGAACAGCTAATCGTAATAATGCAATTAGTATTATAACCTTTTAATATAATAAAGTACTAATTACGTAAAAATCTTAATTTTTAATGTAATAAATTATAAAATAAAAAAAAAAATACGTTTTTTGTTACATTTACCACAAATATAAATAAACAGTTATGATAAACAGTTAGTGGAAAAAAAAATACTCCAAATATATATATATATGTACACACATATATTTTAATTATTTAAATGATATATTATTTTAGATCAAAAACTAGATAGCCATTTCTATTGTTAAAATATCATCAATAGACATTAAGAAAAATTATACACATTAAAACAAACATATAAGAAAATAAATGAAAGATGTAATCCTAATATTAAATTCCCTGGATAAAATCCAACTCCACATCCGTACAGTTTATCTACTCACACATCCAGGCGGAGACGACATGGAATTCAGGAAATTTTACTTATGCCGGCCAACGGGGAGGAGCTTCCCTTGCGGAGGACGGGAAGTGACGGTCCTGAGCTGTCCGAGTGGGTCGCGATTGTTCTTCTCTGTTTTGCTGCTTGCAGCGGTGGGGGGAGGGATGACCGTAATTTGTTTTTGTCGACGTTGAACGGAGTGCAAACGGGGAATGCTTATTCCCTCCCGGTAGTGGAAACTGGGTTGGCGCTAAGTTGATGTATGCTTGCTCTGTCGAATTCTTGCGACATTCAGCGTTAGTCATTCACTTCGGCTCTTGGCAGGGACTATCCCATGAATAAAGGTGTAGAAGCCCTTACTGCTGTGTGCGAACCCTGATATATCGGTAAAGAAGGGTCAGGCAGAACCTGACTCCCCGGTCCGTGTTAAATCTGCGGAAGGGTGCTGACTGGGAGAACCCAGGCAGGACCAGTGATCCAGGGCATGCCCAACCGTCTCTCCATCCGCACCCTCCAACATCTTCGCGGGCAATTTCTTATGTATGGCTAATTTTACTTCAATATTTTCTATGTCCACACAAAATCATTCGACCTGAAGAGCTTTGTCTCACACAGGCAAAGTGAAGAAAGACCGTAGAAAAGACTGATCGAGCCGAGTTTTGACCGAAGAGTAGTGTAGCGAAGCCAATCTATTTGGTTATTAAAAGTAGAGAAGTAGATTTCACTAAAATTTGTCCTTTTGTGATAGCTCGAGGGATCATGGAAGCTGCAAGAGGGCCAGTAAAGGATGTAAGAAAGACGGCTATGGGAGACTGTTTGCCGAAACCGTCAACGAAATCGTTGACAGTTTCGACAATTGACGGTTTCCTCAAACGGAGTAGTCATTTGCAGGGACTTGTTAAACTATACAGAAGATGAAATCGTTGAGAACTTAAAAGGAGTTGTAGAGTGTCGACGATTGAATACACACGACCCAACGGAAAAGTTTTTTGTACCCTTCGCGTCATATGTCCTCATCTTTAACAAACTAAAGTGTTTGGAAAAAATAAAGTCTGACTTTTGCAGCTTAGAAGTACAGCCGTTCATCCCAACTCCATTGCGATGCTTTGAAAGTCAGAGATTCTGACATACAACAACACGATGTACAAAGCAACAGATCTTCTGGTGATTCATTGGATCTTGACGACCCGTGCAGGGATTCACCTGTCTGTGTCAATTGTCATGGGCATCATCTAGCAATATCTCAAAACTGGCCATATATATGAAGTAGTAGTCAGTAGGTAAAGACCATATAAAAGCTCAGCTACTTCGAAGGACAGAGAATTGTAAACAGCACAATCGCCAAGTGTAACAACGTCTTATGACCAGATTGCGGCGGCTCCTGCAACGTCTTTCAAACTGAAATACGTAATCTCTGAGCTAGCATTCCTTGCTAATATGGTTAAACATATTATTAATGAGAAATTGAAAAGTTGACCAACCAGAAAAAGCAACCCAATACCGGCACAGAAAAAGTCAATGTCACTCGGGAAAAAAGTTTTTTTCAACTCAGGACTGAGCCTGAGGTGAAAGAAAATATTAAAAAAAACATACAGAAGAAGTCTGAACCTAATGTAACCAGTTCAATGTTAATGAGAGCAAATCCCCATTCAGGAAAGTCATAAAGATGATAAGATAATAATTATTGATAAAAGAACTGTTGAACAAGTAGTTAAGGAGCCTCCAAAATCACAGAGGACTCCAAAAGGAAGGGCGAGCCGCTTTGTATTAGCAAACTTTTGATAGAATTAACACCCAAAAAACCTACCTATCCCCTGGAAATATTGACCCCAAAATTTTACCAACAAATTGTCCCATATACGAGTACACGAATCTATATACAAAATTTCATCTAAATCGTTTTCCCCAGTCAAGTTATTAAGCTTCAAACACACGTACATGCTTACGTACGTACATTACTTCCCAATTTTTATTTATTTTGGGGGGTTCCTGGGTCATGAATCGTCGAGAAAATACCCCGTTTTTTGACTGATTACCATACTTTCCTTCTTGCAGCATAGCTCTAGAGCTACTATGTCAGGAAAGTAAAAAATTCTAAAGTAATTTTATCAGAAGAAAACACTAATTAAATTGGATTAGTTATGACATTTTATTTTAAACCCTAAATCATAAAAAAATAAAAGAGTATTAAGGTGTCGAAATAAGTGGATGAATAATAGAGGGAATAAAGGAGCAAACAGAATTTTAAAAAATGAAAAAGGAAGAGGACAAAATGTACAGAATTGTTGCAGAAATCTTTATATCGCTCTCAAGAATCTTTTTATAACATAAAAACTGATTTCTTCTTAAATTTAAAAAGAAACGTTAAATAAACTCACATGGTGTAGTATAACTTGAAGGAAATACAAATATCATTTATTTTTACAGTCACTATTAAGAGCATTAAACTTCATTGCAGTTTTTAGGCCATCCTGTAAATTTTTTTTGCACTTAAATCTACTGTCGTAGATTTTAATTTAATTTTTCGTCTCGCTTAAAATAAAAAGTACCTAAATTTTAAGTACTAATTAACTATGTAAAAAAAAATGAAATAATGATTTATTTAAATTAAAAAAAGAAGTTATTATCTAATATAAATAACTTATTTTTAATGAAAACTTTTACTTGTTTTTCATATTATATCTGAAAATAAATAATTTATGGGAAAGGTAGTAGGAAATACACTAAAATTCCATTGTCGGTCAAGGATCTCTTGAACTGATCTCTTATTTAACTGCTGCCAAACCAAGCCGGTAAATTTTTAACCCAACCTTACTGCCACACCCAAACTGTAGAACACAGGTTAAACGTTCCTAGAATTTCTTGACTAATTCGAATTTAATAACGTTTTTTTCTTCTAATCAAAATTAGTTTTATAAAATATTTTGGAGTTGTAGGTTGTATCTAATGCTATTATTATTTTGTTTTTAATTAAATTTATACGGATTTAACAAAATATATATTTATAAATTGCAAATTATATCTCGTTAAAAGTTTAGTAAAATATGGTATAAATATTAAATGAGTATGAGCGGAGCACAATTAAATAGCTACGGGCTTCCTCTTCAATAATGGTAATAGTAAAACATTCCTAAAATAATATGTTTTTTCATACAATTTAATTAGTAAAAAATTCTAATTATTAAAAATGTTAAATTTAACTGTTCATATCAAAAGAGAGTTACTGGTGTAATAGACAAAATAAGTGTAATACTTAGCCAAATGAATGAAAAAAAAAAGAAGTTTGTTCTTCAAGCACAGGAGTTTGCAAAACTTCTAAATTATTTTAAAAAACTAGACTATTTATTATTCCAGAAAGTTATTTTTTAATAGCTATCTTGTTCTGTTATAAACACACTTATTTCTTAATATCAAATAACTTGTCACACATTATAAAAAATTTATAAAATTTGGTATATTATTAATAACCGACTATGTTCATAGGAGGTGTGGTAATGTGTTTTAACTGTTATACATGTTTGTTTGTTCGCTTTTTTAGCTTCACAGATCCAACAAATTATAACCAACTTTTGAAGGAAGAAACAGTTTTTTGGTATGAAAGTAATAAAGGCTATATTAAATCGTTAACCTAGAATGGAGAGGGCTAGACGGTGAGGAAAAAATTACGGATATTAAATTCGTTTTAATGTTTCTTGCCTATTTATATTAAAATTCAGCTTCATTAGCATCTAAATTATGAAAGATGAACATTTTTATATGATGTATTTTTAATGAATTAGAAACAAATTCTGAAAAAACGTTTTATTAAATTAAAGTTAATCAGAAACATGTATCTTAAGTACTAAATTCTTTACCTCCTGAAAATCGAAAACTGTTCAATCTTTGGTTTGTTCGGTACTCAGGATACAGTTAATTTATGAATAAATACATGTATTTAAAAGATTGGGGTAAACAAAAACTAATTCTGAAGAAATAGGAAAATTACTTTATAATTATAGACATTAAAAAGCAAAAACAAATCGTCAATCCTTAATAAATCATGTATTTCAGCAGAAATAAGAAAGAAAACGATCTTACAGAGCCATATTAACATGTAAACACGCAGTTGACTAAGTTAAATCAAATATTTTGTAGTTATAGCTAATAGCTAAATATTTTATAGTTCACATAGTTACTTTCAAGTGCAACTAGATTTCAGGGATTTTCGATGCTTTCTTTGGCTGAAGAGGTCTTGGGCTATCCTACTGGCAGGATTGCTTGTATGTTGTAGTTTATTCGAGAGGAGCTCTACCTTTTCGGAGAACCAGTAATATCTAATAGGACTTTCAACTAAATAACCCTATTAGCATTAAAGCCCTATAAGCATAGCCCTGTTATAGGCCTATAAGTACTGAGATGCTTATAGGATAAAGTCGGGTCTTCTAATCCCTTCTAAAAGAGATTAATTAAGTGGGTAATGGTTCATGGGTTCTATAATGTGGGTCGGAACAGAATGGGTTCCGTCATACCATAGTAATTTGATAGTCTCAACTGCACTAAATCGCAAGATGTAAACCTTACATATTTTCTTTTTGAAATAAAGATTTGTTGAACGTTTGATATTTAAGAATTAATTTTATTTTCTTAGTTGGAACTTGTTATTGCCTCAATATATAAGGCATTTCTATGTAAACAACGATCTTGAGTAGTAGAGTAATTTAAAAATCACGTTATTTATACCTAGATACTGGTTATTTGATAATAGTTTTCTGGTAAAATTTGAGATTCTTGTTACTATATATATATTTATTTACTAGCATCCCCGTCGTGGCTTCGCCCGTGCTGTATAATTACTTGTGTTTTCGTCGCGGGAAGGTTTAACCGGTCAGATGTTTTCCTGTCAAGCCCGAGGGTTCTGCTCCCTGAACTTCTCTGTGTTCATTAAACTCGTGCTTGTGAGAATAATAATTAAAAATAAAAATTAAAGTTTATAAAAACTGTCAGTGTTTCTTCAGAGAAACAGTTTGGCCAGTACAGTGCTTATTAATTGGATTTTAGATTTCCCGTCGCGGCTTCGCTCGCGAAATACGTAATCAGAATTACAAACAAAAATTATCATCACAAATCACATGAAAATTTTCCACTGTTACGAAGTCACATAAAGAATGATTCAATAGCGGTAGCATAAAACGGTAAAAATGTAAAAAAAAAGTTTTGTTTTTTTACTCCTTAAAATATTAAGATTCAAAAAACTTGAAAATGGATTTTTAATATTTATCTGAAAAGTATGAAAGCCAAAATCAAGTGAACATCTCGTTTAGTAAAGTCGCAAATGGGAAATATTTATAAATATTGTTCGAAATTTTTTTTACTTTTTTCACCCCTTCTAGGGGAGAATTTTAAAAAAACTAGAAACTGGTTTTTATACATCTATATGAAGATTACATGCATCAAAAATAAGGTTGATATTCGAAATTACTAAATGGAATATTTTTTATAAATTAAATAACAATAAAAAATAAAAATAAACATTAATTACGGAATCGTAGTTTATAAATATGTAATTTTCCGATCCTAATTGTTAAATTATATGATATTTTTTATAGATTACTTTTTAAATCGTATTTTAAAGATACTGAATTTACTATTTTACAAAGCTATCTTTTAAAAACATATTAAAAATAATGTTTTAAGATTTTTTAGACGTTTCTCAAATCCTCAGTATGTTCCAAATTACTTTTCTCTTGAAAACGTCGCTATTAAGAATTTATTTCCCCATAAAAGAACACGCGTTGAATCAACTAATAAAACTGATATTAGATGGTTGCAGGCCAGGTAAATGGGTGTGAAAAGCACAGCTGGCATCATTTACATGCACGTGAAACAAAGGAAGTGGATTCGCCTGTATACCTCGTCTCTAATACCGCCACCCCAACCCTACCAAGCAAAACAGCGAAAAACCGCACCTTAATGGCCTGTATAAATTTGGCAAGAATACTTTGATAATTCATAAATTAAACTGCTGGAGAATAAACACTTAACTAGCGGTAAATTAAACATTTAACATAGTTCAATTTAAAAAAATTAATAAAAAATTAAGGATCCGCTAATTTGATATCAAATCGAAGGAAATTTCCGAAAATAACTGTTAGAATATTTAAATTATAATAATCCAGTTAAAATAAAGTTATAGAAAACTATAGTACTTGAAAAATATGAGAACATACTAAAATTAAATATTGATATTATATAGAGTGATTCACATAGTGTTACTGGCCCCTCCTGAGCTCATTCTACTAGTGAAAAATATCATATAAACATGGGTGCGAAAACGCTTCGTTAGCCAGTACGGCTAACGAAAGATTTTGCCCTGATTTCTGGACAAAAAGTGAAATGAAACCATATTGAAATTCTAGGAACTCAAATTAAGAGGTAAACTTTACGGTTTCTTATGGTTTTTGACATTACAAATTGAATAAAACAGGTTCCAGAACAGTATCTTTTAATTTTTATAATATCCGAAGTAAAACAAAAAAAAAAAAAATTTTTTTAAAAGTCATTTTTAAGTTACATAAAAGACTGTTAAATGACTAATAAATGCTTAAAATTTATTATCAAAACTTATAAAGAATTTAATTTTGAGAAAATTGTTGTAAAATAGCCAAATAAAAAACAAATACAAGTTCAAAAAATTAGATTTTATATCTAACACCATATGAAAACTTTTAAACGTTACCTACTACAGAAAATGAAGTTAACATGCATTTGACACAGTGTTAAAAAAATAAAAATGTAATTGATACATTTAATAAAGTTTAATGTAAATTTTCAAAAATCTGTCCTACTTCAATACATTTGGCTGCACGCTTTCGGATTTTTAGCGTTGCTCTCTGCAATTCTATACCACTTTCCTTAAGTTGTGCGGCGGCATCTGTAATACGAGCAACAAACTCTTCACAAGGATGAACATTTCTCTTGTACACAATACTTTTCATCCAACTACACACACAAAAATCTAACAGTGTTAGATCAGGTGATCATGCTTGCCAGAAGTGTGGCCGCCACGGCCAATCCATGGCTCTGGAAATTGTTCATTAAAGTATGCAGATTCGGCACGTGAAAAGTGGTGTGATGTACCATCATGGTGAAAGTACATGCTGTACTTTGGTGCTAGTAGAACATCTTCTAACAGCAGCGGCAAAGATAAAAATAAAATAAAAAACCAGAAATAAAGTTATTCGGGCAACAAAGTATAAATATCTTTCACAAATTCACTGTCAAATTATGATTTCGTCAGTTGATAACAGAATCAACTGGCCAAAAATTCATTTTATGTGTTATCATCAGTGAATTGCATGTTCCGCGTTACTGCTGTGAACGCAATGCAAATGTTATTTACGACTGATTTTATTTACGACATGGTATTTATCTTTGGGTTGTGTGATGGAAATGCAACTGCTGCTGTTGCAGAATACCTATTTAAACTATTTTTGCTAGTAGAATGAGCTCAGAAAGAATGGTAAAACTTTGTGGATGATTCTGTGTAATATAAATATTTAACTTATGTTGTGATATTTTAAGTTTATTGTTAGTAATTATATAATATTTTGATTTTTTAATTGATCAAAGTAGGTTTAATAATTTTAATCCTTTATCTATAGTAATATTTAATTGCTTCTAAAAGCTAAGGCTAACTTTTACCATATTGATACTTAAATAAATTTTATTCTAGAAAATAAAAGTTGTATTGTTAATTTTACATTTTTACTCTGGCATATTGAAATTTAAATCTTAGTAAACTACAGGTTTTAACTATAAATTCTCATACACACAAAAACGTAAATAAATTTAAAAAATGTAAATAACTTAACAAAAAATCTTTTGAGTGGAATTATCTATTTTCATCAGTTGTAGGCAACTTCGCATTTCATGTACCACTCCATTAACGGAGAACTCAGACGTCCACTATATTTCAACCCTTCCAATAGATTTGCTTCCTTTATGCTTGTAAAGTACTATTTATTGATCCACTATTGGCAGTAATTTCCTTCAAAAGTGCCTTTGACATCTTTAAAATATAACAAATGTTGTGTTTCATACAGCTACAATAAACTTTTATTATAGTAGAAAAAGTTACTGAAAAAAAAATAAAAATAAATTTGAAGGTTAAACGAATTTCTTTTCAAAATTTAATCAATTTTATTTGTTACTTGCTATCTTCGATGTAAGATAAAAAAAAAAACTATTTTTGTTAAGTAATTTTGCAAATAAATCAATTCGTGTAAGAAAATTTATACCCTCAAATTATAATACTGCAAAAGATATTTCAATTAGGTACTTCATTTCGTAACTATCAATCCTATCCTAATCTCTAGTCATAACGTTGGTTATCAGTATATATATATGTGTATATATATATATATATATATATATATATATATATATATATATATACATGTGTGCCTCTCAATTTAGAATTTATCTCAATCAATATTTGCGAAGAAAAAAACATTTATTGAATTAACATTTATTGAGTTCAAAAAATAAAATTATTTGGGAATTTAAATAAATTAAATTTTCTCATTAAATGTAGTTTATTTTTTAACTGAATTTTATACCAATAGTGTAATTTAATCAACAAAAAAAAAAAACAGGGGTCTCTTTTAATATCTTTTTATCTGTTTCATACAGGTGTAAATTGGACCTATGTTAAGGATTTGTAAAAAAAAAATTTTTGTTCTTTGAAGAAAAAGTTCAGATTTGTTTTATTTTTTCAAAATTCTTTTTAAGAAAAATTGTATAAAAAAATTACAATTTGGTTATTTTAGTAGGAAAAAATTAGGAAATCAAAATTTCAAGATGATTCTTGGTTTTTTCCGTAATTATGAACCGAATTAGTAAGCCTCATACTCATTGCCAATGTTATAATTCGATTAATGTAATGTAGTCTGAGGAATACCCGTAAAAATAACATTTGAATAACATCGGGTAATTTTATCTTACAAACCATTGCATTGATGAAGGTTATATTTACTTATTAAATTTTATACCAATTTTAATCCTCCTTTATGATTTAATTGATAGTATTCAGTATCCTAGTGAAGAAGTAAAATTTTGGTTTTCAAAAGTGTAATACCGGTACTTAGTTTGTCCGGCCAATGAGATGACAGACTAGCCATGATATAACGTAGCCATATCACGTCAGTAACACAAAAACAAATGACTTCATCAATAAAGTAGAAAGTATAAAAGCTAGTGCAAAAGGTTTCGTAACTTTCTCGGTTTTACCCTTGACAGACTTTTATTTCAAATACAACATAAATTTTAATATTTATGATTTTAAATAATAAATATTTAATTACACAATTTAAAAAAAAAATATATTTATACATTTTTTAAATATTAATGAATTAATTATACAATATTTAAAGTAAAATTGCGAAAAGATTGAAACGCTCAATAAAAGTATTCCTAATACAATCCTTTCTCGTACAACCTTCACACTCCGCAGGAACCTCATCTCTGCCGCTTGTAAACGGGAATCATGAGATTTTTCACACTTTACTACCGTATGTAATAAAGGGATGGTCATTCTTTTAAAGAATGTAATTTGGGTATCCTTTCTGGTTTGACCTTTCAAATTACGCCGTATCGATCCATAAACCGCATTAAATTTAGCCAATTTTCCATTTATATCTTGTTCATGATCGAAGGATATTTGAAGATTCCCACCTGTTATAGAATTTTCCCATTGATGACTATCTTGGAACGTAAGGACATTTTCCGCAAAGAAAGAATCAAAATTGTTATTAAAAACGTTTGGGTCCCAGTTGACCTCTTAACCAAATATATTTTTGTTATCAAAATTATACTGTGTTTGAAGTATTGCTAAAACAATTTATTTGACCAGTTGGTATTACATAAATTCTACTTATTTTTCAGTTATGAAAGAGCAGACATCAACAGCTATGGTTATTAGCGCTGTGGAACTGGGGAATATATGAAAAGATATCATATCTTACCGAGATTCGAACCCGGTATCTCCACACGAAATGCCGAGGCGCTACCTACTCAGCCACTGAGGTCGGCTTTATATAATTTTTAATAATAGCCACAACTTAAAAGACGGGCAGGTAAAGTATCAGAAATTATAAAAAGTTCAAAGATTTTTTAAAATTCTTAAATGAAGAGTTTTTTTTATTTTTACAAAAATCTGTTAGCGATAAGTGAAATATACTATGAATGTGTAAGCAGAAAATGTGATGAGTTTGATGTAGGAATGCTAAAATTAACCTGGTTTTTCGTTTATGTATATAAAACGTTATTTTAAAATCGTTTAAAAGATTTCAAACTAACAAACTTGAGATAAAACAGAATTAACAAGGGGAATTTATTTCGTCCATTTTGTACAAATCTATCCAGGTGTTTAGGAAATAATGAACATTTTTAGTCAAAAATTGCAGACTATAGACTTAAAAAATTTCCACTGCTTTTGTAGTTTTTTTACACTTCATTTTATAATAACAGTAAAAAATTTAATGTAAATTTATTTTACTCAGCAAACATTTTTCTGCTGACGTTTATAATTCCATTTCCTTATTAAAAGTTTTCTTAAAAACAAGATTAAAAAAAGGATTATAATATAATGATTACTTTTCAGCCCAATTCAAATTTACGCTAATATGAAACGCGTAAAGATAAAAAAAAAGTTCCCTATTAATCACGAAATTTAATTTATATTTTCTAATCTTTTTTAGTCAAATTTTGAGTTTTATAATCGACAGTTATAATTTTATCGGCCATTTTATAAGCATTAATCAAAAATAAATACTTTTCAAAATAAAAAAATAATTAGTATTGTTCATTTTAATAAACTGAGTAAAAAAAGCGGGCAGTGAGTTGCATAACTTTTTTATTCTGTAATTAAAAGTCTAACGGGTTATAAATTTGCATTAAGAGGATTATTAAGTTATTTTAGTGACTTTATTTTTAACAAAATACGTTTTGACCATTAATAATGTGAAATTGCACAAAAAATTTTTTTCCGTTTTTGGGGGCTCTCATACTCAAGGCAAAGAATTCAGCTGAAATTAATCTTTAAGAAAATAATCCCTAAGCGGTAATAATAAATTGAAAGAAGATCCTTTTAAAATGATTTAAAAATGTTTTTAAATGTAATTCTACATTAAAAAAAAAGTTGCAATTTTCTAGGAAGGCGGTAAAAATTTTACAATAATGTTTTTTCAAAAAATACTAAAAAGTAAGGATTATCAAGAAATTAAGATTTTAAAAGTAATGCGTAACCTGCCAGATGGATATAATTTAAACTTTTCTATTTTAATTTTTAAAAATTAAAATATTATTTTTTGTTACTGTGGATAATTGAAGTGGGATGTACAAAATTTTTATACTGGTTTGAAGGGCTATTGATGTATAAAATATAAATTCAGAAAACTTCCATAAATGCTTTTTCTAAAAAAAAAAAAAATATGATGTGGACACCACATGACTTCATTGTATGCCTATTAAATTACATAAACACATTTTTTTTCTGCGCTTCATTTAAACTTTTTACATTTGAAAGTGAGATACGATCCTCCAATTCTTAATAAAGTGGACAGTTACACAATTACTGAAATATTTATATTAACATAAAATATTTTTTACAATTATTAAAAAGGAAGAAAACGTTAGGATCAAGGAAAGAATAAAAATATTAAGAGAGGATGATGAATATAAATATAGATAAAATTTTAAAACGTATACACAAATTAAGATCAGAATAATTATATCAAACCAAACAGCGATTAAATGATTGGCAACAAAAACCAAATAAACGAAATGATGATCAACTCCGACTTAGGGAGAATATTGTCCGACAATATCAGAGGAGTAATAAACTAAAAGATAATAAAATTTTTGCAATTTATTAAAGATCGGGTATGCGTGCCTCAGTGTATATGTTGTTTTTGTGAGGGTCTATTTTTTAGTTACTCTGTAGTTAACTATAATGTAGATATAATTAAACAGAAATTCTAGAATAATTAAATAAAATTAAACAAAAATTAAACTAAAAAATACAAAAATAATACAATTTGAAATTATAATTTTCAATTAATTCTAAATGATCAGATGTTTTACCAAATCTATTACATATACACATACATAATGCCTATTAAATTACATACACACAGTTTTAAAAGTACATAAAATTTTATTTCACGTATAACTTTTATGTTTTTTTTTATTGTTATTATTGAATAATTATTTATTGTAAAACTTTTTTTATTACTTTTTTTATTTATTGTATAACTTTTTTATCACGGGTTAATAACCATTAATAAATCAATATATTTAAATTTAAAAAAAAGTTAAAAAAATAGAGATGTAATCTGATTTGAACCGATTTCCTTGTAAGATCCAAATATTTCATTAATTAAAATTTTGTTTGGCTATAACTCTGGAACGAATGAAAATAAGTACCAATTATGATATATCGTTGAAAAGCTCTCAGTGAGAGATTATTACTGCAGTTCAGAAAAAAATCAAAAATCCAAATATTTTGGGATTTTGGGCTTTTTTGGATACTTTTGTTTCAGTCGATTGCAATCAAAAGAAAAGGTGCACAACTAGATGGTACAATATTCCTAAATCCAAAACTTCAACAACCTACGGCTAATCGTTTTTGAGTTACGGGAGATACGTACATACGTACATACAGACGTCACGCCGAAACTAGTCAAAATGGATTCAAGGATGGTTAAAATGAATATTTCCGTTGAAATCTGAAAACTTAATTTTTTCGCGATCCCAATACTTCCTTAAACGAAGTAAAAAAATCGAATTTTTTTGGGGACTGGATGAGTATTAAAATAAAACCTTTTGGTAATTTACCGATTTAGATTTCAAAAACCTTAAACTTTTGAAAGTCAATTTTTTGCTAACGTGCCTCAATAAAGATTTAAATTTTATTTTAGGAAAAATACCCCCACCCAATTTTCCAATTTTTTTAAAAATTCAATGCATTCTTCCCCCCCACCCTACACCAAAGATAGTTCCTGTCTATTAAGTGTAAAGAAAATTTGTCAGTGCAGTGTAGAGTAATAAGACCAAATATTGGCCAACATACGTACATAACTACAAACGTCTGTCGGACGAAAATAGTTTTTTTTTACTTTGAGCTATAGGAAAAAAAATCTTTTTCGCAGATTATTTACGATTTATTTAAATCTATTTTTGTAAATGTCTCCGTATGCCATATAACTTAAAAAAAGGTAAAATTTTTTTAGATTGTTTTTTACCGATCTATATATAATTTCCCATTATTGTATATGTTATTATTATACTATAGCTGTTATAGCAGCATATATTGCTACAGTCGGAAAAAGTATAAATCTGATGTGGAAACCAGATGACTTTCTTGTATGCCTATTAAACTACATATAAACATTTTTTTTTTTTAAATGAAGGTACATAAAATTTTATTTCATTAATAACTTCTGTTATTTTTTTCAATTTTTTTTTTTTTTAATTTTTATTATTATTATTACTGAATTATTATTTCCTGTAAAAATCCTTTTACAATTAGAGGTAATAATTATTAATAAATCAATATAATTAAAAAAAGGAGATAAAGTCGAATTAGAACCGGTGTGCCTTCCCCTTGTAAGAGCCAAGAATTTCATTAATTAAAATTTTATTTGGCTATAACTCTGGAACCAATGAAAATAAGTACCAATTATGATATATCGTTGAAATCTCTCAATAAGAGCTTATTATTGCAGTTAAGAAAATAGTCCAAAATCCCCCAAAAATAGGATTTTGGGCATTTTTGGACACTTTTGGTTCAGTTGATTGCAATCAAAAGGGGAGGTGCATAACTAGATGACAACAGTACAAAATCCAAAATTTTCACATCCTATGGCTAATCGTTTTCGAGTTATGCGAAATATATACGTACGTACAGATGTCACCCCGAAACTAGTCAAAATGGATATTTCCGTTGAAATTTGAAAACCGAAATTTTTCGCGTTCACAGTACTTCTTTACTTTGTACATGGAAGTAAAAATTGAGAAATAATATTAAAAAAAATCATTACGACGTGAATGAAGTCTGATGTTTTTAAACAAAAAAATGTGATAAATATTTCGCAATATAGTGGACAAAATTTATAGTAACTATTGAAAGAAATTAGCCAAAATTTTTTTTTTTAGCAGTGGTTAACAAATTAGTTTATGTAAGTCATTAGGGTCTATATGACGTTACAATTACTTTCTTCTCTCTGAAAATCCTAATTTAGTAATTATTTTAAGTTGTTATTTTCAAATGTTACTCTATCCGTATAGTAATTCTATTAGTTTTAATCTCTGAGTTTGTTTTATATTTTTTTAGGGATTTGAGATTAACATAAGTCAATCTCCGAATTTTTAATGTTACTATAAAAGGAGTTTATATTTTTGTTACCAAACTCAATTGGTAAAAATATAGTGTACAAAGTATAATTCACAATTAGTATAATTTTGCTATTTAAGATCTCTAAATGCTCTGGTACACAGTTTACAAAATACCATTTTTTTTCTTTTTGTTGCTTTTACGACCTCATAGGATCACTTTAGTTCAGTTTCTGGGCCAGTCCATTTTGTAATCGGTTCTTCTTATTTCCGAGTCGTGTGAGTTGTTTTCTTCTTGATTCTTTCCTTTTTGAGGCATTCTAATCTTTGGCGCCTGTCCTCGTCTGAATACACACTGTTGGATTTCTTTTTAATTTTAGGTTCAAATGTTATCATATTAGTTTTAATTAGTTTGTCGTATTTTTTAGATTTTGTGATTAGATCTTCTCTGGAGATTCTCAACTCTTCCATATCTTTTCTGACTTCCTTTATCCGTTTCGGTTTTGTTGTTCTTTCTCAGTATAAGTTAATTATTTGGTTTGCAAGTCTGGTGTTTTCTTCTCTAAGTAGGTGCCCCGAGAATGAAATTCTTTTTTTCCTGAAGAAATTTGTTAGTGGGGTTATTATTTGTAATACTTCTTCATTTGGGATTTTCCTCCACTGTCCTTCTACTATGTTTTTCTTGTTTATGCATTTTCTATCTTCCTTTTTATCTTTTCGATCTTTTCTACTTCTCCAATTTTGTATGGTCCGAAGAGAGGCTCGCTGGCGTATTGTATTTCTGGAAGAATTACTGTTTAGTAATGTCTGATTTTAGTTTCTGTCGATTAGCATTTTTTATTGTATATGTTTTGGGTAGTTATTAATGATTTTTTAAGTTTCTCAGTTACGATATTGTTTTAAAATGCACATTCAGCATTGTATAATGATGCACATTTCTAAATCAATAACTTTTATTGAATCCAGTTTCAAGTGTAAAGAGAAATAATAACATAAGTGTTATGTGTCGTTTTATTTCTTTTCACCAAGAAAACCAAAGTAATTTGGGCAACTATAAATTAGAATAAACTATATGTTTTTTTAATTTTGTTCAGTACGTGTTAAGGGTTAAAGCAGTTCAATTTTACTTGAATTGATTAGAAGGTTTTTACCGAGTAGTCGATCAGCTTATTATTTAATAAGTTTTTTTATTTTTTTATAAGCATTAGTTTAATGCTTACAAATTCCTTCCTGTTTTTCGTCAATCTTTTACCTCAATTAACTTACTTTATTTCAAATTCTTAATTATCATTTTCTTGTATTTCAGGAATCTTTGTCTTATTCTATAGATTTTAACCTTTGCACATTCCTCTATCATCAAATTAATTAATGATAATGATGGGATATGTCTTTATACATATCTCATCAGTATTGTTTGTCTCCATAAGAGTTTCTGCCAAATATTTTTCTCCTCTTCTATTTGTCTTGGCCAAATTAAATTCATTTAAAATTTTGTTATTTCATCTAATTCTCAAAATCCTCCTGAAAAATCACATTTTAATGGCCTCTATTCTTTTCCTTTAGGATTTTCCTTATTATCCATGTTTTACTACTGGAGATTCCAACCTTTAGGTCGGTCCATCGGTGACGCATTATCTGTAGATAAGTAATGCATTTATCTTTGTAGCTGTTCTTGATTGTAGTTTTAGTTATATGACTGGCAAAAGCCACACTTTATTTTAGACTCGTTTACACTATTTGAGTTTAAAACACTTGTTGCTGGTTGAAAGTTCACGAACGAAACGTTTCATCGTCTACTCTTTAAAAGGTACATTTTTATCACCTTGGAAACACCAAGTTCAGTGAATATAGTTATAGCGTAAAATAAAATAATAAAAAAAAGGTTTTTTATTTTTTCAAATTTTATTTGAAAAAAAGAAGAAATAATGACAAATCTAAAATAACACGCAAGAGAAGTAGGAAAACTTTGAGAATATTAAAGTTGTGGAAAAATATAAACATCTAGTGAAGTAAACCAAAAAAAAATTACTAGACAAAATTTGTTTAGAAAATTGGGCAAATAAAATTGGAATGACTTTCCAACTAACAAAAATCCTATTTTTACAATACAATATTCGGATACTACGATACGGTTATAAAACTTGAAAGTCTTTACGTGTTAGAAATTTTAAGATTAAGCAATTGAGGAATATTAGAGAATATTTTGAAGAAGGAAAGAAAAATTCTAAGAAGAATTTTAGGCCCGAAGTGTGAAAATAATAAAAATATTTTGAGATCAAACGAGGATATTTACAGAAAATTTGAAATCGTAATTGATACAATTAAAAACTGAGAATAATGTTTTACGGACGCTAAACAAGAATGAATGAAGAAAGATTGACAGAAAAAGTTTTCAACTCCTTTGATAACTGAGAAGTAGATACAATTAATTGGCTTCTAGAGATACGAACGGATATCCAAGAGATCAGAATAAGAGAAGAAGAAATTTTAGACAGGGAGATTTACAGGAAAAAATACATGAGTTTAAAAGATTTAAAGTTGCTCAAGACGGGAGAGAAAACAACAGTAGAATGACAGAAAGCAAAGAGAAAGGCTGAGAGATGACAGAAGTTTAAAGCCTGAAAGGAAAAGTAAAGTTTGTTCACGCAGTCCACAGGTAACCAATTCGAATAAACGTTTTCTACAAAGTAAAACACTAAGTATAAAACATTTGACTAAGAAACTTAAAGGGAGAAAAACGTTTTTTATTAGGGAGAGAAAAAATGACTGCCGACTTACAAGATCATTAATTCAACTTTCCAAACATACAGATACACTAATCTCCCATAATCCTTCGTATGCAGTGGCGTAATATGCTGCCTTTAAGTTTAACTGGGGGTCATTACATGACCACCACTTCGAAACCCAAGACTCTCTATAATCTGCCCAATGGCTTAAGATAATCTGTAATAAAAGCAATTTTAGATTATCATTCGTTGCTACGCCACACAAAAATATTTCCAAGAATTTCTTCCTACTTTGTTAGATCTATATTTGATACCAGAATATTTCTTTTCGGCATGAAAGCTCTCCTTGCTTGTGCTTTTCTGCTTCTAATATCTGCGTTACTTCGAATGTCATTTGTAATTCGAAATTACATTAAATTAAACGTAATTGGGTTAAGTTTTCAAATATCTATTTTATTTTTTATTAATTTGAATATGTACATCATTTAGAGCTCATTAAAACATACGTTTTAGATAATAAGACTATTTTCTTAACGTTGCTCCTGGGTGACTAAATTATATATTTAAATACTTTAATCTTACTTAAGTTAAATCATGTAACGTTAACAATGAGGAGAGGTGATTGTCAACGTTTCTACAAAGATAATATTTACATCCCAGATACGAACACTGTACGGTAACTGGGATTGCAACTGGATCATCATTTAATGTGGAGAGATCACATAAAAGATAAGAAGAAATTGGTGGGCAGATCTCTTGTATCTCTATAAAAAATTACTTCCATCTAAGGTATTCATAAAACCAATGTAGAGCTACGGCATACAGCTATGAAGAACATCATGTAACAGTAACGTCGAGATCATTCAGAGGTTCCAAAACAAAGTGCTCAGAATTTTAACAGAAGCGCCATAGTTTGTAAGAAACGATGAGGTTCACGAATATATAAGGATATCATACATTCATGAGGAAATCAACATATAAGTGCGAAATACATATCTAAAATAAATTAACACGTGAATACCTAGCGGTAAATCTGTGGAATACAGTAAAAATGTTAGTCTAAAAAGGCAACACATGTTGATCTGGGTTATGCTGCTTATCGATGAGATTTATTTTTCAGGATTAAAATGACAATTATAACTGACAACCTTATTTTGTTATATTGGATTTCAATTTTCATATATATATATATATATATATATATATATATATATATATATATATATATATATATATATATATATATATATATATATATATATATTACTTTATATATAAATATTTATTTATATTTATATTTATACTTATTTATATATAAATATTACTTTAATGTACCTGCTGCGAGAGAGAATTCCGGCAGCGTACCGATTGGAATTATTTTAGGATTATTAAAATACTGAGGCTATTGTGGTCTTAGTCAGTAGTGCTCTCGACTGATATTAAATTATGAATCGTTCTACTGTGTTGTTCATATTGAGTTTATTTATTTGCAGAAATTGTTTAAACACTTTTAAAAATTTTTTCTACTATAATCAGTTTCTTTTTTTGTAATTATTTTTTTATGTTTTTTCCTTGTTTGTAAATAAATATGAAATCAATTGTAGATAAAGTATGACAACAAAATTACTGAAAAAAATGAAAGGATTCTTATAAAAAAAATATTTTGTACCGGTAAAAAATAACTTACGAGAATATAAATTTATATTTTACAGCTGTTTTTCAAAAGTGATCTATATCGAATTATGTTTTTATTGGTAAGATTATTTTATTATATTATATGTTACATAAATATATAATTTTTTTATCCAGTTCTGCGGTCAGGCGTAATAATAATCGAAAAATTAATTGGTTTCCTTTACAGGTTTTCATTGATCAATTTCCTTTATCTGAAGTGATTACTTTCATTTTGATAGCGTATTGTTCTTGTCGTTTTATTGAAAGGCCCGTGAAACAAGATACAAAACGAAATAAAAATAAATTACTGCAGTGCTGTACTAATATATATATATATATATAAACGAAAAGTCTTTTTTCACTCGCATATAATTCTTTTATTTTAAATTTCTACTTTATAATTTTGATTTTCTAGGAGATATTCACTGAAATATAAATCTTAAATTTTATTTTTAGTCCCTTTTTATAATATAATATTATTCAGAATTTATTGCACTACCGATTATAAATAACCGATCTTATACAAACACATTTATGCTTATACATACATCTACAAAGCTTATCGAGATTAAGCTACGTTAACTCTACAGAGTTGATTATAAATAAGTGTTGTGTACACATTTCAAAGCTAAATTATTCCTAATGAACAAATTTCATAATATTATGCATAAGGTGAGTAATGTATATGTTTCATCATTATGAAATTTGTGTACATAGCTTATGAATACTTACTTTTGTTCTAAATTTCGGAATAAATTTTTGAATGCTTTATAACGACCAATACTGCTATGTATATATATACTAGCTTCTACCCGCCACGCTTCGCTGTGGCACATTGTGGTTGCATGGATGAGAAATGAGAAACAAAACAAAGCGTATGATTCATAGAAGTTTAATTTTGCAATACTTGTGGATATGCAATCCGCATCTAAATCTAAACCACACAATTCTAAAGACTGACCTTGAGCTTTATTGATTGTGATTGCAAATTCCAATCGAATTGGGAATTGCAATCTTTTAAATTAAAATGGTGTATCAGTCGGGATTATGGATATTCGAGAAATGAGGACATCTTCACCTTTGAAAGGCCCCGTTAAAATCGTTGCTTCCACTACGTTATTCATCAATTTCTTAACTGCAAGTCGCGTGCCGTTGCAGAGTTTTGGCTGATTAATATTCCGCAACAGGATAATTGTCATTTTTTGATCGAACCGTTGCTATAATCAATCTAATGGGGAATGTTTTCCCAGTTCCTCCTGGCGCATCCAAGAAGAAGGTCCCCCCAACTCCGTCATTTATCATTTGCATTATGCGATCATAAATGCCTTTCTGTTCACGGGTTAATTTGGGAATGTTTGATTGGACATGTGACTGAAGATCACCAATGTTGTAACTCTGTTCACGGCGTAAATCCACATCAAATGAAGCAATCGCAGCTCGGGTGGGTGCTGGCATTCCCAATTGACTAAGAACTTTATTTGCAATAGCTAAGCACTTGTCTTCAATATTTATCAATGCTTCGTTGTAAATGCCCTCTGTAAATTCCATGGTCATATTGGTATTTTCTAGGCGTACTCTATGCAAAATATCCTCAACCATACGCGATCGATATCTTTTCCATAACTCTATGGGAGATGAAGGGAGATGAAGCGGTCAATATAATTGCGCGAATTTGGTTTGGATGTGCAATGTTGCACGCGTCATTAATACATATATCCCACTGTTGGTCGTTTTCTAATAAATTCAGAGCTTGGTGAAAGGCGCAGCTCAATCACGACACGATCACACAAAAGTATCTCGATTAAACTGAATATTTAATTCAGATTGTATAATAATCTGAATCAGATGCAAGTGGATACGTATTTTTTTTTTTTTTTGTTTGTTAATAAACAATGTAATTGGGAACAGGTATTGTTTCACATGTGACTGCGGTTGTCGTTAGCTAGTATGGCGAGTGTTCCCCTCGCTTCCGGCAGATGCCGCGGTCACTGGTACACAACTGACCGTTAAAAAAACTGTTTTCTCAACGGTCACTGGTACACAACTGACCGTTAAAAAAAAACTGTTTTCTCGCGGTAGCGGGTATGTGACTGATGCGAAAAATAGATAAAAACAATCTTTGATGCGAGTTTATATATCGTGCTAAAATTTGAGCTCAATCGGTGCAGAACATTTTGAGTTTTTGAAGCGTACACAAACGAACGTAACATTTTTATATATAAAGATTTGTGGGCTGCGAAAAAAAGCCCTTAAGTCGTGCGAAAAAACACATCATTTTAAATACTTACAAAAGCAGAGTAATGCTTACAAATGACAGAATAATCAAACGGCGTTGATTTCAGATGTTAATAAACTGCTAACAAAAGTAGAAGTTGTGCTGCTTCAGTGTACAACGTGATTCTCGAGTATGAATCTACTAATGAATTACGGTCTCCAAAGAAAACAAAACCCCGTGGTGTGAGTGGTAACGTCTCGGACTTTAATCCGGTGGTTCCGAGTTGGAATCCCGGTCAGGAATGGCATTTTCATACGCTATAAATCATTCATATCATCACCAACTGCGGTTGTCTTTCTTGGTGGCATTTCTTTTTGTTTTGGTGTTTTTTTTTGTTTTTTTTTAAATAAAATACAGATGTTTTAGCTGTTAAATATAATTCAAAGAAATTTGTTACTTAATCAGTTGTGATTTTGTTTACATTGGCAACGGCCATACGGGCTATTTGTGATTGGTCGTTGTGTTTGACAGCGGCCATCTTGCATTGATCTGATTGGTTTTCCTTTGTTTACATTTCCATCTGATTTATTAGCCTCTTATTTATTAAAAAACTGTACAAATTAAAAATAGATAGATAGATTTATTAAAAATAGATGAAAACAATCTTTAATGCTGGTTATATATCGTGCTAAAATTTGAGCTCAATCAGTGCAGAATATTTTGAGTTTTTAAAGCCGTACATAAATGAACATAACATTTTTATATATATACAGTGTAAATAAAAGTATATATATATATATATATATATATATATATATATAGAGAGAGAGAGAGAGAGAGAGAGAGAGAGAGAGAGAGTGCGAGTGAGAGAGAATAAAAAATAAATCATGAAGTAATCTCCAGATTTAAAATAAAGTTTCAATATTGATATGCACTTTTATTATTTCGGCCGAGGAATTCACTCAAAGACTTCTACTGTTATTAAAATGTCCTCAAATAAAAAAATATGACGGCTTTATTTTACTATATATGCTAAGCAACGTGTGTATGCAGAAATTCAGTATTTGTTGTTTTTATAATTTATTTTTAATAATATAGGAATGCATATAATTTGGGTCCGAAGGGCATACAGGCATTAATAATCAACATTTCTATGTCCAAAAACGCTTTGTTATAGAGTTGTGGCTAGCAAAAATCTTTATTAAAATTTCAGTACATCTGGTGAAATGAAGTCATACTGAAATTTTTAAGATGTTATACAACAGGAAAACTTAAGTAAGGTTTTCTTATGTTTTTGACCTGAAAATCGAATAAAACAGGTTCCAGAAATGTACCTTTCGTAGATTTTATGATGTTCAACATAATAAAACGTGAAGAAAAACATGTTATTTTAGGTTTGAAGTATAATAACTTTGTTAAATGACTAATAAATTCGTAAATTTTATTATCAAAACTTGTAGAGAATTTAATTTTGAAAAAACTTCTGTAATAAAGTCTATGAAAAACAAACAAAATGTCAAACAAGATTTTATCATTAAAAACAAAACAGAACAAAAGTTAACAGAAAAATGTAATGAATTTAAAAAAAAATAAAAATAGCTGTAATAAATTTTTAGCTAGCCGTAACCGTAAACAAAGCGTTTTCAAACATATGTTTGCGTGTACGTTTTTCCTTATTTCAAACTCATGAATCGGTTTCAAAATTTTTTACTTTCTATCAATCACTCTGTATATTGGACGATGGTGTGTGTGTATATATATATATAGACGGCGTGTGACTATATATATATATATATATAATCTACATATATATATGTAGACGGCGTGTGTATATCCCTGTTTATAAAGACAGCCAATTCTTTTATTTGTACATTATTTTAATTCTTATTATATATTTAGGTAAAACTAAAATTTTACTTCGTCTTAGTTAAATGAAATTGTATTTTCAATAATTTTACTTGAGTTAAAACTATTTCTGAAAATGAAAAATAACTGTAACTATAGTAACAAAATAGTTTTTCTCTGAGACTGAATAGGATTAGTAATTGCTGCATAAAACCGATAGCCTCTCAAATATATCCTACCACCAGACGCATAATACATATCTACAAATAGTCGTTTTCCAAAGCAATGTAAGATAGATGATATTAAAATAATATTTAAATTTTGAATTCCCATAAGCCTGAAAATTACAGACCAATTGACCTTTTAAATCATTTTTATATTTATGAGAAATTGATTAAATATGTGATGGTTAAGTTCTTGAAAAGACATAGCATTGTTATTACACATAACCTAATCGATCTGGCTTTCAAGCAAGTAAGAGTACTGAAAAGTTCAATGTACAATAACTATATTAGAAACTTTTAATAATAGAACCAAAAATTTGGCAATTATAAACTTAACTAAGGATTTTGATACCGTTTCTAGCTGAATTATGCTGAACAAATTATTTTGTAAGTTGTAGGGTTTGACGTGTGGCCCTTTAGTTTTGTAAAAACTATTTCGATGTTAGAAAGCAGTTACTATCGGTTCAAATTCTGACCAAAGAGAAAATACGGTGTTCTTCAACTGAAAGAATTTTGACGCCAAAGCTAAGGCATTTAAATAAAAAATAAGATTTATTATTTATGTAAACTTTATACTTAAGATAAACGTTGAAAGCTATAAAATATTCTCTTTTTCTGATGACATAACTCTTGATTTTTTCGATTATTTCATGGAATTGTGTTTTCGGGTCTTTACTGACTTTTTTTATTACTGACTTTAAATTAATTAAAAACTTTTACTCGTTTTCTCCATTAATTAAAAAAGATTACCTTCTAATCTCAATACAAAATCAATGCTATATTAACAGGTTTCTGTTTGATGGTTGTAAGTGTGCCTTCTTAAAAACAATCCTCCTCTTAGAAAGGATTAAAAATGTTAAGTACTTAAGCATAAAACCCTATATATAGGGTTGGTCTAGTGGTTAACGCGTCTTCCCAAATCAGCTGATTTGGAAGTCGAAAGTTACAGGGTTCAAGTCCTAGTAAAGCCAGTTATTTTTTCACGGATTTGAATACTACATCGTGGATACCGGTGTTCTTTGGTGGCTGGGTTTCAATTAACCATACATCTCAGGAAATGTCGAACTGAGAATGTACAAGACTACACTTCATTTACACTCATACATATCATCCTCATTCATCCTCTGAAGAATTATCTAAACGGTAGTTACCGGAGGCTAAACAGGAAAAGAAAGAAAGTACTTAAGCATAACAATAAATAGTGGAATTAAATGGAAGCAACACGTTGAATGTCTGAATACGAAGTTAAAGTATTTATTTTGTAGTTTTATAAAATTAATAAAATTGACGGTAGGTATTATTAAAAATATCTGTTTTGGATTTTAACAATCGTCGCTTCAATAGTGCATTGTAATCTGGGTGAAGTGTCCTTGATTCTCATATGGATTAGTTATTTATTATTTAAAAACGTCTTTTAAAGACAGTGTTTGGATAGCCGTGACGGTGCACTAGTAAAAAATCTGAAATTGTCTTTTTCATATATTTTGACCATTATTCAGCTATACGACAAATCATTAATTTTTTATGTAATTAAAAATAAAAATAAATTTAAAATTAAACATTTCTTATGGATTACGTCCATAACAGGATATTTTTTATATTCAATTTATTAATCTAACAATTTCAACTAAACAATAAATATATTTAAATAGGAAATTAATAAATCTGGTACCAAATAAATGTATTATCGCAAAAACTTATTCCTCTTACGAATGCTAATATAGATCGTATTAAAAAAAAATGGGTAAAAAAAAACCTTTATTTTAATTTGAATTATTTACAATAAATGCTTGTTCTCTTGCGTATACACAATATTAAGAATTTCGTAAAAAATCATAATCTTAATCCTTTCAAGGGCAATGCCAACAGCTCTCAAGCTATTGCTTCTGCAAGAGGTACGCCATGAAATAAAAAAAAAAATTTAAATAAAAAAAAATAAAAAATTACTCAGTGAGTACGCGAATTTTTATTCACAAAACCAAAGTTTAATTACCTGAACGGATCTAAATAAAATTTTGTAAATTTAAACAGCATAACACTTGGATTATCAGATCTGGATGTAAGCTATACTTCTATTCTGGATATATCATCCGGAAGATGATATGTTATTAAATAATATGTCTGTTTAGAGAGCATTTTTATTTATTTATATAGTAAAACAGTATTTTAATTAAGCACTTTATTATTTGATTGGTAATAAGGTTATAAGATTAAAAGAATACCAATTATACATAAGAAGCAAGAATGTCCAGTACTATATCAATAAAAAAAAATAACGACAAATTTACACACTACGGTTAACAAAAGATCTGGAGGAAGAAATGAAAACAAATATAGGAAGAGCTTAAGTATCGGAAAGATAGAGGACTGCAAGACCGTAATAAAAATAAAAGGAAGGATAAGGATGATAAAGGAAACCAATAATAAGAAAAATAAATTACTATGTAGTAAAAGTCTGGACTTAGAATTAAAGGAGACATGAGCAAAATGGGAGTGTATTGTTAGCAAAATGTCTTGAAGTGAAGCACGGAAGATGAGGAAAAGGGACAGGAACTACATTGAGAGTTTTGAGATGTGAATATAGAGAAGGATGGAGAAAGTAAGATGGACGGATAAAGTGAGGAATGAGAAAGTAAAACATTAAAGAATAAAAAGCTTCCCGAAGCATTTTTGGGAAATAAGCAAAAGAAAAGGAAACTGGTCAGGACATGAGATTAAAGGAAATGGAATCTTGACAACTGCATTAGAAGGGTGAGTAGAAAGAGAAAGGAAGCGGGGAAGGAGAGTGCTTGGGTTAAAAATGGATGGAAATAGTGGTGGCATAAGGGACCTACCACAAAGCAAGAACACCGGATGATGATATATATTGTTATTATTAAATAACTGTAAGGAATATTGCTTTTAGGGGAAATCGATATGTACAAAATGAAGCATCTGTCTAATGGTTACACTTATGAAATCTGAAATAGTTTAATAAACGTTACTTGAAACAAAAAAGAAGTATTAAACACTTTTGGTGCCAGTTTTTAATAATACTGATATTGTACTTTTTTAATCTACTTACCCTTCATCGTTAAAAACAATGACAATAATTTTTTTTTTTAAATAACTGGTATCGACTCCTTAAAATGCCATGCATGACCGGAATACGAACCCAGTACCTCCGAATGAAAGGCTGCGACGCTACCGCTCCGCCCCGGAGATCGACGGATAAATATGTTATCCGTTGATCTCGTATTTTATTGTCTTAAAGTTTAAACAGTATTTGTCATAAGGTGAAAATAATTAATTAGGAACACCTGTTTGACATCACTATTAATGTAAAAGAATTATTTTTCCTCAAATACACACACGCGCGCGCGCGCACACACACACACACACACACACACACACACACAGACACACACACACACATATATATATATATATATATATATATACATACAGTGGATTCTGGTTAATAGGATCACCGGTTATTCGGGGCAGTCGTTTAACTGGGGCATTTTTATTAAAGCAGAAGCATATTGTTATAATTCAAAAATTGTTGTAAAAATTACGCCGTTTAACGGTCCAAAATGCCGCTTATAAGGTCCACTAGCTCCTTCGTTTCTTTCTTTTACTTCTAAAATATCACAATTTTGTTAGTAATTTAAATTGCTTGACTGTTGTTGAAAGTTGTTTAAGGGAGGTAACTTCCTTCAATCACTGGTCGCCCCAGTACGTATTGCGTGGCGAAGCAGATGACATCATACAGCTGTGAGGAAGCAAGTGTTTTCATTTTCTTCATTGCGAGTCCTGCTGTTATTCATTGTGTATGGTACTGTTGTTATCGTTTTTCCGTAATTATTTTTAATCACTTTTGCTTACCATTTTACTGTCGTTAATTATTTAATTTTTTTAACACCTTTATCTTTTTACTTTGAATTGCTAGTTTGGTTAAACGTCGATGTTCATAATTTATCCGATTCGTCGTCATGCCACGTAAAGACATGACGTTAGCAGAAAGAATTGCTTTTCTAGACAAAATAAGAAGTTATCCACCGAACACTGGTCAGCGCAAACTTGCAGAACTTCTGGGAGCATCAAACATTACAATATCTCGGGTTTTACAGCAAGAAGAAACTCTTCGCAGTGAATGGTCTATCAAACGTGAAGGAAAGGATCCACTCGTTGAGAAAGCTTTAAATAAATGGTATTCTACCGTTACTAGCCGAGGAGTAAGTGTCAGTGGCCCTATACTAAAACAGAAAACAGAAGAGCTTGCAAAATAATTGGGACACTATGATTTCAAAGCAACAGATGGACGGTTGGTTATCTCGTTGAAAATTGAGACGAGAAATAACATTTAAAAAAGCTCACGATGAAAAGGAAAGTGCCAATACTGACAGTGCCGAATCATGGAAGAGTTCTTAACATCCTGAATAATGAAGAAATATTCACTCGATGACATCTATAACGCAGACGAAACGGGGCTGTTTTATCGTGTTACGCCGGATGAGTCTCTCTGTTACAAACACATCGCGTTATCTGACTCAAAAAAAACCAATGGATTGAATTATTCTGCTTTATTGCACGAATACATCTGGCAGTGATAAATTAAAACTTCTTGTTATTGGTAAAACAGGTAACCCACGATGTTTTAAGTGTTTTAGAATGGAGAGTTTACACTACTGTTTTAATAAAAAAATCCTGAATGAGGAGTCTAATTTTTCCTGATTGGCTGAGTGCTTCGGACAATAAGTTACAGAAAAAAATCAAAAATGATTTGCCTGTTTATTAATAACTGTGCTGTCCATCCTAATTTAGATTTACGAAACATTCAAATTGAGTTCCTGCCACCGAATACGAGTTTAATTCAACCGCTTGACATAGGAATAATAAAAAATGTTTAATTTATTTACCGAAGTAAACTAATAAGTTACATGTTACAAGAAATTGAAGGAAATACGTTGACTTCCTCGGCTACGGCTAAAGATGTAGCTAAAAATTCCTTACCTGCAGCTAAAGATGACTTCCTCGGCTAAAGTGCACGTGTAAATATGATACAGGCAATTCAGTTCGTAGCCGATAGTTGGAATGAAATGAAAAACAGCACTATCAGAAACTGCTTTGGTAAAACTGGTTTAGAAGTCAATGCCGACGATGATATTGAAATAATCGATGCTGATGACAATGATTACGTTTTTTTGCAGCACCAGGTTCAAAATGTTGAAGAGTTTTCAAATATAGACGAAAAAATACAATGCTATGATGAAAATGTAACCTGTAATGAAGAAACAATTAAAAACATTACTGGTACTCAACAACTGGACGAGATTGAAGAAGATGAAGACGAATTCGATGTCAAATGTGTAGCTACATAAGATGCAGAAAAATTCATTGACGGGCTTCAGCAGTATTTTATACAAGAACGCAGTGAAGGAAGCCCGCTAGAAGAACTACGAGTCTGCGAAATTAGTGGAACGCCAAGTATTAAAAGGGAGACGACAAAGCTAAATAAAAAGCTTTTTTCAAAAAGTTTAAACACGTCATTTTGTTTTATATTAATCATGTAAGATTACAAAAACTATTTAATAATGCATTGTACCAGAACAGTAGATCTTTTTAAATGTAATAGGCCTGTTTTTATCTATAGCTATGCAATGTAAAAATATAGTAGTAAATAATGCATTGTATTTTATTAGACACGTATTATATAATAGAGTATTTAAATTTTTATAACATTGTAGTTTATAGTATTATTCATGTTCTCTTAATATTAGAATTAAAATTCAGAATAGTAAATCGCTAATTCGAGTTTAATAATTATAATACACCCGTATACGGTATATGGCATAGCTTCTAATTTTTCATTAATATCGCTAAATAGGCCCTCCCCGAAACGAAGTGGTCCGATCATTCGGAATCTAGTGTATATATATTTTTGAAAATCGTCATACCCTTTTTTCTTTTTTTATTGACTGATGAATTAATTCACCACAGAAACTTACTAAAACTTGTTCGTGGGAATATGAAAATGAACATTTGAAGATTATAAAAAATGCCATGCTTGGTCAGGATTCAATCAGATCCTCCGGGTTAAAGGCCGCGACCCTACCACTCCACCGCGATCAGAGAATTTATTAAAAAATATTTATTTTCCCTGATCTAGGAATTGAGATCTATATAAGAAATCGTGTACGACATTTCCAACTTCAAAACATGTAATTTAAAATTAAAGTTCTTACCAAGGTATAAATAAATGTTACTATTTATTTTGCAAATGCATGCATATGCGCACGCATATTCTCTTGTTATACCTTCATATTTATTTTAACAATTCCAATTCCCCGTTACCGAATCTGTCTAGAAGTTATACTTTTTAAAAAATTAGAGAACGTTTTATAACGTAAGAAAAGTTTTCGTGAAGATGTGAAAGCTTAGAAGAAAAAAATAGCAGAAATATTTCTTTTGATATAGAAGAGGCAAAATATACTCTGTAAATGCGTGCGTTTGTGTGTGAATTCACACGAGTAGACTTATGGAGTCCGGGTAAAACAAAATCAACAACCTAAAACCCTTGGTTAAAGATTAAGTGAAGGAGGAGTCCACTTAGATTGATGCGGTACGTGACATCGACTGATATACTACACATTTAAACATTAATTTCATCAAAAGGATTTCATTAGTTTGTAACCGCGTAAGCCTAATGTCCTTTTTATTAAAAAATCGCAACTTTTGATAACATTTTCATAATTTATTTAAAAATCTGAAATAAATGTATTACAAAAAATTGTTCTCTTTTACATTTTATCATTTTTGTTACTCAATAACCGTCGGACTTTCTTTTATCCATTGGCAATGCATTAATTTTTAACTGTTTCTACCTGTTTCATTTCACATATCGAAATTTTTTTTAAAGATCTTTTTTAGAGTAGTCTGAGTTGTTGAAATTACTGTTTCCTTTTGGAAAAATAAAATAAAGTTAATTCTTAGTTCATATTTTCCGCGATAAATTGACAAAATATCATTATGTGTAATGGAATTATTATATAACAAATACGTAGAATATTTTTTTGCATTTTCCTATCATTTGTTTCGCTCGCACTAGCAAAATAAAATATAAATAACGCCGCACTTTGGATTAAATTTAAAAAGACACTATTTGATTATTGTCAAATAAATATTTAAGGGCTCTTACGTGTTATTGCTGCCTTTTCATGTTAGAAATCGGAGCTATATTTTGTATATTTTATTTACTGGAGCAAGACAATCAACTGTCAGTATGAATAAAGCAGTAATATGTGTAATATGCAAAATTTTAATATCAGATAATATTTAGTTAATTCATTGGGAATTATATTCAAAATACCTTTCCATAAGATACACTATCTGTTTTTTTTTTAATTTTACAAGGGTAAAATATTTAAGAAAAACCGTTCAGCTTTAGTCTGAACGTTCCTCGCCCAAAAAATCTTAATTTTTTTTTTTAAACTGGAAATTTGAATGATGTAAAAGTATTTTTTCTGTTTTATAACGTTTGAATTACGCGGCTGGAACCTGTATCATAATGAGGGTCATTACAAAACAAATTTTCATTATGATGTAGGTATTAACAAATCAAAAGTCTACCCGTTTCAACTACTGACCAATTAGAAATGGTTATTCTTTATTTTATCACCTGTTTTTTTAATTTGATTTTAATTCGATTTAGTAGTTAGCTAGCACAGGTTAATTTGAAAGTTCACAAATAGGTAACCAAGTGTGTATATTACACTGTTTATCCTTTTGTTAATTATATCGAATTATGAGAAAGAAATGTCTTTAACAACGATCAGTAATAACGAAAAGGCAGAAATTATAACTAATATCCTACTGCCGCAGAAATATACCGTTTAATGTAGTTTTTGAAAAATTAAAAAATAAAAATATTCCGGAAACAATGTATTCATCATATGTATTCATCAATGTATTCTATCATTGATTTAAATCAATAATTTCAATATTTCTCAGCGTAGAAAAAGATACGATTTACAGCTCTCTATAATGGGCATTAATCCACCCTTGCAAATTTACGATACTCGCCAAGGGTCACGTCATAACTTACTTCCACAAGTGTATATGGCCATCATTATATGCTCGTTGCATAATGTACTATTAAAAAATGCCTTTACATTATACTTTTATGAGCTTAAGTTTATAACATTTAAATAAACAATAACAATAACGAGGGAAGGACCCTTATTACATAGAACCTTAGCTTATTTTAGGTTGGAATCTTTATACGTATTTCTTTTCTTATTTTTATCATGACTGGTTTCATATATTTTACTTTTTGCAAATGATTTTTTTATATGAATGGATTTTAGCAAAAAATAAAGGCATATTAAAAGAATACACTGTATGATAATAATATTAATAAAAAAAAAAACTCAATTAAAAGTCTTCTTTAAATTTTGACATTTCGAAATCATGATCAAATAATGAAACAGTATCCCGTAAATAGTTGTTTGTTTCTAATTTAGCGTCAATTTGGAAAACAAAAATTAAATGAAGTATACGAGTGAAGAATAATTGAAAAATATTGTCGTTTATTTTTTAGTTAAGTCTTTACATTCATTTTTTTTTTTTGCGAATAGACCATCAAAGGATCACGCAAATCACTTTTATTTCTTTTCTTTTATTTTATTTTTTTCTTCTCAAAGTTTCTTCATCTGTTCTGATTTCACATTTTTTTCTTCTATAGTCCACTTCTTACTACTGGGTTTTTTTCTGTTCCGTAGGTATGTTCAGATTATATAAAAAAATTTAAATTCATGTCTGTTTAAAATGATTCCTAAGTTAGACTGAATCTTTTCATTTCTATTTTCGTTTGATGTAACCCAGCTGATTTTTGTATTTCCAAATTGTATCATTGAATTTTACATTCAATTTATTATTACTATTATATATATATATTTTCAGAAAAAAATTATTTTAGTGTCATCATCGCCACATTCGCCGATGACACTGCTATCCTGGCGTTAACAAAGACCCAGGTCTAGCCTGGCCTAGAAATGGCGGACCTACAAATGGCGCTATACCGTGTCTGCACGTGACATAAAAAGTGGAGGATTAGATTAGTCAAGGTAAGTCGTGGCACGTCACATTCACCATGCGGAGGGGTGACTGTCCTAGTGTGTATTTCGAAGGTGTCTTGATCCCGCAAACAGAAACTGTCCGGTACCTGGGATTTCACCTGGATCGGCGTTTGACCTGGAAGTATCACTTGAGAATGAAGAGAAAACAGCTGAGCGAAAGGTACAGGAAACTACATTTGCTGCTATGGAGGAACTCAGGTCTCACGTTATCCAACAGGATCTTAATTTGTAAGGCTATCCTGCGCCCAATTTGGACGTACGGTGGGGAACGGTAGTACTAGTTTATATGGAAATTATACAACGATTCTAGAACAGAGTAGCGAGGGTGATTGCTGAAGCGCCATGGTTCACGCGGAATGATGAGGTTCACGATTACCTGTAGCTTCTGTCGGTTCGTGAGATTGCACGGCAGCGCAGTGTCAAATACCTACAGAGACTTGAGAATCATGGGAACAATTTTGCAATTAATCTACTCGATAACAGAAGGGACGTTCGACGGTTGAGACGTGTTCATGTACTCGACTAATTTATTTGTCTGCATAACAGTCTGGAGTTTGACAAGTTTAGTAGTATCGTATTTAATTTCTTTGTTTTTACTCTTTCCTTTTATTCTTGTTTTTTCTTTTTATTCTTTGTTATTAATGTTTGTTTTTGTGGGCTACGTGGTGCTGAAATTAATGTTTTGTGACTTATGACTGAGCTTAAAATTTTATATTGGACTTTAAGTTTTCTTGCAACTCACGTGCTTTTGTCAAGAGACTTACTTATGGCTCCGCAGGAGAACCTATTGTAATTATAATTGTTATTGAACAAAAAAAAAAAATAAAAATATTTTAGTTGATATTAAAGTAACTTCGAATAATACCAAAATTTCATCATTTTTTATTTTGTTTTTATACCAGATAAGCTTTTATATATGTAATCTTTCATTAATATTTAATCATTTCGTTTTTTTTAACAATAGTTTACTATACTTAGACTATTTTTAAATGTTATATTCCGGATTTCAAAACAATACGTTCTTTGAAAAATTACTAATTTCTATTCGATGTTTTTATAAATGTAACTTAAAATCTAAATACATGTCTACAAATTATTTTTTTTTATAAAAAATCATATGATTTCTTCTCCAATTAGTAAAATTGTATTTATCGTTTTTGTCGAAGAGTTTATTCGTGAATCGAAAACAGCCTATCATTAATTAATTATATTGGTTCCTTTTCTAGAAAGTTTGCCTGTTACTCCCAAGATAATTTAATTTTTATTTATTAAAAAATGACTAAATTAATTTATCATCAACATCGTTAAACTTTAGTAATCATTAGCAAACAGACAGGATCTTTTAAATTCATAAATAATAAATAACTGTACGAGTCGAATGAAAACAGAAATCGTGTTTTGTTAAGTTAATATTATTTTAAAAGCAATAAAAATATAATTGTTTCTATTTAATTTATTTATTTTCCTAATGTGTACGTTGTAATCTGATCAACTAGTGAACAGTAAGCAACCCACAACGGTCCAATGAGATGAGGATAAAATGTATGACATGTAAATGAGGTGTAGTCTTGTGTACAGACTCAGGTTGATCATTCCTGAGATGTGTGGTTAATTGAACCCCAACCATCAAAGTACACCGGTATTCATTGTTTAGTATTTAAATCCGTATATAAGCAACTAGCTTTTACTATGATTTCAACCTTAGACCTTCAAATTTGAAAATTAGATGATGAACAACTGATTTACGACGAGTTAACCACTAGACCTGTGCAGGTAGGCTTTAATTGTATTTGCAAATTATAACTATTTATCATTATTTATAAAAAATAATTTCATTAGTTTTAAGAAAAAACATCAAAAACTAACTATTGAAAAAATTATTAAATTTTTACATATTTTAATTCTGATTAAATTTATATTATCCAGTTTAAATTTTTTCTCTTCCAAAAACCTTCTTATTATCTTTTTTCCCTTCGCCTCACTTGATTTATCTTTTAAATTTTATCTTTTCTTGAAACTTAGATTCATCAACCAATTTTATAAATGTATTTCTTTCATATATAAAAAAATTGTTTATATTTACTTTCTCGATGTTTTTTAGATCTGTATTTGTCTTTTTTTCATTAATGAAATTAAAAATTGTTTTGCAAGGCTGTTAATTTTATGTATTGTTTTTATATATTGTTTATTTTATATAGATGGGAATAGAATTTTATGCTTCTTTTCCTCAATGTTCTTTCAATATTTTCTATTTCTTGGTATAATTCTTCCTCTGTTTTTACTTGATACATTCCGTTTTTATACTTATACCATATTTATTTTTCTGAGGATTCTTTTCAACTCTGCTTATGTTTCTGCTAGAGAATATTCGTAGTATATTTTAATCATGTAATGTTTCTGAACGGATGACTGTTAGTTACAGTCTCTTAATTTATCCTTTTTTATATGTATTTTTTTATCGTATAGGTTTCCAATTAAATAATACGCTACTTCCCCTTTCTGTACTCTATCTTTATTCCTTTTTTTATTCCGTTTATCGAGGGGGGTATTACGTCTGTAAATATTTGAATTTATTTAACATTTTGATTACTTTGTTTTCTGATACTTTAATTCCGTGGATTTTATTTTGAGCGTTGGACAGCCATTCTGTTTTTTTTTTTTCATATAAAATTTGTGAAAGTATTTTATTTGGGAGTTTTATAAGATTTGAAGTTTTTGTTTTACTTCTTTTTTTTTATAAAAATATTACATTTTTATTTTTTAAAACTAAAAGTTATACTAAACAATTTATTTTTTACAACAACTTCAATAATAAACCCGATAAAAATAACTGATCAATAATTTTTCATGAACGGCCAATTTAAATGCTATTAAATAACCAAACGATACAATTTATTTACTTTTGTCGATATACGTTTATCGTGACTATTTTATTGGAGATTTGCGTTTTTTATGTAAAGAGACTTTACTGATACCTTTATTTCTATTTTTAAATGGATATCTCTCTCCACATGAATAACGTTGAAACATATAAATAGATTATAAGTGGCTGTTATTCCTGTATGTCACTGATATTGTATAATAAATAAAGCACACTTCAGTTAAATCTAAGCATACTTAAAGAGAAATATAGTAGGAAATAGAAAGAGGGATTATTAAAGGGATTAAATTGATTTATCTATGTATATTCATTACTAAGAATCTATGTTAACTACTGAATGACGTTTGGATAATTTTTCTATCTAACCATTAATATTTCTTTAAAAAAAATCAAACAATACAATGTGTATTTCTGGAGATGATGTTTCAAAAATTTGTTATCTTTTAAAAAAAAGACACGACAAAATCAAAAATATGACCAATGACCAAAACCTTCAATTATTTTTTCATAAAATTGATTAAGTTATGTCTTTTGACATCTTTAAATATTGAATTACAACTAGTACAGAAAGAAAAAAAATTGGGTTTTTAGTAAAAGTTCTTATGAAAATTGCAACTTTAACCATTACCAAATAAAAAGAAACAAGTAAAGATAATAATTTTGTATATTCGTTAATTATATTTTTTCCTACGCAGTATAAATCTGTGCGGAATAAGCCTGTGGATAAAACTTAATTATTTAAATTTTATCCAAATATTTATATTTTTAAACCGTACAGAGCTCTTATATAAGGAAAATCAAATTTTAATTTACAACCGAAATAGAAAATATTTTTTTTACCATTGTCATCCTAAAAGTAAATATTCTAAAATTTATACTTGCTGTGTTTTAATTAAAAAAGTATACAATTTTAGAATGAGTGTCACGTAAATTGTTATAAAACATGATTTTAAAAAAGCTGAAATCATTAAGTCAGAACTCCCAACACAGTTATTATGACAATCAAACTCCGTAATATCATTACATCCTTCTTATAAATCGTATTCCTCTGTATTATAATTGAATATATAAAAAAAAAAAAATGTTTTATATTCTTTAATAAAAAATTAGTAATTAATCATGAATATTTTAACGGACTCAAGCTGTACTGTTTTGCTTTGAAACGCCTTAATATGCTTATCATTATCATCATCATCACGAAATATTTATTATTCTTATATTTATTTCCATTTGAAATAAATTGTAATCTCTTGGGGCCTCTTCAAAGAGTCAGAATTAATTTTCTAATTATAAAAATGGATTTTCCGATCGTTGTACCCATAAGTATTCAAATTACGTATATCATTATTTATAAAATTTTAAATGTTATTTTATCCTTGTGTTTATGAATATACAATCTTATATTAATTCTGATTATCAATAAATAACAAATCTTGATTAATAAAAAACATATCTACATTTAAAAAACCAGATAAAACAAATGATTTTCGTGTTCTGTCTTGTGTAACTGAAAGTAAAACTTAAATAAAGGGACTTAAGATAAAGGGCCTTTTTATGCTTTCATTACCATTTCAAATTAATTACCAAACCACTCGAAAATCTCCTAACAATTTACATAAAAGAATACAGTTAAAAGATTTTCTTTTATAAAAACAATATAACTCTGTCGAATAATTTTTAAATAGTCCCATTTAAAAAACCTGAATTTTCAGCATCCCATTCAACGTGCACATAAAAATATATGCTCAAATATTCTTTATTTTTAGCCTTCTGAATTATTAATTATTTCATATATATATATTTTTTTTTATTATTTATTATTTTTATGTTTATACTTCATCATTATCTTCATCAATCATTATTTCATGTGTTTATATTTTAAATAATTAATATGGATTTCAATCACGTTAATTTTAAATTTTACAATTACTTATTTATTTTGTTATGTTGCTTTCGTAAAAGTTTTATCATGATTTTCCTTGATTATTCCAAGAAAATACTGGGACAGATCCTTTTTTTATTCATGAAATGGTATTTCTACCCATTCATGAAGTTATCTATGATGTATTAGACAGATCAGAAAAAAAATTATTTATTTAGTGAAAAGGTAATGTTTTATAAATAAATTTTAGCGTACGAATCAATGAAATTTACATTTAATTCAACTTCGGGGGTACGGACCCCCAATTATATTTCATATAAATTTATTTTTCAAATTTTAAATATGACACTAATATGTCTTCTGCTCTCCTACCTCCAAAATCACCAAGAAAGCTTTTTGATTTTCTACGTTTACTATGTTAAATGGAAGAAACTAAAATGAAAACTACATTTTTTCTAGTGGAAACTAAATTTCCACTAAAAAATGTACAACCAACAATAATTACGTAAAATTTATTTTTTTTATTTTTTTGGGGAAAGATTTTTAAAAATGTTAAGTTAACCATACACACATGCTCTGAGCTTAATATAAAGTTGTCACGTTTTTTTTTTTTTTTTTTTTTGTAAAATTTTGAGAAAATTAACCACCAAAAAACCCTGGAGATATTGACCCCAAAATCTTACCAACAAATGCTTCATACATACGAGTCTCTACGCCAAATTTCATCATAATCAGTTTATCCAGCAAAAGTGTTAAGTTACAAATATGCCAACACACGTACGTACATGCGAATATTACCGCCACTTTTTTGTTTTTTGGTGGTTCCTGGGTCATGAAACGTTGAAAATGCAATAAAAAACCTATATCCCATTTTTTGATTGATTACCATAGTTTTCTTCTTGCATCATAGCTCCAGAGCTATGATGCCAGGAAAGTAAAAATCTGATGTGGACACCTGACTTCCTTGTACGCCTGTTAAATTAAATATACACATTTTTAAATTACATAAAATTTTATTTCACTAACAACTTCAGAATTTTTTCATATTTTTTTTTATTGTTATTATTGAATTATTATTTATTGTAATTTTTTTTATAATTAGAGGTCAATAATTATTAATAAATCAGAAAAAAATTGAAAAAAAAGAAAAGAAGTCTGATTTGAACCGATGTGTCTTCCCCTTATAAGATCCAAATATTTAATTAATTAAAATTTAATTTGGCTATAATTCTGGAACCAACGAAAATAAGCACCACTTATGGTATATCGTTGAAAAGCTCTCAATGAGGGTTTATTACTGCAGTTAAGAAAAAGTCCAAAATCCAAATCTTTTGTATTTTGGGCTTTTTTGGACACTTTTGATCCATTTGATTGCAATCAAAAGGGAAGATGCATAACTAGATGTTATAACAGTCCTAAATCCAAAATTTCAACATTATACAGCTAATCGTTTTTGAGTTATGCGACATACATACGTGCATACGTACGTACGTATAGATGTCACGCCGAAACTAGTCAAAATGGATATTTTCGTTGAAATATGATACCCGAAATTAATTTAAATAGGTAGATATATATAGATACGAATTAACGGAAAGAGTAAGAATTTTACAATGTTTTTTTTTTTTTTTGTAGTTTTACATTTCTTCACCCCGAACTTCATTTTTTTTGTTACGTTGTTACATCTTGATTTTGAGTAGATACGAGGCTCGGCTGATAAATTTTGCACCTGTCGTGCTACACGGAGCCAAAAGGTATTATCGAGTTGGGCGTGGCAGCACATGATAGCTAAAATCCCCCTCTACTAACCAGCGATAATGCGTTGAAATCCGGTATGTTTTCGGTAGTAGTTAAAATGGAGTCGAGTACGACTAATATGTCAACATGGTTAAAACAGCGCACAATGAGCGGATTTTTAACAGCAGAAAATGTGAATTGTACGAATATTTTTCATCGCTTAAAAGCGGTTTACGATCGTGAAAATACTGACCGTTCTGTGAATAGGTGGGCGTTGAAATTTCACAAATGTGAAGCTGGTAAAGCGACAATTGAGGATGCACTTCAGAGCGTGACTGACGCGTCTTCCACTTATTCTGTCATCTCAAGAGGGATCTCAAAGGTAATAATTACACCAACGACGATGGGATGAAGGAAGCTGTAGTCACTTGGATCCGAGAAAGATCGCCTGAATTTTGCAGTGACGGAGTGCAAAAACTTTTCACACGTTGGGAAAAAAAGTGTATCAATGTAAACGGGCATTATATTGAAAAATAAATTCTGCATTTTGTAGCTAAGGTGTTTATATAATATTACAATGTGATATCGTTTAAATCATATTTAATGGTTAAATAATTTCATAGATAAATAATTTTGTAAAACTGTTATCTGTGTTGCCTTGTACGGCCTAACGACTAACAGATGACACCGACCTGGTATACTTCAATTTGTACGGAATATTAATATCTCGTTGTTCGGTTCGTAAAGATTAATGTGTCTGCACAATAATAATCCGTTATTCAAAGTATTGTTTTGGTTAGGTTTTAGTTAATTAAATGAATAGAATATGTTAAATGTGTAGCATGGTTTTTAATTGTTTTTATAGGTTTCTCTTCTCCGAACGGCAAGTTTGCTTTTGGATGACCTAATTTCAAAATGGTAAGTAAAAGTTTGAATTTTGTTAATATTCTGCTATTATATGTTTCTTTGTGAAGTTAAGGTGATATTAATTAGTTGACGTGTAACAGTACGCGTAAAACCGTCGTTCAAAAGCGTTGTTATGGGTCATGACTATGTGAGCTAAAAGTTGCCCTTACTTTATTTTAAACTCACAGTATCAAAGAGGTAAAGTCTTGTGTTCGGATGATTTTAGGTTCCAAACTCAGGGAATGTGTGGGAAAAAACAACAATTCATAAATAATTCATAAAAAAAAATACGAGGCGCATAAGCCCGGACATTTTCTTCAGTCATTCTTGTTCTTAAGACCTTAATACCTATAGCTTTACCTTTCTATATAAATCTTTCAACGAAGTACTTTATTCAAGATCTAAATAGATTTCATCCTTTTTTCAATCCGGTTACGTTTAGAGTAAGACATTTTGAAATAAAAATACATAGATGAATTGGATGAGCTTAAAACCAGGAATATAACTGTAGTAACTTTTCTTTCAAAAGACTGTCTGCAACGCGAAACAGAAGAATTCTGATGCTAATGTCTTGATGTTATCCGTGCAGAAGATGGAGAGTATATAGAATATTTGTAATCTGGTAAAATTTGATACATTCTGGAAAAGTATTTGTTTTGTAATTGTAACGCATTTATTATGAAATATATCTATTTGAAATCGGATATTCTTTTTGATAGATATGTATATAAATCAGGATGTGCTGAACAGAAATTTTGGCTACGTAGAGATTAATATAATAGGTGTGGTTAAAGACAAAGATAAGATAAATTCATCCGGAATTTTTTATTAAAATGGGTCAGCCGTTTTTGCGTGCGTGATATATGAATAGATACAAATTAAGATAACGTGCTAATTTGTCTCTGTATGAAATGCAAAGATATCACGCAATTTGTGAACAAAACCTTGGAATGATGATTTATTTTTTTAATTATTTTCTAGGGATCGGTTAAAAATTTAATAGAACTGTTGTTGAATCTCCGACAAATACTAATATTTAAAAAGGAAAATCTTATAAAATTTTTCATCTTATATTTCTGATCCTGATTTTAAATCTTATATAAATTTATTTTTCAGAGAAAATACACCATTAAGCTTAAAATATAATACGCTATCCTATTCTACTAAATTTCCTTTTTGTCTTTTTATTATTTCTCTGTTACTAAAGATAATGGATAATCTTTTTCTATCGGAAGTTTTGTGAACTGCATTCATGCAGAAAAAAAAAATCGCTAAATTCTCACGTAAATAAATGGGATTAATTACTTATTTCGGTTCGTAGCTATACGTTAGGATTATTATACCACCCGGGAAAATAACAATGATTTTCTCCACTATTATTATTATTCTTTCTATATACAAAGAAAAAATACACAGTTTATTGTTCTAGTACTTCTTCTTCTTTAAAATTTTTAACTTATATAAAGGGTGGACGATGAAAAGATTATTTTATTTTGAAATTAAAAATATTATCTGAAAATATTTTACCAAAAATAAAATTGACTTCACACAAAAAAAATATAATCCAGATGAGTAAACACATAAGGTATGAAATACATTAAAATATCTGAAATTATCAGAATAAAGATATAGGCGTTTCAGAAAAAAACAAAGAAGTAGAAATACAAGATTAATAAGAACATGAGAAACAGGAGAAAATGAGAGTAAATATTTTACGTAAATAGTTACGTGTACGTGTGCTGGAAGAGTAAAAAAAAGCACACACAGAGAACACCTGATTATGATTGTATTACTTTTTTGTCTTTCAGCTTTGTTTTCTATCTACTATGAAAGTTCTCCAGGGAATTTTTTATGTTAGTCAGTAATCTTACTTACTTTCACAGTCCTCTGTATTCATCATACTTGTTTTATTTAGAATTGATCTGGTCCCCTGAGTTTGAAGTCATTCCTGTTTATTTAAAATAACTCCTGTTCATTTTTTATAATATGCATTCTTCATGAGTTTCTCTTAAATTTTTTATTTTTATTTGTTGTAATGTTTGTTTTTATATTAATTTATGTAAATAATAAAAAATAGTTATTTTCCTGGCATTATATCGTTAGATCTGTGCTGAAAGAAGGAAAATATGATAGTCAAAAAATAGGGTATAGGGTTTTTTCATTTCTCAACGTTTCATTACCCAAGAATCCCCCAAAAAAAAAGAAAAAAGGGGAGTAATTTCGTTCTTACGTAAATACATACGTGTGTTGTGATTGAAGCTTAATAACTTCTGATTGGATAAACCGATTTTGATGAAATTTGACGCAGAGACTCGTGTTTTTTAGTAAAATTTTCGGGTCAATATCTCAAGGGAGTGGGATAGATAGTTTTATATTAAGCTTAGGTTATGCGTACAAGCTTATCGTAAAATTAAAGAAAAATTTTGTTCTCCAATTCTCCCCTTTCCCAAAAATCGAAAAATAAGCTATCTTTCTATTTATTTTAAACTTTTTTACCAATTTTTTTTATGTCTTCCTAAGCATAGTAGTAGTCAAAGTGGCCCGGAGAAAAATACTTTGGAGATAATATTGTGGTTAAGGGCCGATCGAATTTTAAAAATATCGATTCTTTGAAATTTTAAACTTTTACATGTAAATTTTTTTAACTGTTTTTCCACTAACGTATAAAAGAATAAATAATTAATGCCAGGAAAGTATAACAACTTTGTTGTCAGCTTTTTTTTTATATTAAATATCAGTTAACTGTAATGCAGTTCACGAAAATTGTATTTGTAGACAATATTTATAAATTATATTTTTGTGGTCGGTACAATTTAGTACTAATTTTTACGCTTTGAAAAATCAGTTTAAATAAAGACTTATAAAAATTAACACGAAATCCATTGCAATATAATTGTAATTGAAATGTATTAATACTCGTGCAATCAAATTTAAGGAAAATTTTAATGTTTATAAAACTAAATCGTAAAAATAAATTTCATATTAAGTACTCATGGTGAAATATAGTATACTTTGAAAGCGAATTCAAATGGTAGGGATTATCTAAGTATCTGTTTTTCTTAAATTACTTGAGGACTGCTAAACTGATTGATAATTAAATACGCAAGTAATGAAAGTTAACCGAGATTACTAATTAGGTATATTAAGTGAATTATTCGAGAAAAATGCAAATAATTTGTTTAAAAAAATATTTAAAAAACTATCGCGCAATTCATGGTACGAAGACCAACTTTTCGTTATTTTGTATAATTTTTTTACGTAAAAAATGTATAAAATATAAATTAAATGAGAAATTAAAAGAGGTATAATTTTTTAAAGTTTAATATTAAAATATATTCTCTATCTATAAGAAAATTAAATTATTATTATAACCGTAATTTCATGAAATAATAAAAATAATGAGTACTCTATCACGCCAGCATCAAGTTTAAACTCGCTCACTACTGTAACACTTTCAGTGCCAGTTTGAATATTTTGAAATTATTAAAAAATCCAAACTGATTTTTTATCATAATTTAATTTATTTATGTATAGTAAGTATATTTATGTTAAAAAAAGTATTCGATGGGTTCAAAACAAATTAACGAAATGATGCATACGATGCGTCTGCGGGCTGATGATTGAGAAGTGTATTTACCGCGCCGGTTGTCGAACATGTGGTCGTCAGTCGCTTAGTAGTTCTCGGTCGGCGATACAACTTATTCTTTATTATTACCGTATTTCTGCTTCTTATTATTATTACTATGAGTAGTGAAAGCTTGCTTACGTTTATATTTGCTATCTATACATAAAACAAACACTTTTTTTATAATTATTATGCAGAAACAAACTATGGAATACTGTTATGCAAAACAAATCAAAATACATAAAATTATATACGATTACTTTTATTATTTGTTCATTACGTTCAAGATTCTACAAATTTTTTATACAAATCCTTATTACAAACAGATTACATAGAAAAATAAAAAATAAATTTAACCATTCTAATGAAAGTAAATGGAATGTTTTTCAAATTTGGTGGTACTGATGACCACAAAATATTAGAAGGTAAATCTGTAGGCGTTTGGTTATTAGCAACAGGAATCTGTTTGTCATTGTTTTGTTCATAACTAAGTTTTCAAAACCACCGTCGTCGGAAATTTGTTCTGTAATAAGTGTCACGTTTTCATCATCATGTTTCCAGTTTCACAATTGTCGTCACTACCTAACCGATTCGATACTGTGTTTATTAAGGAAGGTATGATTTTTTTTTTGTCTTCGAAACCCCATTTTTTCCACCCTCTGGTCCAGTGGTTGGTGATATCAAAGAACTTTACTTAGTATGTTTTAGGCACTTATCCAAAGAACAATAGGAACTTTAAACGAATTAGATATTTTACTTAATAAGAAAGTTATAGCGATATTTTTTTTACGAAAATACCCTCCCATTTCAACCTCCTTTATCCAATTTTGCCCGTTAACAAAGTCAACTGAGATTTTGGGTCGTTATATTTTATGTAACAATTTGAAAGTGAGTGGCGCAAAATTTTGGTTAGAGAAATGTCAAGATCTTCAATTCCGACATTGAAAATTTGACCGGATTTGAATTCTTTTCCTAGTTACTATATTATGATAAATACTATCGGGAAAGTACTAAATACTATTGTTTTAATCAATTAGAGTAAGTAGATAAAAAGAAAATACAATTATTAATTAATACCGTTGTCTATTTTGCATGCCCTAAAGAAAAAACTTAATCGGCAGATGTAATTTATACAAGTACAGAATAATAATGTATTCTATCGCTTAAAAATGTTGAATAATGTTTTAATCGTACATTGAATACTACTAAATACATCAAAAATACCTATATACTCATATAAAAATATACAATTGGTTGTCGCCACAAAAGGTCTATGTAAAAATAGATACATAACCATATACCAAAAACTATGATAGTTTAAAAAACATCAAGAAAAATTAAAATTATATTTATTCCTGCATATATATATATATATATATATATATATATATATATATATATATATATATATATATATATAATTATTATATTAAATATAATTATTTATATATTTATACATTTTCCTGCATATATATTATATTTATTCCAGCCGTATTACTAGTTACTATATTATGATAAATACTATCGGGAAAGTACTAAATACTATTGTTTTAATCAATTAGAGTAAGTAGATAAAAAGAAAATACAATTATTAATTAATACCGTTGTCTATTTTGCATGCCCTAAAGAAAAAACTTAATCGGCAGATGTAATTTATACAAGTACAGAATAATAATGTATTCTATCGCTTAAAAATGTTGAATAATGTTTTAATCGTACATTGAATACTACTAAATACATCAAAAATACCTATATACTCATATAAAAATATACAATTGGTTGTCGCCACAAAAGGTCTATGTAAAAATAGATACATAACCATATACCAAAAACTATGATAGTTTAAAAAACATCAAGAAAAATTAAAATTATATTTATTCCTGCATATATATATATATATATATATATATATATATATATATATATATATAATTATTATATTAAATATAATTATTTATATATTTATACATTTTCTTGCATATATATTATATTTATTCCAGCCGTATTATAGTATGAAGTTTGGAAACGGCTTCATATTTCAAAACTGATGAATACTAGAAGGTAAAAGTGAGGATCTTCTCTATTTAGTAACAAAATTGTTATTTAATGGTTTGTTTAAAGTTTTTGTCTGTCATCTTGGGATCCAGGACATTGAACATTTCTTGTGGAAAGGTATACTTTCAAAATTTATTGTATTAAGTAATTTTGGACCGAAAACATCTAATTAACTGTTAAAATTAAATATTGCGATAATTAAAGTAAATAATATCGTTTAACCTATTAGTAGTAATGTTGCAAATTATTTGTTATTTTGTACGCCTTGAAATTTGAAACCGTTTCCATTTTTTAATATCACTCTGTTTTTATGTATATATATCTCAATCCATTTGGTAGAATTAGTCAAATGTTATCACAAAAAAATAACAAATGTTGTCACATTACGTGATACATAATGTTATCACAGTTTTTGTTCAGTTGTATTAATGTAATGCAAAGAAAATCGCAATTACAATGAATAATTAATGTAACCCTTAACAGTGTCATGTTATTTTCGTAAAAATAACCGTTATATAAGTAGTACTGAATTTCTAATCTTCCGATAAGTCATCAAAATATTATTTAATATAATGATACGTTATTATACTCTTATTAGCCAAAAAATTAAATTTTGCCGTTTTTTTTTTTTTGATAAACGAGCTTTTATAACAGTTTCCTTTATCATAAATTGAAAGCCATCTACTTAGCAGATTTTGTATGAGGTACATTTTGAAATTTTTCTAATGTGGATGTAGTAGTAGGATAAATTCCTATCGTATTTTAGCGTTTAATCTTGTCGGGGAGTATTGAGAAAGCTTCTGAAAGTTCATAAATTATATATTTTAAAAATACAAAAAAAATATTTTTTTTATTCTAACAATAGAGTAAATGGAAAAAAAAGATGTAAAGTTAAAAGAAGTAAGTTAGAAATACAGAAAAAAAAATTGTTTAGCTAAAACAATTGATTTAATAAATATTTTATTTTGGAAACATTCCCTACTTTTTTCTAGTCCACGCAGTTTTTTTTAACAAAACAATTATTGTTTTGATATTGGAAGATTTTATATTAGAACGTTTTTTCTAATATTTTATAAAATTTCTACAATAGAAACAGCCAATTTTAACAAATTTAGAATTTTGATAAAACCAATTTAAATTACCATTAGAACGTCTCAAGAATAAGACGGAGTAAATGGAACAAAAAAAAAACACTTCTATTAAATCTTTTCTTTAAAAAATGTCAATATTTTCATCATATAACAAACACTTGCAAAAATAATATCATGGATGAGCTGTCTTTACATAATAAGAGAAAGAGAGAATTTTAAAATAGCATAATCTTACTCCATATTACTGGGTTTGATGAAAAAAATTCATGAAATGGAAAAAATTTATAAATAATCCTTATCTTTCATTTTAGGAAAAATGATTTTTCAAAATTAAATAAATTTACAATATTAGCACTTTGATATAAGTAAAAGCGCACGTTATTTTAAGTTAAGGAAAAGAATTTACCTCATAATATTTCCAAGATTTTCATCACCAGTTTTATTTACTCTTTGGAGCATCAAGAAGATACACAGTTTAATCCTTCCTCTTTCTCATGTTGTTCCGGCCTTCATAATCTTTTGCTTGTTTTCACCATCTTTAGTTCACTATATTTCACTTTACCTTTCCTTATAAATTTTTGTATTTACATTTTTTTTCTTGTTAATAAAATATTTAATTTCGAACTGCTTTAATTTTGTTTTTTGAATCCTATTTGGATTGCTTCCTAAAGTGAAATAATTTGTTCATTAAATGCATCTTATTTTACTTTAAATTACATTTTTAAATCTTATATCTCAGATATATATGTATATACAAACGTGATGCACTGTAAAAAAAAATAAAAGTTAAAAATGCATTCGGGTGTAAACACTTATTAACAGAACAAGGATATATTGCAAATTATTCATATTTTTTGTTACTTTACAGTTTTGAAAAATAAGTAATTAATAATAGCAAGACATTACATGTAAATACGCAGACTAGTACATATAAAACATTCATATTTATTCGTAATATGTAAAGTGAACGGTCTGTCAAATATCAATTTACTAAGATATACACACACATACTCGCGTGTGCAAAGTGATATAAATTATGGAAACGGCTTCATATCTCTAAATAGAGAGATAGTATAAGGTAAAAACAAGTGCGGATCTACATAATTAAAAAATTACCGCTTATGGTGGGTTTGAATTTTCTTTTTTAATAGTAGTAGGACATGTGATATATGATTTTAATGTAAGACCTAATGAGATAAACGATGGCAAAGAACGTTTTTCGAGAAATACCTTAGTTTTTGAGTTATAAACAGTCAAATATGCAAAAAACTGAAAAATTTCGGTAGTTATAAAACGAGGTAATACGACCCTTAGTAATGTTTTTATTTTGTATTGCCTTCAGAATTACCTTTTTAAACAGTTAATGTTGAAATTAATAGCCCAAACACTAATAATAATAATAATATATGAGAAACCCGCAATCATGCGTGTGTGAAGAAAGTTATGAAAGGGAAACCATGCAAAAATCCTCCTGTCTGTATTAATTGCAATGGACAGAATTCATGTCATTAAGAAACAGTCCTGTTTAAAAAGATGAGGTAGCTGTTCAAGAAGTGAAAACCTCACAAAGGTTTGCTATTTTGAGGCCAAAAATGTTATAAACCACCACAAACCAAGAAACTACAATAACATCTCATATAACTAGCTCCTCAGCAGCTTTGCTTCAACTTTGATTACTATGATAAGAGAGAATAATCGATAACAAAAAGAAAGCTGCAAGACCATCGAAGTTACAATGACTAGTGTTTATATCGAGTTAGAACAATATGCCACGAATGAAGGTTAACTGAGCAGAACTAGAAAGAAAACAAACTTCAAGATCAGGATCATTTATATATCCCTTCAGATGAGCCTGTTAAGAGAGTGATTGCTCTGGAATCCCAATAAGGAGGCTTTAAACCTATGTTCTTCTAAGGGGGTCCTACAATCAAAACCGCAAAGACCACTTAAATCATTCAGAGAGACCTAAAACCACAGAGGGGTTTTCCCTCTTAACGAGCAAGCGGCTCGTACGACCCCTGTCGTGGATATCTTTCCTGTTCCCGCCTCTGAGTCGGCCCCTCACCAGGCTCGATCCATGCCCGTTCTCGTCCGTCACTTTCTTCCCGACTCAGAGGCTGGGAACTTTGGGAACTTCACAGGCTGATTAAAAGGCAAACCCAGAAATTCTTCTTCTATTTTAAACGAATTGTTTTTGCTATGGAACACCAATGGATGTTTGTCAGATATCTTTGACCTACTCGTATAACGCTTGGTACGTGATGTGAACCGTATTTGTATATGTTTGCAAGAAACACATTTTTTCCAAGATGTAAATTTTTGTTTAAGAAGATAATATTTATCGGTGAGATCAACCGCCAAATATAAGAGTTAAAGGTGGAGTAACAACATTAACGTCGACTACAGCTGCCACCAAAGCGGCTGAAATAGGCTGATTTCACAATCAGGATGAAGCTTCCGCTGCAGATACTATCTGCAGCATATACTTACCGAAGTTTTATTGGATGGAAGATGACATAATGCGTTTAGTTACCAATCATCTTCCCCCACCCATACTGTTAATGGGTTATTTTAATGCACACATTACTATTTGGGGGTCGGATCAAATTGACTCCCGGGGAAGAGAGTTAGAAAATTTTATTTTAAATTCTGAGTTTGTTGTATTAAACAATGGCTCAGGAACTTATTTTAATGCCGGAGACGGATCAACGTCCTGTATAGATTTATCATTTATAAGTGCATCGATAGCATCGAAGTACAATTTCAAGGTTTTCCAAGAACTCTAGGAAGTGATCATTTTCATTGATAATCTTAAGTGATGTTTCAATGAAGATACATTCCATCACAAAAAGATGTTTGTTTGATAAGGCAGATGGGACAAGCTTCACTGCTGATTCAACTGGAGTTATTTAAAATGATGTCATTGTTATAACCAATACTACATTTGACTCAAAAAAAAGATGTATTTCCTGAACATCCGGGAAACTCATGAGGCCACGTTCTGTGGTGGAAAGATGTAATAAGTGATGAAAGGAAGAAAGAAGCATACAAAGCTTTCAAGAAACAGCAAACTTCCGTTAATCTAATTCCTGTTAAAAAACACAGAACGTATGCCAAAAGATTTATGATAGATTCAAAAAATCGATCCTGGCAACAATACGTGTCATCTATTAGCAGAAATACGGTTGCGGCAGACATTTGGACAAAGTAAAGGCGATCTGCTGGCATAAAAAATTTGTTCCCATCGTGCCTTCAATATAATAATGAACTAGTGGATTCGTCAAATGAAATTGCTGAATTATTATCCAGTCAATTCGGAGGAGCCAATAGAATGACTAATTATGATGAATGTTTAGTTATGTGAACATTCTTTCGTCATCAATTAACAAGTTGGAAAAGGCTACTTACTGAAAAACGTTGACATGGGTTTTGAGACACCGTACTTCAGGCACGTACTCGTGTATGTATATATATTTATATATATAAACTAAATAAGTTAGCAAATTATCTAAATTAATAGAAAATTTTCTAATGCAATTCATTAGGTCAACAACCAAACAAACAGAACAAAAACCAAAGCAAAAATTTCCTATTAATTTGGATGATTTTATAACTTATTTAGTTTTTTTTAATATTTGTCTAACCAAAGAATAGAGTTTAGTTATTATTTATATTATATATATGCTTTTTTAAATGTTTATTATTATTGATTCTATGTTAAAGACAAAAGTACGAGTATATTTTACTACTGTTGTATCCATCCCAAATGTATTATCCTTGAATGAGAAGAAAATTAAGGAAATATTATATGATCCTTTTTGCATATTCACGCCTTTTTATTCAATTTGGGTTGTGCTACTTGCGCACTGAATGCATAATTGATATGTACTGTAAAGTGAACGCTTTCACATTCTATTAATCCCAACCTTCTGAATATGGTTGTCATTCATAAAAAAATTAATGTGTATTTAATAAGATATGATTAACTCTCATATTAATTACACCATTTTCATGGTGTATTTAAAGTATTTTTTTAATTCATAAAAATACTTAATTAATTCTGATAAAAATTAAAAAAAATTGATAAATTATGAAAAATGTTTGATAAATGTAAGTTTTTAATTGATAAAAATATGTTTTGTGGTTGATTATTGTACAAGGAACGCTACGCTTAATTTTAATTAACTTTTACCACACAGCAGTTGAACAAGAAAGATTTTCTAACATATTGTTACTGTATCAATTAAATAAACGGTTTCGAACAGTTATTTTTTTCCAAACTTCTGTAATTTTCATTAAAAAATATTTTCTGTAATTTTTTCATAAAAAAGTCACTGAACAATTACGCGTAAAATTATGTTTCTAAAACTTAAAAAAATTCGCAACAATTTCACAAACATGCTCTTTTTTCAGCACGTTTGCAAAGCAATAAAATACTAAAATTATATATTCCAACCTGGTATTTACAAGTGTAAAATATATTTTATTTTATTTCTACAGTTCTACAAATAAAATCTTTATATACAAGTTTTTTTTTTTTAATTTTGATTAATTTATTTGTTAAAAATTTCATGTGATTGAAAACACTTATGAAAAAAAAATTCATTTTTTTCTATTAATTTGACTGATATTATTTTAAACTCAAATTAAAAATCTAAACAACAGGTACGAATATTTTGGGTTTTAGTAATATTTAAAGGAATAATTTAAATATTAAATTGGGTTAAAGGAATATTTAGTAATATTAGATAAGTAACAATACCGTTTGGTTAACAAAATGATTGTAAAAGTAAGGTATAAGCCGTGAATATTTACATAAAAGAAGGAAATATTAAATAAGGAAGTTCACATATTTAAATACTAATTTAACCGGCTGCAAACACAAAAAAAAAAAATAATAAAATAGAAACAAGAATAGCAGTGACTAAGGAAGCGTTTAGTAGAAATAAGCGGTTATTATGAAGTAACATATAGTTTGACTTGAGGAAGCGTTTCCTTTCCTTTTTCTTTTACATTGAATGTAGTTGAAATGTCGGAGGAAAAGAAATTGGATAAAATTAAATGGAAAGAGTCATAGAAAAATGAATGAAAACAGAGAAGGTTACTCAGAAATTTCAGAATGGATTAAGAATAATCAAAGAAGCAGTTCATCTAAGCACTGCAGAATATAAAAGAAAGAAGATAGAAAAACTTGAAAAATATAAGTCCATAAAAATGGATGCCCAATTTTATATTACTGTGTTACTCCCATCAATATATGAAAAGAGTTCACATAAATGTAAGTCAGAAAACTTAAGCGTTTTCTCTAGTTTCCTTTTGTTAAAATATGTTTATGTATTTCAAGAATCTGTGTTACCTTCATAGTATATCATAATGTACTCTCTTAGTCATTTTTTCGGATAGTAGTTCTAAAGCAATATAAGAATAAAAAATTTCGACTATTAGTTCTGGAGTTATGTACACTTTTGATTTCTTTAACAATGTTATAAAATCTGCCATAGAGAAACAAGAACCGAAAAAGACGCTAATAATACAACGTTAATTGCATTAAATTGATCATTCGTCACATACCTTTGAAAAAAGATTGATCTTCAAGCTGCATAAAAGAGTTTGAACTTCTAAAGAGACATTTGTTACTAAATAATTAATTCTAATAAGTTTTTAATGAATACTTAATAAAATTACTTAATTCTGAACTGAAATTTAAACAAATTTAAATAGATATTAAGTATTAGAAATTCTTGCGCGGTTGTGCGCATGAAGACCAACTTTTTGTTATTTTATTCTGTTTCCTTTGGAAGAACTCATTTTAATCTAATTTTATAAAAAAACCTTTGATTCATAAAAATAGTTACTCGTCAAAAAAGCAGTAAAAAAAAAAATCAACTTATTTACTAGTGTGAATCACTTCAAAAGCGCTCATGAGAACTACACCACTACGTAGTCAACATAACCTCAATTTTTATCCGGCCTAAAATTGAGTGTAACTTAAAAACGACTCTACCAATCTTCATAAAGTTTTCATATGAACAACTTTAGATACGCTACTGTAACATACTTAAATTTCAATGTAGTAGTTTTGGAAATTCTCGAGCCACAAAATTTTATACAGAGGCCTATATATCTATATAAGAAAACTACATTTTAAGTAAATCGTATTTTCGTACTCCTCATACCTCAAAACGAAAAAAAAAGATTACTTTTCCCCTCGATAACATCGTGCGACCGAAAGTAATATTGTACTTTTCTTCGAAAAGTCGATAAAGAAGAAGTGTAATATTCTGTAAGTGTAAAAGTCGATTTATAGAAGTGTAATATTTAGCAGTTTACTTAATTCTGAAATTTCCTTTTAGAAATAGTTTTGTAGTTGAAGTCATGTCAAAGTTCTTTACAAATAAGTTATGTTTATGACCAGCAATTGTAAGAATTTATTTTACTGCTAAATTTATGAACCAAGTGTATCATGAAGACCGTCCCTCTAAATATTCCTATGTAATGAATAAAACGGGAAGACAAAAGTAGAGTTCTTAAAAAAGGGAGAAAAAGATAATAAGTATAATTTCTTTACATCCATTTTGGTTTGAAAACTGTCGAATAACAAATTGAAGTTTCATGTAGTGACAAAACATATCTTTATGCAACGTTTTCTAATTTTTTACTAGCTTAGTCGATTGGTCCTCTTCACATATTTAAAAAATAACGTAAAACGATCTATATTGAGAAATCCTGCTGAAAAACACTAAGAAATTACATTTTAGCCATTTTATTCCTAACTTCCTGATAATACGAGTATATATTGCGATAAAAATTATATTCTACAGACAATTATTAATGCCATATTTTCTTTTTACCTAAGACAACACACAAGAGCATTAAGAATTATTCAAATACATTAAAAAATAACACAAATCAAAGTTTACAGTAGAATACTAACACAATAAACAAATAATTTTTTTGACATCATTATCATAAATAAAGGCTGACGACAAAATTGTAATACTTTCCTTGCATTGGTTATGTACACTTATACAGTGGAAAACAGTAATACATGAAAGTTACATAATATTTATTTTTTGGGATCGTGGTATTTATGAAGAAGTTTTATTGTAAAGTTATCATTATATATTTAAATAAACCAAAAAATCTTTTTAATAAAACAATCGGTATTTTTATTTTTTATCTGTTCCCTCACCTCCAAAATCACCTTCCAAAGAAGAAGAAAACTTCTTTGGAAACTTTTCACATTTACAGTGTTAAATGCAATAAACTAAAAAAAAAATCAAATGAAAAATGTTAAACGTTTAGTATTATTAAAAGTGTAACTAAACCAAAAAATGTTACAAAAAAATTCAAAAATCGATATTTTTTTAAAGTTTGATCGACTTCTCCACCCACCAATATTGCCCTCAAAGTATGTTTTTTTGAGATCGCTTACACTACTACTATGACTAGGAAGACATTGAAATAAATTCGGTTAAAAAAATATGCAATCAGTAAAAAGATAAGTTTTCCGATTTTTGGGTAGGAGGAATTTGGGAGCAAAATTAAAAAAAAAACTAAGATAAGCATGCACGCGTGAGCTTAATATAAGGAGGGGTTATTTGCAAATTTTCATAGAATTTTCCTCCAAAAACCTCTCCAAACTCTGAGATTTGGATCCCAAAATATTAGCAACAACTGCCCCATATACACGAGTTTCTGTACTAAATGTCATCAAAATCGATTTATCCAGTCAAAAATATACATACGTATGTACGAAAATTAACCCTTTCCCCGTTTTTGTTTTTTTTTGTTTTTGGGTCCCTGATTCATGAAACAACGAGAAATGAAGAAAACCCATATCCCATACCCCATTTTTGACTGATTGCCATACTTTCCTTCTTGCAGCATAGCCTTAGAACTATGATGCCAGGAATTTAAAAATATGAATTTTATATTACTCAATTTTTTTATTTATTTTCAAAATTTCTTTAAATGATTTTGGTTCAATCATAACCTTCTACTCGATTTATTAATAATAACTAACCGTTTCATAACCATAATTTGATTTAAGTTTGTTTTAAATACAGTACTTTTTGCTATGAATTAACAGCTTACATCTATGATGATTAAGATAAAGATTTAATCTGTTAATACCATATTTGACAGATCTGGTTAGATCTAAAATGAGCGAATAATTAATTAATTTAACATGACAATTGAATTGAATTAAAAATTATTTCTTATATACTCGTATTTTATATGATTGAATTGGTACAAAACACTCTCAATGGTTGAAATTTTAATCAGTATACAGTTAAAATAAATGGATAAAAGTAAATCAAAAAACAAATGTATATGCAAATTAACTTTTTTTAAAATAAATTATGGTATAAATTTTAAAATTAATAATAAAAACAAGGATTTTAGAATAATTTTTTTTCAGGGATTATTGCTTATTTATAAGATAGTATTCTCTTTTTAAGTTCGAACTTTAATTCAGCATAATTAAGATGAATTACTGAAGAAACAACTTGTGGCTCATTTTGCACTTTCCGATTCTACTCATTTTTATTACTTTCTTTCGCTGTCGCACTACGTCTGGTAGAAAACACCACCTGTGCCTTAAACTTCACCTTTTAAATCAATCAATCTCTCTTCTATCTAACTCGTTCTTCGTATTGTATATCTCACTATAACACACTTTTACACTGACATCAGCATACGTTAACGCACATCCACAATCTAACTGTATACAGAAACTCATCCTTTTTACGTCAGTAAATTTAAATAACTTCACCATTTACCAACTTCTTTCAGTTTAAACATTCTGTTGTTTTTACGAGGATAACTCACTGTAAGTGTAATATAAACATATTAGAATATTAATTATGCGTCATTTCATTTAGATATGACGCACGTAAAGTATTTGATATACCGATCAAAATTGCTTTCTCTGAGAGTAATAATTTTCACTATACAACCTATCATTTTGGTGAATAATATAAAAATGCCATACATCGGGCTAAAATATACGTGCTTTTCGTTGGGCTTGGCATATTCTTAGCAACTATATGTTCAGTTAATTAATGACGTCAACGAGAAACTACTTCACTCATCATTTTCTTAAGGAAGCATGGCATGGGATCTTTTTATTCTTAAAATAACTGTCATTTTTTTAAATTGATTTTCGACTTATCTGAGATCGCCTACAACCGTTACGGTTGTTTTTCTTTTATAATGAAAGAGACAGGCATCAATAACTACGGTCATAAGCAATTTATGGTTGTGGCACTTAACTTATTTACATGCTAAAAATAAAAATAAAAACGAAAGAACGTAAAAATAATTATTTAATTTTAATATGGCTTGTAAAATATATTTTTCAGTTATTTAAACTACACTTATGGCACAACGAGCTACCCTCGAAACATCAGCAAATTTTGAATTTATGGAGAAGGTTACCATTTTAATTATTTCAAACTACAACATTAAAATCTGTTCAGTAGCACTGTACAAAAAATAATATAATATTATTAAACAAAATGTACTTGATTAAATTATAAAATGCTATTAATGAAACTAGTCGCCCATCGATGCGGTTTAAAATGAATAATGGATTATAAGAATAATTACAACCAAGAAATTAAAACACGTATCGGTAATTAAGATATAATGGGTATTCGAGAATTATCATAACAACTTTGGTATTGAATATGTAATTTATTTAAGGTACAAAAATGGGTTGTATGAACTTAGAAACATTAAATAATGAAAGTTTTTTTTACCTGTTATCAAAGACATTGAATGTGTATACCATTAGTAAGCAATTCGCAAAATATCCAACCGGTATTCAATTTCATGCCATGTTCGTTGTAACATATCCACTTCTATGAGTTCGAATACCTTAACAATTCTCTCCTTAAGGTCATCAATATTCACCACACGACGAGTTTTGTATGTATTATCCTTTATGAAACCCGATAGGTAAAAATAACATGGAGTTGTATCCGTTGATCGAGGTGGCTAAGAGATCGGTCCATCACGTCCAATCCAGCGATTTGCAAATGAGTTGTTGAATCCACTGATAAACCCCAATGTGATGGAGCTCCACCTTACTGGAATATGATTTCGGGTTGTAACTCTTCAAGCTGAGGGTGAACAAACCGTTCTAATAAGTCCAGATAGATATTAGCCTTAACTGCCGTTTCCGCAAAAAAAGGTCCAATCACACGATCATGAAGCAGTCCGTACCAAGCATTAATATTTTGGCTATTTCTAATGCGGTCAGGTGTAACATGTGGATTCTCTGATCTTCATATTCGAAAGTTCTGAGATTTTACTTTTCCGGATAAGGGAAATGTAGCCTCGTCTAAGAACATAAAGGTTTTAAGGTACAAATCATCATTTTCAATCATTTTTACAGCATATTCCTTTCTAGCAGTGTGATATTGCAGTGTAATGTGCTGCAGTATTTGTAATTTATCAGGGGGCAATTTTAATCGTTTCTTCAAAACATTGTGGACGGTAGATCGCGGAAGATTTAACTAGCGCTCTGCACTCTGAGACGACTTCCCAGGGCTGCGAACAAAAGACTGATGAATGATCTCCATTTTTTCATCTGACGTTCTAGGCTTGCCTGCAGCCTTATATTCAACACTTCCGGTTTCTTTAAACTTATCTTACCGTAAATGAATACTTGTTGTAAATTGTTCGGAGTTCTAAAATTGCATGGAACTTGTGTGTCTGATTTTGTTTTAATAAACCAATCTACGCATTGTACTTCCATCTGTTGATTCATGGCGATTGATGTTTGCGGTAACGTATGCAATCAGATCGCTATCTAGTATTTTCAGTGGAAAACTTTATGAGTTACCAGTTAAAGAATGCCCAGCCATTCATTAATAGAATTATTACTTTTTTTTCTTACGAGATATAAACAGTACATTAACAAAGACATCCCGGTATATTAAAATTAAAATGTTATTCAAGCTTTCATTGGTTAGATCACTACTAATAGAAAGTACGAGTATCTATACTGCAATAAGATCAAATACCCACAGGATTAAGAACAATTATGATTATTTTATTTTGTTAGGGTTAAAAGTTCTCGGCCTGAGTAAAAGATGGTTCAAGTGTGATTAAACGATTATGATATTTGTCAAATATATTCCTTTAGATGGCTTGCTGCGAAATTTCAGACGAGTGAGTTTAGTTGTTTATTTGTGGTAATTCAACAAAGCAAATAATTTTGATACTTTTAGGAAAATAAATCAAAGTTAAGTTTTAGTTGTTATAAATTATTCATTTTTTTTTAAAGTTTAACCCCGATGGACGTACAAAAAGAATTAGATTCCTCTTTAAAATATTTTTCACCATAATTTTCGACGATAGAAAATGGGCTGCTAATTTAAAAGTGGATGTACATCCATTCAAGATTATAAATGCTGAAACGCTCAAAAACCTCTACAACTGATAAAATCACAAAAAAGTGCAATGCCGAATTACATTACGGCCGACTCAAGGTACGCGAGTTTGCTGACATTGTAAACATCTTGGTAGATAGTTTCCACTACATTTTATACGATGTTTTGGTTATGAAAAAGCTTTCAGCTTAATGGATCGTTTGTTAATAGCAGTCGACTAAATCAGATTTGACTGAACACTTCACGAGGGTATTTAAACTTATTTAAACGCAATTCCACTGAGTTTTATTTGACTTTTATAACAGTATATGAAAGATGGATTCACCATTACACGCCACACACTAGACAGTAGGTGAAAGAAGGTAATGAAAGCTAAAACGGGTCCATCCGTAGGAATAATCACGGCTACGATTTTTTTTTTTTAATTCTTGTGATGTGATTCTCATAGACTACTTGAAAAAAGGTAGGATCATTACCAGGGAACATTATACCTTGCTACTGAACCGATTAAAGGATGCTATTTAGATTAAATGCCCACATCCGTCCAAAAAAAAAAGCCTTTAACCACGGTAATGTACTTGACATACGTCTCAGGTTGTTGCTGTAAAACGCCGTAACCTATGCTTTGAAATGCTACCATACGTACCGTATTCGCCAGATTTGGCTCCCAGCGGTTACTTTTTCTTCCTAAACTCGAAGGAATGACTCGCTGGATGAAGAATCCAAAATTTTTGTTTGTAAGAATTTTTATTTATTTATATAAGAACTTTTATTTACTACAATTTATTTTAAAAGTTTTAATTTTTATATTCTCTTTTTATAAATATTATTAAAATGGCTCATACCTTCACACAGGTTATCCTTTGCATGTATTATTTTTCCTAACTACATACTGTAATTCTTTTTTTTTTGTCTTATTTTGTACAAGGGAAATAATGAACCGTTTCAAATGATGGGTTCAAAGCTGAGAAACTACTTATTTTTCAGAGTTGGACAAATCGCATTATATTTAAAATCGCGTATTAAAAAGTTAGAAATTAGTTGGTCCAATGTATCAAATTCAAGGTGATTACGTCGAAAAATAAAAATAAAATTTTTTAAAATCTTGTGTTTTATTTGTAAGGCTGAGGACGTTTCGAACGGCCCTGCTATTTAAAATAAAATGTAATGATTTGTAATGAACTATGAATTGTATGAATTATATAACTTATGCAAAAATTATGATTTATATACATCAAATCAATATGTTCCCAACAAAGTAAATGAATATCAGTTCTTTGCAATTTCAAAATAGCCTAATAGGTTATTTTCTTTTACGTAACGTTTTATTAAAAATAAAATAGTTACTTTTATGAACTTTTCATTATTTTTTCTGTTTTCTATTAAAAATCTTTTTAAATGTAAAATCTTTTGTAGACTTTAGTATATATGTACGTAAAATTAAATGTAAATTTAGCTTATAACAAAAATATAAAAAGGTTTTAAAAGTAACAAAAAATTTTAAAATTAAACAATTTTTTTTTAATTTTTGTTTGTATTGAAAATAAAGATAATAATAAAAATCGTTTTGAACTCTATCATTTTGTATTCAGAAGCATTTCAAAATGAATAATGGTCTACCATTAAATACAGCTCTTCAAAGTTTGGTTGTTAGGTAGATGGGTAAAAACGCTGCAAAAGTGATACTGTGAGCAATTTATGAAGTGAAAATAACTCTAAAAGATTTATACTTTCCTACTTTTTAAAAAATTTATTATTAAATAAATGAAAAAAGATTATCATTTAAGTTAAATTTTCACATACTACTCACTTTGTCTAATTAAACTTTATTTATCTATTTTAAACTGCCACAGTTGTTTTATTAGCAGTGGTTGCCTAATAAATTAAATTATAGTCTTTTAAAAATATTTTTATATCTCAACCTAGATAAATATAACTTTATATATAAACTGACTTTAAAAACGTGAAGAAAAAAAGAAATAAAAAAGAAAGTTTTTCATGAAGGTAAATTAAAAACTTCTTTAAATATTTTAGGTAAACTTTTTTCAAGATTTACAGGATATTAGTTTTCCGTTATTTTCTTTGTCCTCATTTTTAAATTAGAAATGTATTAATAAAAAATATTCTCCATTTTATTATGCTCAGAACAAGTATTGGAATAAAATATTTGAAAAAGATTTCGATTATAATAAAGTCTGCAGTACTAATAAATGAGATATTAAAAAATAGATATTAATAAAATGTACAAAACAATAGCATTAAAGAATCTATATAAAAAAGAACATTATCTGTTTTTTTAAAGTAAAAAGAAAAAATAGAATAAAACCTCGCTACAAACAGTTCAACAAGCGTACGGCAAAATGTTAGCTTAAAATGCTAAAATACACCGATTTAAGACGTTAGTTCTAATTGTGGTATACACCATCTATCTAATCATCCATGTAGGCTACTATTTTTTTCTCATTTGCTTTCCTATTTAACTACTCATGTTGGTTATATATATATATATATATATATATATATATATATATATACAAAGCAGGGAATCTTTAATTTTTATTAACACGGTAACTATAGACCGCATGTACGATTACGTATGATTTTAATATTTTTACTCCAATAATTTGCTGTTTTCTCTCCTCAAACCTTTTCAGATTGTAGTTGAATTGTTTTGTTGATTCTTGGAACCCACTGAAATTCTTGATTTTAATAAATGTGATGCGGTCTTGTGTTTCTTTATCGGTGGTGTTTACTTCTTGCATATTTTTATGGATATCGTCGACTAATCTATCGTTCTTTGGTGTTTTGATGTACGTTAGAACACGTTTTTATGAGTTTTAAGTCATTCGTGAAAGAAATATGGCTAGAATCAAATATTTACTTTTACAAATTATATCGTTAAGCTTTTCATAGTGTTTGTAGAGTTCCTTGTCGGTTCGGAGTTGGTAGTTATCATGTGTTTTTTTTTTAAGCCTAGCATCTTTTTTTATGTTGAATTACTCGGGTGTCGCGTTTTGTTAGTGGTTTCAGGCATTCTGCCGCATACAAGCATTCGAGTCGGATGACGGTCTTGCAGTGACGGATGTTGGCGTTGATAGAGTCACATTTTTTGTGTAGATGTTTCATGAGAATTTGTATGTGAGTTCCAGTTTGCATCCTTGTTCGTTCATCGCTTTTTCAGAGTTGTTAGGTGTGATGGTTTTCCCCGGGTACTTGAATTTGCTAACTTTTGGAGACCTGCTGTGGAACCTGGTATTTGACGGATTTTTGAGATTAACATTCCCAGAAGGGATCACGGCCCAGGCTTTCGCCGATGACTGTCTCCTGTTAGTTCGTAGTAACAGATTGTCACCCGCACGCCCTTTAATTATCCTACATTAAAAATTATGCTACTTAAAAGAGCAATGTTTATCAGCAATGGTTTTTTTTGACAGCCGTGTTTTGTAATTTTTAATTTTTATCTCTTAATATTTTATTAATGTAAATAAATTAACGGTTATTCTTAACGGTTATCTTTTTTATATTTAGTATTTTTTTTTTTTTTTTTTTTTTTTTTTTTTTTTTTTTAATATATCCTTTATAAATAGTCACTATGGTTAATTAACGATTGAAAAAAGTACTTAGTTATATCGTTTTATTTCATGCTAAATGTAAACAGTTCTTGAGCGTTTATATGCAAACTTCCACATATTTTATGTATTCTTTTGTAAGACTAATGCTATTTATAAAACTAATTTTTGTTTAATACTTATGCCTTATATTAGCAATATTTGTAATTTTTTATAATTAGAAAACTGCGTTATATAAGTGTAACGCATTGTTTTATTACAGAAAGGTTTTCTTTAATTTGTTGTTGTACTAACGTAAATCTGTACCATATGCATGTAAAGCATTTTTTTCAAGGTTGTGTTGAATGATTTAAATTCCAAGAGTCACAAATCAGAGTTCTTTTCTCTGAAAATAATGATATTCACTGTACATCACTACTCTGTGGTAAACAGAGAGAAATTATTACTTATACAGCTCTTATTATCTGTATTTCGGTGGGCTTGATGTACTGAGATGGTAATTAACATTAAATACAAAATTAATTTAATAACAATTAAATTATAAATATCAGAATACAATTATGATTTACTACACTGTACACTTTATAATAACTGATAGAAACTAATATTGCGTTAACAATTAGATAACAATAGAAAAAACTACAATTCATGCGATTGTAGTTTTTACAAAAGAACTACCCTGCACTTTATGTACGAATAAAGTACTTGTTACCTTCACTCCTAATTAAAAATAACTCACCGAACGACTTATTGGTTTTAACCTCTGTTCAAAATTGAATACTCGTGACGCACTCCTCCCTGGAATGTTACCTAACACTTTTCGTGATCGCTTTTATCGCACACGCACTGAACTCGAACTTGAAAAAACTGTCACTCTACTGGTCCGCGGCAGTTATATATTTCCTAACCTGCAGTATATACTTTTTTCTTTATTTTCTCTCTCTTGTTTCTGGAAGCTTCTCTACCTGTTAAAATACATTAGGCTCTATGGAAAAGGCAATGAGAAATGTTTAATCCCTCTATTTCCTTAGTTAACTTGGCATAAGATGACTGTTATTCTTAGAATAACAGTTGCTTGGTTTTTTTTTACTGATGATTCCCGACAAATCACCAACAACCGTTTTATCTTTTAACGAAAATATATGTAAAAATTGACGGATCACAAATCATGAACCTAAAAAAGTAGTTCGGTAACTGGAAATCTTTTTGTTTCCACTTCGATAAAATGTGATAATGAATAGCTCACAAAAAAACGACAGTGATAAGATGTTCATGCTTTTCTATTTTAATAAATTTAAACTAAGAATTATTGAAATAAAAACTATTTGTTTCGTCTTTTTATAAATAAAACGTAATGATATTTTGGTACTTATGTATTAGCCCGCCCACCAATAAATTGAAAACTTCTGGGTTATTGTTAATATTACCCGATATAACTATTATATTACCATTTTTACAACCATTTATATATATTTATTTTATAAATATAATTTAACCAAACTTAACCTACCCTCGCTAACCTTGCCTAATTAACACAGTAATGTTTTGAGTATTTAAATAATACATTCAGCAATTATTTATTATTTAAGTAATCAAAACATTACTGTTAATTAGTCGAGGTTAGCGAATGTAGGTTAAGTTTTCTTAATTTATATCTATAAGCAGTAAACGTTTGAGTTATTGTTAATATCATCCGATATAACCATTATATTAAAATGGTAATATAATGGTTAACCATTTATATTTATTAGTTTTATAAATATAATTTAACCAAACTTAACCTACGCTCGCTTCGCTCGCTAACCTTGACTAATTAACACAGTAACATTTTGAATATTTAAAGAATAAATTCAGTAATTACTTCAATTATTTATTACTTAAATAATAAAAACATTACTGTTAATTGGTCGTGGTTAGCGAGTGTAGGTTAATTTATATGTTTAATTATAAGTAATAATTCTTATATTTTTAATATGTAAAATATGTTAATGATCCCGTAACTTTGAAAATACTTCAAAGTTCCGGGATCATTATGGTTGTGGTCGATAGGCTAATACGTAAGTACCGATATTTTTTAAAAGGGTGAATAGAAATTTAATCTACAATAAATTAAATTTGATGAAAATGTATAAAATAAAACTTTGTTATAAAGTACTAAAAAGGTTTTATTTGTGCCATCATTATTTACGAACCTATAAAACTTAACTTTTAATAAAAACATCGCATTTTACTATTTTAATATTTTACGCACTCTTTTTTTACTTTTAATGAAAATAACAGTTATTATTCAACCAGAGAAATAAATTTAATATGTATACAAGGATTGTACTAACAAAGGTTCAGTGACACCAATAAAAATAATTAAATAATAAAATAAATTTTGTTTGAATTATTTTAAAATTAACAGCTCATAAAATATAAAATATAAATCATCTTTGTTTAACATCATGTTTTTTAATTGTTTCTCCAATAAACATATGTTAAAAAAGTTAATGTAATCACAAATCTCTAAATGTACCGTGTGTCGCGAAAAATACTCCGTGGTTTTAAATTAAATTTTTTAAATTGCATTTAGAATTACAAGTGTGTGTGTTTTATTACTAGAAAATACAAAATCTAAAGATTTCTTTACCTTTTAATAACTTAATATGGTACCGTTCACTCCACATTCTGGCGAGAATATCTGCAGGAATTTTTTCCACGTCTCTGATATTCTTTGGCGGAGATAATCAAGTGAGTGAGCTTAATATACGATATCTTTTATGTACCCCCTAAAGAAGAAATATGTCAGCGTCAAATCGAGAATTCGCGGTAGCAAGCGGTGGGAACTTCTCTGCCTATCCGGCCTTTTGGAAACCTGTCGTAGAGGACTGTCCGAAAAATGTTTACATAATGTGCAGGGGCACATTATGCAGGGGCAGCTGTTGGAATATTGAGCTCTCAGTATTTTCAGTCTGCAGATACACAAAGTTTTCTTACATTTCTGAGTGCACTATATGCCAGTAATAATTTGTTTATGGGAAAAAATGACTCATATTCGGTTATGCATGATTCTATATCAGACATTCACATACGAAAAGTTGCAGACGAATTTCACCAATTCGTGCGGATTTTCTGAGCCCACATTAGACAATATGGCGGTTAACGATTTCATAAACATGAAATGTTGCTTTATTAGAAAATAAGACGAGCTATACTTAGTTTTAAACAAAACTAATTTTTCGTTTGAAAAATTAATACTTCTTGGAATAAAAGATCTATTTTTGTAAATATTAAAAATATAAGCCACTTTCTAATTATATTTAAAAATTGAAAGTAATAAAATAACTGTTATTTTAGACAGCCTTAAATTTCGCTTCTAACGTTGACATTGTAACATTTCAAAGACTTTTATTATATGATATATTCGTAAACTTATATAAAATTTTAATGAATTTCTTTTTTTCTAGGATTTTCTATTTTTAAAGTTTTTTGTAAGTAAGAATTATTGAAAAATAATAATTATTATTTATTTATTATTATTATTATTATAAAAGAGATGGTATTAACAGCTATGATCGGTCACTAGCCTGGTGGAAATTGGTAGCATATGAAATGATACCATGTCTGACCGGGATTCGAGCCCGGGATCTCCGCACGAAATGCCAAGACGCCACCTACGCTCAGCCTTGGAGATTGGCAATTATATTTTAATAAAAAAACAAAACTAAATTTCAAAAACGAATTTCTAAAAATTGTTCCTCCAACTGCAATGAAATTTTAATACACCTTTTTTGTGTAAAAGTCTTTAAATTTTAAAGAATTGAAGAAAGTCTATAAAAACAACTGTTTCAAATCAGTATAAAATAATTGTGAAACAATTTTACAAACATGAACGTTCACAGTAAATTTTCATAGACTACCAGTAAATATTTTGGATAACCCAAAACTGTTTTATAACCACTTTTACAAAAAAATTAATTTTAAGTAAGAAAGGTAATTAGAAAATTTACAAATCGAAGGTTTTTATTGATTAAAGAAGAAAGAGCACCAAAAAAAAAAAAACGGATAACCAAACGACCATGTTATATTTATATATTATTATATAAAAAATTGTAAAATTTAGCATTGATATTACAGATCTTTCCAAGCTTAAGAATAAAGCTGAAAATTTTAATTCTTTTATCATTAAAATTATTTTAATGTTTTATTTTGTTAGATTTACTTTTTTAAATTTTAAGAAATTGTTTAAATTTTTGGTAATCATAGGATGTAAGAATTTTATCTAACCAATAAATAATGTTTAAACCTATAACTCTTTATTTTTCTCATTACTAAATTCTGCCAATTAAACAATATTTTATAAAAATAATTTTATATATTCACTTTACTCTAACCAGCAAGGGAAAATTATACTGAAATAAATTCACATTATACTTACTTCCCAATTGTTAAGATTTAAAATTAAATTTGTCGTTTCTAAAATATTGTAGTTCTTAATCTGGCAAATTGTTTAGTTCTTGTTTAGTAATGGGTATTCCAATATACAACTTGTTGCTTTTAATGAAATCATAATATACAAACAAATCTTTATTAAGAATCATTTTGTTCTAGGTAAGTTTTTATAAAAAAAAAAAAAAAAAAAAAAAAAAAAAACTATTACAATATCTTCTTACTAATATAAAATTTTATAACATAATTTTACTTATATATCAGAAATAAATAAAACATTAATGAAACAATAGCTTTAAAAATTAAAAATATATAAATTTAAAAAAAAAGAATTATCTTTTAAAGTTGTACTTCATTTAATAAAGTAACAATTTTATTAAACAAACATCTTTTTCTCTTTTTTAAGTTCGCTCAATACAAGGATTTATTTAACTGTATTTGTATAATTGGTACCAAATCTTGATAACAAGAATAAACGAGTTCATCGGATTACATTTTATATGAGCAGGAAGATCTTTTATTCTTAGAAACGTATCCGCTAACGACTAATTATGCATTAAATAGATAAAAATATTTTTTTTTTTTTAATTATTCTTTTACTGTATCCTTAATAAAAATCATTGGTTAGTCTAATCAATAGCTGTGTTTTTTAGAGTAAGTATCTGTTTATTTGCTTTAAGTTTACAAAACCTGTTACGAAAGAATTGTCTTTGACCCAAAATACAATTATTACCGACTTTTCCATAAAATTTATTGACTGTACACATAATAACTTTTCACTCATTAATAGAAATTCGCAAAACCTAAGTTATCTTTAACATAAAATGTAATCATAACAGAATAACCAAAGACTATAAAAATATAATTAAATATACTTAACCTGCTAATGAAATAAACGATGTCTTGCATATCAAAATAAAAAAAAAAATAGTTAATCATTTCATTATTTAAATTTACATAAATTAATTATATTTATATACATTTCTTCCCTTTCACCAGTGGGCCGAATCTTTGCAATTAAATATAACACAGTCCAGAGGAATATCCATATACTCAAAGAAGCCTCCGTGCCTACCGGCTGTATTTGTAATTACAGGTCGGCCCGCCGGTTGGATCTTTCCTCCGTTCATGCCTTTAACTCCCAGATTAAGGTAACCAGGCCCGAATATTGTAGATTATATATATATATATATATATATATATATATAAAAAACATTCATGTAATAAGAAGTTGCATAATTTGTCAATATTGGTAATTATTTTGTCTCATATTATATTTACAATCGGTTTCATTCACTCAAAAATCATGAGTAAATTACATCACAATAATCACGTGAAAAGGCGCTTCCATCAAAACCCCTTAACAATGAAAGCATAATTTAGTCTTCAAATAAACACTTACATGAGCACAACACTCAAAAAATGAACCCTCGCCTCGATTATCGCTATGAATCTCCCAGGTCCAACGCATAGAGCCGATTTAGCCGTCTAACATCTTTACCATTTTTTAGAAGGTTAACAGCCAGCTAGTTCACATGGTCGTTATGTCTTAGTTTGCATTTTGATGCGAATCGATGGACTTCTTCCTGAACGTTCGGTAACCAGGCAGTCATGAATCTCGCTCTTCTGTACAAACTATGGCGCCTGTGTTATGCACCTCACTAATTTTCTGTTGAATAATTTCAATGTTGCTGGTGCCTGTCGTTCCCCATAGTTGAAGTCTATAGGTTCAAATCAGCTTCGAAATAATTTTGTAAAACAGTAGCTTGTTAGATCGTGATAGATGCGATTTCCTGCTTACTAATTAATATAACTCCTCCAAATCCTTTTTTTTCCTTCACATGAATCTTCCATGTTAGACGCCGATCCAGGTGAATACTTAAGTACCGCATATTTTCAGCACGAGGGATGTAATTTCCATTCAGATGGGTCCGTGGCAGACAACTCTCCTTTGCGAATGTCATATGATTCGATTTCGGTGGATTGATCTTCATTTTCCATTTGCTCCTGCTCGTAGTCAGTCCTGCTCTGATTGCAACTTAGCCGAGGTTTGTGTCATCAGCAAACGAAACGAACGGTATCGCCCTAACGAGAAGGCCCGCAGTGAAGATAGAATAGAGAATAGGCCCCAACACTGAGCTCTGCGAAACACCCGAATTAGAGTCAAAGAATCCAGACAACCCTTTATATTTAATCTCGGAAAAACATCGATCTAAATAGCTACGCAATACTAAGGAGAATTTTTAGGTAGGCTTGTTTTTAGTTTAAGAATTAGAGCAGGCAGCCAGATCCTATCCACAAAAATGTAATCCTATAATAACAAAAAACGTAAACACAAAACATTCAAAGTGAATTTACAATCAGCAAATTTGGAGAATTTACCGCATATTTTTGTTCGTAGGCTTTTAACGAAGTTTCAAATTTTCCTCTAATTCATCACCTGAAGGATTAAAGGCGTTAATTTAAAGCAGTGAAGTAATGAGTCAGGTCTATCATACACAAACAACAGATGACAGAATAATCAAATACATACCATATACAATTAATATAAAAAAAATGTTTTCTTTAAGCAATCAAGTATGAGATATTAAAGACATATATATTTTGTAAAAATAAAAAAAATGTTTTATGTAAGGTGTATTACATAGAATTTTTCAAGTAGTTTTACTAGGAACTCATTCAAGTAATAATAATAATAATAATAATAATTATAATTATAATAATATTGTTGTTGTTGTTATTATTATTATCCCATACTTTCAAAGCTTTTACTTTTGCTGGTGACATTCCTTAAACTCGGAGTAATTTATACCAACGAGATTAGGCTTGCTGTTGACTAGTGCCTTCCGGGCAACATGGCAGGTGTCAATTATCACGCTCCTTTGCATTAGCGCGTGGGTCTTCCACTGGATCTTCAGTTTTTCAAGACTGTTGTGCAAAGTAGATTGTATTATTCCCTCCGCAGATACAATTATTGGGATTATATAAATTTCTTTTTAATTCCACATTTCTTTAATTTCTGCAGCTTCTCATTACGTTTAGTGTTGATGTTGTTACTTGATGGGATGGCTACGTCAATTAGGTAAATTAATTTTCCATTTTATCAACTACTACTATATCTGGCTTATTACAGTTGATGGGTTTTGCTGTTACAATTCCCTGGTTCCAGAAAATGTTTGCGTTGTTCTCCAAAAAGGAGTCTGGCTCATAAGTATAGTAGAGTCCTTTTTGATACTCTAACTTGTATCTATCGCAGAGTTCTATGCGTACAATTTTTACCACGTTGTTGTACCTTCTGGTGAACTCCGTCGGAACTAGAATCGGACAACCAGTGAGTTGCTTCTTACAACAGCTACCGCCCCACAGTAGATTAAGTCATTTATTTCTTCTAAACTTATTCTATTAACTTCTGCCGTTTCTATTATTTCTGAGACTTTATGTTCGATTTCTTTATTTACCATGTGTATTAGTGTTGAGGTATTCTTTCGATACACCAATTTAGGTAATCGTGGTTGTTGAGGAGGTGCCAGTCCATTTTATTCCATTAGGAATCTTTGGAATTCTTCTCTTACTCCTTCCAGCCAGTCATTTTGATTTATATTTCTCAGCATATTCTGTGGAGACTGCTGACTATCGTTTGTGGCGCGATCACTTATTGCATTCTCATATCGCTGGTGTTATCGTCGACAATATTTGGTGTTAGCCTTCCCGGTTCTTGTGCTATTGGTTGATCTTGCTCACTTCTTTGGTCCAGTACTTCTCTGACTTCATATTATTTGGCAACAAGATGGTACGCCAATTCACTGACATAACCCTGTAAGGGATCGGTGAATGACGTTTTACGACAGCTAGAAATTTAAGATGGGTCTGATAACGTCGCTTGTTTTTGGTTGCCTCCGAGGTCACTCTATCTGACACAATGTGAATTTTTCTGTTTGGGGTTTTATAAAGCAATCTAAGTCTCAGTTATCTAAGTCAATTTGTATTCGTAAATTTTAAATTACTGGTTAAAAAATAAATCTAAATCTGTTTCTACAAATTTAGATTGTGAATATTAAAATAGTTTATGACTGGAAAGATTTAAATTTTTAGCTCGATTCTTAAGTTTGGGAAGATCTGCAATATCAACGTCAAATTTAACAATTTTCTAAAAATTTTATTTTAAAATGGCCTATTAAATCCGTCTTCTTGTAGTGCTATCTTTTTTCTTTCATCCACAAAACCTTTTTTTCTGAATTTATTAAAATTATAATTTATTTACTTTTTAATTTTTTTTTTTTTTTTTTGCTTCATGATATCGCCACATAAGTTGAAGCTTGTTCGTGGGATGTGGAAATGGAATTTTGTCGCGTATGAAAAAAAAAAGCCATGCCTAACTGGAATTCGAACCGGGATCTCCGAATGAAAGGCCGAGACGCCAGGAGGGGAGCGATTCCTGTCTCCCGCTTTTGTTCTTTATTATTTATAAATTCATTGGTGTGTATATCATATTTTTCCTAAACTCTCTTAATGTTAAATGTAATGTTTGATTAGGTGTGGGCTTAATTTCAGTTCAACTGTAAGAGCAATAAATAGCATTGTCGTACATTGCCGTGTTCTTTGAAAATTATGTGACGCATATAGATTGACATATCAGTGTTATTTATATTTCCTCAAGTACTATAAATAATTATTGATCTTCTACTAATCCATCGGTTATTACAGTGTAGTAATTTTGAAAGAGGGTATTCTGATCAATCTCCAAACGCGTAATGCAGCTTTAATAAGATTAATACATTTTGGACAATACTTATAAATTTATTTAAAGAAATATATATTGTAATACTACTTTAAATATAAATAACTATTTGTATATAAATGAACATGCTTTACAAAGATTACTTTTTAATTTTCTTATTGTTAATTGTCTTTATTATTATTGTGTTTTATATATACTTTCCTCAAAAGCGCGCGCGCGTGTGTTTGTAAGTGTGCGTGTTAATGTTTCAATACATAATTTTACAAAAATTAATGACATTTAATTTTAATCTCATTTGTGGGTATACATAAATGAGACAAATATGTATAACAAAAATTAACGTAATTACAGACAAATGAATAAATGAATTAACGAATGAACTAATATATGAACATAGGGTAAAATAATATAATATGCTGTTTAATAAAATTTTTTACCACACATTTTTTGTGAATTCTCTGCTGTTTTCTTTACGTTTTCCCCGTGTTCTTTACGTTTTGAGGTATGAGGAGTACGAAAAAACCAGTCACTACTTTAGGTTTTTCTTATATATTTATACTTATATATAAGCTTATGTACAAAATTCTGTGGCTCGAAATCTCTAAAACTAATTCATGTATTTCATTGAAATTTAAATATGCTGTAGTAAAATATCTGAAGGTGTGCATGTCAAAATTGTTTGAGGTGTTCTTGAATTTCTCTCAATTTAAGGTAAAAAAAATTGAGCGGGGTAAGTTAGAAGCGTGGTTCGTTAATGAAGCTGCAAGCTGGAACTTTAACGTTTCTTAATCAACAGTTTCTATTGTTGAGTTAAAATGATGCATTTTTTCAAGCATAGAAATCTTTTTTTTTTTTTTCATTGTAGTCCGTTTATTACGTGTAAGTATTTTTTTACGGATCAAATTTTTTTTTAAATTTTAGATTAGAATAAGTTGATACTTTTTCGAAAGAAATCAAACTAAAATAACGAAAAGTCGGTCTTCTTGCGCAGAACTGTGGAAGAATTTTTTATCGTAATTGCTAAAATTCTGTATTCTTATAAAAATTAATGGTTTAATATTTTTTAGTAATAACTTTTACTTAAAAAATTAACGAATTTTTAAAGTCTTTTGTGGTTGCTTGTCTGTCAACAATATGTGATCACTGAATTCCCCCCCCCGCCCGCAAAAAAAAACTTTATTAATAATTTTAATTGTGAAAAGTAGTTCGTTACATAAGTTTATAAGTCACTATTTCTAATTCCTTATTAAAATAATTTTTATAAATTATTATTTTTTTTTTCAATAACAAACAACAATGAAGTTACAAACAGTAATCCCTATCTTTATATTAAAAAAATTAGTTATTTTTCTGTTTTTATTAATGATTCTTTTGCAACAATTTCTGCAATACACAAGAAAATTGAGCATTATTAAGGTATTAAAAATTTCACGAATTTATCATTAAATATACGCTTTGGTAAATTTACAAAAAAAATATTGTAAAAACAAAATGTTTTCAATGTAATAGTAAAAGAATTATCAATCATTAGTTAAAAATTTAAAGTTTTCCTCTATAAGTTAATTATTTAATTAATAGAAATTAACTTTTTAAATTATTTGGTTAGCGAAAGGCTGCGTAATGTGTATACTAGTATGTGTTGACTTTTATGCAACAGCGCGTCGAATTTGTATTGGCCTACATCGAGAAAGCTTTTAAATTTTACTGTTAATCTAGTATTATATTACACTCCTAGTAAAGCCAGTTATTTTTACACGGACTTGAATAGTAGATCGTGGATACCGGTGTTCTTTGGTGGTTGGGTTTCAATTAACCACACATCTCAGGAATGGTCGAACTGAGACTGTAAAAAACTACACTTCATTTACACTCATACATATCATCCTCATTCATCCTCTGAAGAATTATCTAAACGGTAGTTACCGGAGGCTAAACAGGAAAAAAAAATTATATTACACTAGTTGTGTTATAACTGGTGATTAGTAAGAGACTTAAGACTTAATGAAATGAAATCATATAGGTTTATGGGAAATTTTTAAGGAAATAAAAGTAATATAACCTATTATATTTTATCTAAAGCGAGTATTTCAGCTTTAAACTATCGTAAAACATATAATTCGGCTAGTATATACATATATATATAGCTATTAATTTTTTTTTATTTTATTTTTTTAAATTATCTTCCTTAAAAAAGAAAAAAAGCTTAACATTTAAAGAGATGTACTAGTTGCTAGGCAGAAGGTTATAATTGTCATTGTCTATCAAAAAGTTACTGTAAGAAGTATTTCTGAAGCCAATATGGATCTACGGTATTCAGATTTGGGGGACGTTGTGTAGAAGCAAAATTGATTGTATCTAGCAGTTTCAGAACAAATTAATCAGGAGGATAACGGAGGCACCGTGGTTGGTGTGGAATAGCGAGATCCATGACTATCTGAGATTATCATACGTTCATGAGGAGATTCAACGATTCAATTCGAAATACAGATTAAGGCTGAAAAACCTTCAGGCTGTGAACCTACTGAACAACAGCGAGGGTATTGACGTCTGAAACGACTTTCTGCGTTGGAACTGGGTGATACTGCGTGACATTTGTAATGGACTTCTTCCGTCAAGTGTTTTTGTGATTTATTTCATTATTTCGTTAAGGAGTTAGTTGATTATATTTGGTTTTGTTATTTCATTGTTTTATCTTCTTTTACTAGTTTTTGTTTTTGTTATGTTATTTATAGAGTAGTTCTGTCTATAATTTAATCACGCTTTTGTATATCTACGTTTACCTTACTCTTCTTAATGTTTTGTACTCACTTGGGTAAGTAAACTATTAACTCACTTTTGTAGCATATTCAGTGCTGAGTTTCATAAAAGAGAATAGTGAATGATTTCATTTACCATCCTTTATCTTTTCTTTGTTCTTTAATTACAACGGCTAAATGCAATACGGAAGATTTAAATGATACACCGGTGTAGTTTATAATATATCGTATTCATGATACGTATATTCGGAAACAAAATAAACGCGAATCTTCTGGTAGATAAATTTCCATTGTATTTCCATAATTTTACAGGCATTATTTATAATGTGTACTAATAATGTTCTAAAATTATATATTCCATTATAGCCAATTTTCTTTAAACGAGTCGAGTGACTTATTCGTTCTGTTGACTTAAAATTAATTTATATTATTATTAACAATGTTATAAATTGCATAATTTACTGTAGCATCAAACCTCACGCAAATTATCTCATGCCTTATGACTTTTTTTATGTTATTCAAATAGGCAATTAAGGAAGCTTGTATTATTATTAAAAAAAAATGTTTAATAATTTTAATTAACTAATATTTTGGGATACGTTTATTCCCAATAATATCTTGTTTTAAATTTTTTTTTAATAAAAGTTTTTTATATATTATTTTAAAAATATTATTCAAAGGTTTTAAATGTATATCAGAAGTTCAAAAGTATTTTTTTAAGTTTTTGACTAGAAAAGGTTGATGGTTTCTTAAAAAGAAACAAAATAACCGAAAGTCAAACACCTTGAGCAGAATGGGCAAAAATCTTCTTTTTCTCATCTTTCTAATATTCACTCACGTTAACTCATACCAGTATATAATAAAAGAAAATCTGATGTGGACACCTCATGACTTCCTTGTACGCCTATTAAATTAAATGTAAAAATTTTTTTTTTAGTGAAAAGTGCATAAAATGTTATTTCATTAATAACTTCTGATATTTTTTTTATTTTTTATTGTTATATTGAATTATTATTTATTGTAATTTTTTTTTAGTCAGCGGTTAATAATTATTAATAAATCATCTAAATTAAAAGAAAAGTAAAAAGAAAGGAGATGAAATCTGATTCGAACCGATGTACCTTCGCCTTGTAAATCCAAATATTTCATTAAATAAAGCTTTATTTGGCTATAACTCAGGAACCAATGGAAATAAGTATCACTTCTGATATATCGTTGAAAAGCATTCAATGAGTTCTTATTACTGCACTTAAGAAAACGTACAAAATTCAAATTATTTTGGATTTTGGTTTTTTTTGGTTCAGTCGATTGCAATCAAAAGGGAAGGTGCACAATTTGATGTTACAAAAGTCCTAAATCCAAAATTTCAACACCCTACGGCTAATCGTTTTTGAGTTATGCGAGATATATACGTACGTACAGATGTCACGCCGAAACTAGTCAAAATGGATTCACAGATTTTTCCGTTGAAATCTGAAAACCGATCATTTTTGCGATCATAATACTTGCTTTACTTCGTAAAAGGAAGAACAAGAAATTCATGTGTGGAAGAACAGAAATTCAGGTGGAATTGATGTGTTTCAAACAATTTTACTGTTTTTATTTAAAATACGACTACTTTCTTTCAAACATTTTGAGTGTAAAGAATTGTTACGAGGATTGTAACAGATTTTTTATTTTACGACAATATTTCTATATAATATTTTGTATAAACCTAACCCCCAACTTAATTTTTTAAAAGATATTTTAATTCTCTTTCACGAAAATGGACTAGTTCCTTAACATTAATAAGAATTATATAATATATGTTCACATTTTTGTAGTTATTATTTTTTTTTTTTTATTATAAAAACAATATTTAGATATTTTAATTGATGTTTTTTTTAAATATATTTTACCAGAATTTACAATGTCTTCATTTAAAAATTAAAATCAGTCCAGTATCGACAATTATGGCGATTTACATTGCCGTTTAAAAAAGAATGTGACCTCATCACAAAAATTTATGTTGTTTAATAAATTAGGATCTCCAGAAACATTCTTAATCATGATTTCGCAGAACTCAAGTCGTCGATCTAAGTCATCTTCATTGAGTTCTCGCACCAGAAAAATTTTGAAGGGGTTAAAATTTTCACTTTTTTATGTTCCAATCCCTAAACTGTGGCTAATGTTATGTTATAATGCTGCTATTTGACTACAGGAATGAGGATTCCAATAAATTTTTGCATAATCTAACGATTTGTTATTATTTATTGTAGATTTAGGCCTCCCTGTTTTAATGGCTTTTCCCTGTCATTAATGCTTCCTGTTTCTTCAAATCGTTTGGTAGTTTTTTACACTGTACCTTTTGAAATAGGTTTACAACTATTAAATGTTGCATTGAACAAATCACAAACTTCATTATACGACCTAACTCCATACCCCCTCATAATTAGAAGTGTGACCCTCTCCTGTTTGCTAAGTGACATGTTAGCATAGCAATATTAGCAGTTAACACAGAAAAAATTAATTCAGTAAAAAAACAATTGCAAACAAGATTAAAAAAAAAGATGTAAATAACAAGTGGCTTACAAATGTGGTAAAGATTGACAAAATCAATTAGCCAACCAATCATAATAAATTCTCATAAGAAACTAACACTGGTTTAATGGTAAGGGACCATCAATGGTCAACCGATCAGCATAATTAAATGATAATATCTTTATTTATTTACTCAATAGAATGGAACGAAAACAATTTTTTTGTGTTAAAAAAATGAATTTAAAAAAAATTTAAAACAAATTTTAATTTAATTTTTAAAACAGATTTTAATTAGATTAAATTAAATTAAATTTTTCAGTTTAATTTTTTTATTTAATTTTTTTTCTTTGAACTTACTAAACCTAATAATTTTCACGATCCAAAATTCATCCCGCCGCCATTTTGGGTACAGACATCATACCAATTTTTTATTCATACCGTTTTCAGTGTCTTAAAATGACCTTTAAAATTATGTATCACCCAAAGTGAGTACCATTTAAAATATTTGAGTTATTAACCCTAGGCCACTCCTCAAGAAGGAGTTGAAATTTTATTTCTCGTCAAGAGGTAAAGTAGTTGACATATACTTTATTCTGAAAGTTACTGTATTGTATCTCGAACGGTTTTAATATTGTTGAGAGGGTTTCCATATTTTTGATTCACTCTGTATATGTACACACACACACACACACACACACACACACACGCACGCACGCACACGCGCACACGCACACGCACACACACACGCACGCACGCACACGCGCACACGCACACGCACACACACACGCGCGCACACACACACACACACACACACACACACACACACACACACACACACACACACACACACACATATATATATATAAATTTTGAAATGTAGACTGCATGTATACTTTATATTTCTTCTTTGTTCTTCTTTAGTATTGTTATTTCCTTTGTTTTTACGGAAATCTTCTCTTTTATTTCATGACAAAGACATATATAGTTAATACCTTTTCCTTCTGAGGAATCTGTCATCATGCATCTTCTTTTAAAATTATCATCCTGGAAAATTTTTTGTTTCAGATATTAGTATAATTTTATATGATAAAAGAGACAATCCAAATGTCTTTCTTCTTTCATCCATATAAAAAATCTTTTTATCCTGTTTTTCTTTGATTTTGTTTTTGTTATTTGAATATCAGTAACTAGAAATTCAGTTAACTAGAAATTCTTCTATAACTGCCTTATTGGCCCTGATTTTATTCTATAAAAAGCTACTTCTATAAAAACTTATTACTTCTGTAATATTATACTTATTGCTATTATTATTATTATTACTATTATTATATATTATTTATTACTATTATATTATACTTATTACTTCTATAAAAAGCTACTTACTTAAAAAAAAATTAGACTAAGTTCAATGTAAAAGAAACATTTTCTAGATTGGAAAATTATTTCAAAAATAATTTATTTTTATTGCAGTACGAATTTTATACAATTTTATTAAGGTATTATTTTATCAAGGTACGAACAGTTCGTTACTGAATTCAGTATGTTTGTGTGTAATGTATGTGTTATTGAATAATAAAAATAATTTATTACAAAATTAAAATTTTGTAATAATAATTACGCAATAATGGTGTAAGCTGTCAAGTTGGTTTAAACGCACTAATGTAAAGTTTACTAAAATGCATAAATTATATAAATATTAATTTTGAATCAAATATGAGACACCCAAAATGATGGAAAAAATTAATTTTTAATAATAGAAAACAAATATGGCATAAAACCGATAAAACATGAGATGAATAAATTATATATTAACTCAGAATGGGTAGGATACCAATTAAAACCATAACAAATACATTTGCGCCACTTGTAGATTGAAAAAAAACAATTATTTAAAATTAGAAAAATGTGCGACTTTGTAATTTAACAGATACTTTAAAAGGACCAACGTCATAAAAGACTAATAAATTATGATTTAACATAATATTTGAGTTCTAATTTGATCAGTTACCAAATAATGGTCACGTGACCTAAGGGAACATAAAAATAATCCCTTAAAGAATTACGTAACCTTAATATACAATAATGACATTAGTGACTTTATTCAACTAATTATTATATCATATATTAAACATTATTATTATATATATATATGTACTCAGATATACTATACAATATATATATATAAATCAATAAATAGCAATTACATTAAATCAAACAATAATACTCAAATATATTATACAAACTAGTAATATGTATTAATCTGAGTTAATTAAAAGTTAGAGGTTATAACTTTGTTAGAAATTAATTAATAATTAAGAGATGACTAATAATAATAACAATTTTATGAAAAAAAGGGTGTCATGAAGCGTGGCACGTATAGGGCCGGGAGGTAGCCCGCTTGCCTAGGACGCCTGGGCTCGCCTGCAGGCAATAGTGGTGGAGTCAGAATGTATCCGATGATGGCATGGGGACTCTCGTGGGTGGACGGAAAGCGCGGGGCAAATGGTATGCGCAAGGCATGCCTAGAGCCAGGTAGGTCGGGACCGGAAGGATTTACAATAGTATGAGCAGAGAAGAAGCTGAAAGCTTACTCTTGGAGGAATGACAGACAGCTTTGGAAGGATCACCTAGGAGCGTGTGGACGAGGCATCTCATCAGCAGGTTGACCTCGTGGATACGGAGGAGACATGGGGAGATATATTATTATCTTACACAGTTGTTCTTCGTTCATAGGAATTTTGAGTAATTGTTCCGATTTAAAAGGAGGGAGTCTCTAGGTGCAGATTCTGCCAAAATATCGATATGGCAGAACATAGGGTTTACCACTGCCGGCGGTGGGATCGAGTGCGTAGACAACTAAGGTTACATGAGCTGAGACGGAGTCCACCATAGACTTTATGCTGCCAGGAGAACGAGAGTGGAACCTGGTCTCCAAACTAGCGCCCGTCATCCTACAAACCAAAGAGGTAGAGAGCAGAGCTAGGACCACGACGCAGGAGGATAAGACAAGCGAGTGAGAAGATCTGTGAAACAGATAAATATATGAACCGGAGTGGGAGGGAGTGAAAGATAGCCCTCTGCGGAGCCGTAGTTCGTCTGCGCTTGCGTGGATGGTCGGTGGTGATAATGCACGGGGATTCTGAATCCCCCGAACTCGAAGGCACCTCCTGGGGCTGTGTATTACTTAATTGTGGGTCCATCCCCTGGGGGGGGGGGGGGGAGTGAGTGAGTTGGTAAGGTTTAGTCGGTAGTGCGCAGGCATACATACGCCAGTAATAACATCTTTCGAAACCTGTTGCGAGCTCGATACTGCCCCCCAAGGGGGGCTTATGTAAATTGTATTCCCTCACCGCACCTTGGAAAAAAAAGGTCATGACCGGGAAGGGTAGCCTTCCCGCCGAGGGGTCCTTGGCTGTCCTGAACAGGTGGTCGAATTGCTCCTATGACACGGGGGTGGGGGACTCCGATGGGTTAAGTCCTACGGACAATTTATAGGAGGGCAGTCAATTGCCACGGCATTCTGGGGTGACTGATGTAATGCTTAACGGCGGTTGCAGTTGTCCCGGGGTGTTTAAAAAAAAAATTCTATGGATATGGAAATTTTTTAATAATGTTTTTATTGTGAAGACTTTCGTTTCTCCTTTTGTTTTTTTTTTGTGTGTTTTTATTTATTGTCACATTTTATATCAGGGCTCTTTATACACCCTGTACGTTTTTCAGTGTGTTCAGTATATATGAGTGTTTAAACGTTCTGGGTGGTCAATTTTGGTGTTTTTAAATAAAATTTAAGGGCCCTTTACACCCTTACATACGATGAACCTGATGGTGATTTGAACCCCTTTTAAAGAATGTGACGAAGGCTAATCACCTTAGAAGTCGATGCCAGTATAACAATAAAAATTTTAATTCTTATTATTTCTTAAAAAAAAAAAAGATGAGAAGAAGAAGAATGAAGAAGAATAATGCTAATTTGGGAGTGTCTTACTAGAATTTTCATTGATAACTAGTTGTAATCTTAAATATTACATTTTTAATTTAATTTTAGCCCCCACAGAAAAGTTTCGCAAAATTATTTTTTAAATTATTATTAATATCTAACTTTTTTAAAGATAGTTCAGTGAACATATTGGTTAAAAAGGACCTCACATTTACGAAGTAATGCGGTTTTATCTGAATTTAATGAATTTCAGTAGTACTTTTTTTTGTATTTTTGTTGTTTTCATTACCATGAAATTTTAGCAAAACTACGTTGATTTTAATCAAATATAAATCGAAATTTCGTCTCAGTCCTCCAAATTGTACTGGCTTGGAATATGGTGATTTGGAGATAAATCAAATTCCGTTTTTTTTTTCTGGATTCCGTTTTTTCCAGTCATGAAAATAATTTCCAGATTTTCAATCTGGAAATTGCAAAATCAACGGCCTGGATCAAATTTAAAAATTTCCTTTGAAAAATAAGTAATGACCAGCATAAAATTTGCACCATAGTATCTTTAAATATACAAGCAAAATATTGAAAAAGTAAACCACTTAAAGTATCTAGGAAAAAAGGTGGAATATGTCCGTAATGAAATCGATGTAAAACAAAACGGTAAAACTAGAATTAGCATTCCAGCTGATACCTTACGACAAAATGTCACTTTTCTTGAACTCCAAACTAAGGCATTACAGAAAAGTAATAAAACCAGAAGCTCTGCATGTAGCAGGAATGCTACTACTAAAGAGCAAAAAATAAATAAAAAAATAAAATAAAAAGATAGGAAGAAAAATAATCAGAAAATCTATTTCATTTGATTTTAAAATCAAATGAAATAGATCTCAGAAGCGTATCGGCTGCAATTTTTGTGAAATTTGTGGTGAAAACCAATAAATTGGGGTAAAAAACTCTGTTTTTTTTTTTTGTTTGACGTACAGTAACTTTGTTAAATGGATAAATAAATACATAACATTTTTAAACAAAACTTATACTGAATTTAATTATCACCAAAAATCATTTAAGATAAAAAACAAAAACAGAAAAATTTGAATTTTATTCAGAAACGTTTTCACCCCAGATTTGTAAAAAAACTACTGCAGATACGGTTCTGCGACCTATTTTATTTATTTTTTTATCAAAAACCGTAAGAAACTGCCCATTAAAATGTCAGTCATAAAAATTTCAGTAGAACCTCATTTCACCGGGGTAGCTGAAATCTGAGCGAAATCTTTCATTAGTCGTAACTCGTAAACGAAGTATTTTAGGAGAAATATTTATAAGTACTTTTCCATTGTTTTTACGAATAGAATAGGTTATGAAGGCCGAGGAGAACTTCGTGATATACTCTGTATAGACTCAGCCCTAATATATTTGTTTTTAAAAATATTTCCTAAGAATACATGTCATTCATTCATTTTCTATTTTCATGTTATTCTATCACTTGCGCTTACAAGCGAATGTTGTTGGGAAAATTAATTCACTGTTCGACGCTTTTTTCACTTTACCAGTGTACTATAATTTTCGTTCTTTTATCTCAGCACCTAACACTTACTAGTTTTTTCATAGTCAGACTGAAGTTATTTATGTGAATGTGTAATTCAAAATTTCAATTTCAATATTTTCAATTTAAATGTAAATTTTTTGTATTTAACATTATGTTAATACAACTTTATTCGTGTAACTAATTTGTTTCTTTTTCCAGATAAGCGTCAAGAATAATTTTTATCACGTTGTAATAATAATAATATTCTACAGATTGTAAATATGCCCCAAACATGCAAACTTCTTTTCTTACATTCTGTAAATTTAATTTTATGATTTCATTCTGTACTTATTATCTCTTTAATTCGATAAATAATAAATTATCAGGGTTCATCTTTAATTATTTTTAATTATCCTACAAACCAATTATTCAGTCTAAATATATTTTTAATTTTTTTTTTTGTTATACTACACAAAAAACAAAAACAAATATTTTTTTAAGCCCATCTTTCGATTATAAAGAAAAAGTAAAACCCTAAAAATTTCTATTCACTGAATATTTCGGGAGATGTTTTTATTCACTTCAGCTGAAAGAGTTACGTTGTTTCTTTAAAACTATGAAATTTTGTTCCAAAGGCTCTTTATTACCGAATAAAAAAGTAGTTTTTTTGAATATATTTAAGCAAGTTATTAACTCAAAACTTCACGCAGTATCATTTTTTATTCTAATTTCGGAATGAAAATTTCATAATTTCTTTTAGATTGTATATAGGATGGGTACCTGCCGCTTAAAGAAAGCTCTTTTTAGGGTTGTTTGACCTGTATTAGGATTCGATTAATTAACAAGAAACATTTTGTAGAAATAACACTTATCAAAATCTGTCTTTACTTATTTATTTTCTAAAATCTTAATATAAAACAACAAAAATTTTAGTTCTAACTAAATAACAGGACAAAACTGGAATGTTTAATTTATCTCTTGCTGCCTATGTTTTAAGATTTTTGTCCCGTTGAATTAGCTTTACCCTCTTATAGTAAGACTTTTTACTTCAGCCAGTAGCTAATGCTGAATAATAAAGCTAATAGTATTAATGTTAAATTAGTAAGTTAGCGAAAGCAGGTACAAAAGCATACGTAAAGTTTTACACAAATATTTCTCTAGTTTATTATTCATATTAACAACACGTAGTATTTCTATCTAAAAGGACGTCTATGTACATAAAATTAATTCTCCATTTTAAACTTATTATGTTAATAATAATTATTTTTTAACTTAAGGCTAGATGTTATAATTAAATTTAAAAAATAATTTAATTCAAATGGGTATTGTAATAGTGTTTAATGAACAAATCAACCGGTTTAAAAAAAGTATATCCAGTAATTCGCTTGTTTGAAATTTAAAAATCAGGACTAATATAAGATACTTATCAAATATAAGATAAATATTATTCAGGAAAACATGTTATATAGATTAAAATTTAATTTAATAATTCTAATGTACTAATTATTATTTAGCTATTACGATACATTCCAATTACGAAAGTTACATAAAAATATTTCAACTTTAGGTAAACTAAAAAGCGTGAACATTTTCTACTAAAAAGAGAAAGAGTAAACAAAAAGAGAACGACACATTTTCAACTTAATTTATTTAAAAATTAGAGGACTTTTATAAATTTTTATGATTATTATTTATTATATGAGAATATTTTTATTAACTGAATCCAGGTTTATGATTAAAAAAAGCAATTCAATTTAGTAATAATTATTACAAAAAAAAATTAATGGAATAGCAGTAAGTAACTCCCTATCTGGATTTTACAAGTAATATTTCAATGGATAACGTAGGCAAATAAGATAAAAAGGAATTTTAATTTTTCTGCAAATTTTTTTTTAAGATACTTAGACGTAATTTTTGTTGTATTTTACGCTTATTATATTTTACACTTATCACTTTTGTTAAAAATCAAATCAAATTAACAAAAAATAAATAAAAATTTCCTATAAAACTGAATTTACACTCAGTTTTATTGGTAATTTCATGTTTTAAATTTTTTTTAAATTATAAACTAATTCTTAAAGATTATAAAATCATATTCATTACACACGAAAAGAAATGCTGCATATTCTTAGAGGTACGATATTTTTCAATCTATTAAACATAAAATGCATCTTTTAATACGATGGGTTTTCTGCAAGTAATTAATAAAAGGAATATGACTTACTCTCGAAGCTGATCGTAGAGAAATTTTTATTACAGATACAGATTAGTTCAATAGTTTTACAACAGAAATTAGAGACAACATACAGAATAGAGTAGGCAAAACATTTATCAAATACAGCAAATCAATATTATATCAGGACAGTAGTTAAGAAGGATTGATTAAAGCATGGGCAAAAATTACGCATTGAATCCATTTACAGTCAGATAAAATCATTTTGAAAAATCACAAGTTTAACGTTTTCGGGGTACACACCAAGAAAATTGGTTTCTGTTCCTGATAATACTAAAGATAAAAATAAACCTTATAAAAATTGAAACTAGAAAAATGGAGTTTTAATATAAATATGAGATCGTAGTTAAGCCGTGCCCAACACTGCTTGGAAACTAATCAGAAAATTAGTTTATAAAATAATTTAACTTTTTAATATGTTTTAAACAGACAGGAATGAGTGAGTTGGAAAATCTACCTAATCAGGGATAAAATTAAGAATTATTGATAAAAATTGATCCTATCTACAGATACGTAGCTTGTAACTGAACTCTGCGTTGAAGCAAATTATATCTGTTCTTGTATTTTGATGGAAAGCCACCAGCTAATGATATATTCTCTGGTTCTATCATCAGTGATCCTTCAATCTGTAATCAAATTTGCTAGCTTTAATACGAATTCTCGCATCAATATTAGTACTTTTATTTGGGTGCCTACCATTAATGTAAATAACATTACCTGATAAATTACCTGGCTTGTTAAGTACATGGAAATATTAATTCACTATGATTCGTCCATCTACTTACTATCTCCTATTCTACAGCCACATTATGGAGATGATAAGGTATTAAATTTCTTGTAGTATACACTTGAATTCTATTATTATTGTTACCCATTAAAAATTCTTCTGCCTTGTACTTGTACGCTAATGCACAGTTGGAAGACTACTAAACCAAAAATACGAAGTCTGTATTAGCTTTGTTTGATTCCAGTTTTGTTTTACCTTAATTATTATTATTTGCCTGACTACATGAGATGTGTAAAAACAATCCAAAAAAATTACAGTGAAATTGTAAACCGCACGGTAAGAATCTAGTACTACTATAAAAAATATAATGTTTTTAACAAAATGATACTGGTATCAAAAAAGATAAGACACTACATTTCTATTATCAAAATCTGTTATTAATTTAGAATCTATGTACAATAATAATTGAACAATGTTTAAGCGTTCCATATTATAAGCAAAAAATAGAAAAAATTGTTACAAAACTCTTACATTTATTAAATTTCATTTATTAAACAAGGAATAACCATAAGAATTGTATTATTCTGTAAATGTGATATGTATTACATATAAATGAAATCATACATATATACATACCGGTCCGGTATGGGGCCGGGTAGGAAGGAACTTCGTGATCAAAACTCCTAACAACTTTTAATAAGAAAAATTAAATTTTAATATGAAATTAAAATTGTGGTAAGATTTTTGAGGTTCATGAAAAATACTTCTAATTGATATTTATAGGTGAATAATAGGGAAATCTAAGGTGTTAGGTTGTAAATAAATTAAATGTAAGAAAATTGTTCAACATTTTTTATGAAATAAAATCGTATTTTATAAATGTACATCGTTTTTCACAGTTCTTTCTTGTAATAATTTTACCAAATATGGCCCGTTGATTTGTTTATATAATTAGTAATTAAAAAATCAACTTACCAATAATTCTTTTATATATGCGTTCAAGCGCTTTCAGAATAAATCTCCATCATCAGGAATTTAAAAAAGTATGTTATAATCTTAATAAAGCTAAAACTTATTTGTGATGTAAATTTGTTTATGTAACGTAATATAACAGTGGTCGTCGTAGTTTAAAAGTATTTAGACTTAATTTCCTGTCATTATCAGTGTTTCCACCGTTAAAGAATTTATTTTTTAGTTCCTGATGGAATTTTATTCTGAAAGTGCTTGAACGCATATATAAAAGAATTGTTGGTAAGTGGTATTTTTAATTATTAATTCTTTCTTGTAACTTAAAAACTGCAGTCATAAGTTTATTTGTTCCAAATTTAAAGTTAACTGTACTTGAAGTATAAGAATAGACGATAATATGTTTTCTTACACTTCAAGATCTCTACTTTATGAAATTGGAAAGGAACATCTTGAGAAAATATTTATATACATATATACTAACATCCCCGTCGCGGCTTTTCCCGCGCCATATGGTTACTTACGTTTCTTGTTGCGATCAGGGGATGTTGGTCAGGGCTCTTTCCCCTAGATCCCCCTGTTTCTCATGCTTGTAAGAATAATGATAAATAAAAACTAAAGCCAATTCAGTTTATAGAAACTACCATTGTACTGTAATTTTTTCAGAACAACAGTTCGGTCAATTTAGGACCCATTAATTAGTTTTTAAATTTCCCGTCGCGGCTTCGCTAGCAAAATACATAATCAGACATATTAACATAAATGACTATCTTAGTGTTAACAAATCTCATAAAGATTGATTTAACATTTTACACTACAAAAATACATAACATGGAAAGGGAGTAGAGCATAGTTGTTAACTTTCATAGATTCTTAGCCCTGCGGAGGGTGGCTGAGGGGGTTTGATGCTGTTATAGATGTATAAATAGAACAGCGACCCGGGTGGCTAGGGCCCGTCTGAGGGCTTACTTCACCAAAATAGGTGTTTTGGGATCAAGCTTTCGCTATTAGGATGATATGTGTGGAGAACTCGAGAACTCTGTGATGGCGGTGCGGTGTGGGAGGATGTAATCATTAACCTCGCTCCTGAAAGCGAACCAGAGCAGACAAAGATAGGGTATCTTTTCAGGCTTATTAAATTACTGAATTTGTTTCTTGATTTTTTAGTAAATCAAAAGGACTTTGAGTAAATTGAATTGTAGGAAAAAATTTTCGTTGTTGCGACGAACACTTGTTTTGTCGGTAGAGGATAGTATTTTTGGTGTTTAAAGACTCAATCACGTAATGATCTGAGTGCACATAGTCTAATTGAAGTTTGAAGTAGAGAGAGTTTTTGTGTGAATTCTTTAGTGTAAGAGAAAGGCGCGGGGATTGCGTTTCCGCGAATCGGTTAATTTGATAGGTCAAGGTACTAATTTATGGTAGGTGGTCATAGTTTGAAGAGGTCATATTAAGGTTATAATAGGTAATACACTGACGATATAGGTGATATAGGTAATACATTGACGGAAATATCTGCCAAGGCATTTGCATCGGTGGCATACTGACAGAGGGAAAACTGATTACCGTGTTCTGTTATCAAGTTTAGATGGTCTAAAAGTTGACCTCCGGTAAATCTCATCAGGGCTACGAACGGAGGAGGTTGTGTAGCGACCGTGGGATCATCACAAGGCAGGTATCTTTCCCTAAGGTAATCAGGATGGTAGCATAAAACAGTACATTTATTTACGATTTACATTTCATTCACTATCGTATATCATGAATCTGAATGTATAATTGCTTTAATTTTGGTTTTTTGTCTTTATTTTTTTTTTATTTTACAACATTCATTTACTTTAGAAAATACGAAGGGAAATTGGTTTATTTATATATATTTTGTTTGTATTCTTGTAAAATTTTTATTTACTGTAATAAAATGTTGTAAGATTTTATAATTTATTTTATCAGAAAAAAATAATACATTTACAAAGTTAGCCGATTAAATAAATAAAAAAAAACTGAAGATTAAAAGAAAGTTATTAAATGATTTGATAATATTATTGATGTTGAAAGCGGATGCAAATATACAAACCTACAATCACTTTCATGAGTAAAGGCCAAAGAGATTTAATTATTAATTTATACTGGATGGAATACCATTTGATTAAATTATTTCCGTTCAGTTTAGGAATTAATTTTTAATACTAAATTACCAAGAGCAAAGTTTTATTGAAATCACGTTGACCGACTAATTCAAAGGTATTATATATCTTACATCAATCTAAACAAGTTTCGATTTGAATGCAATTAATACGGCAGAAATATAATTTTGCGCTAACCTTATCTATACAGAAATTCAAAGGTGACTTTAACTATGTAAATTAATTGATTTATCAAATATAGATAGGTTACATGTACTGTTTCAGTAGATGTTTACTTTATGGAAGGAAACAAATTCTCATTTAACCCACATTTATAACAAAAATATATGTTTAACAATACAAATATAAACTAAGAGTAAACAATTTTATAAATAATAAAAAAACATTTGATGATAAAGTTGTAATACTTTCCTGGCAATTATTATTTATTCTTATATAATGAAAAAATAATTATGTATGAAAAAATATTTTGTTTCAAACCACAATAAGTTTGTCCTTGAAGCGTTTCCATCCCATAGAGACAGCACATTTTCGGCGATGGGGGTATGCATTCATTCAGTTGCTTCTTCGCTGTTGTAGTGTGTTGTTACTATGTCTGTATGAGTTTGTTTCTGTTTGTTTATATTATATTAATTTTGTAAAAATATCGTGTTGTGTTTTTTTTTACAAAAAATTATCGGCGTTGTTACAATTTTTTAATTTTTACATTTTCTGTTATTAACGGATTCTCTTTCTTTAGATTACAATAAGTTTAACGTAAGAGAGTATTATAATTCCACTTTATTATCATGGAAGGTGAAAGCTGTGGGGTATACAAGAAAAAAATCAGGGTGCGAAAACTTACCCATAGCCAGACGAGAGAAGTCGTGTTTAATATTTAAACTTTACGACAAAGAAGGCAAAGGTGTACTGATTCTTCTTAAACAAATTCAGAAACGAGTCGCCTAACCTACGGTAATTTAACTCAGTAGTGTTGAAAAACTTTAAAAGAAGCAAAAATTAATCCCAATAAAGGCTTTACAACTCCCAAAAAAATCGTAACGCTAAAGAAACAAAATGTCCCTGGATAACTTTGATAAAAGTGTCATTCGTGAAACAACTTATATATTTTCACACTGAGAAAGGTAAACGCGTTACTCTTCGATCACTACTACCAGTCATAAAAGGTAAAATCAATTTTCAAGGAATTTTCAAAGTCTTTATGGCGCATTATCAGAGACATGCTGTTCAAATGGAAAAAAAACTATAGATAATAGAAAAACTTTAGTAGAGAAATTAGAAAATCGGGAACTAAGGCTGAAACAATCTAATGAATATATATTTTTATTTTTTTATTTATTTTTTAATAATCTGCACAGTCAGTTTTAATTTTTTTTAATATTCTACTGTAGTTATATATATACTTATTGGTATTTTTATTTAATTCCAAATTTTAAAAGTAAATTGAATTTCCCAGTGTTCCTTCAAAAATTTGCAGTTTTTATCGTGTTTCTTACATAAATTATTTCAAGCTTTATTTGCTTATAATCTTGTTTCCCTAACAAGAGGAAGTGTTCTAAATTTTATACCAACGAGTAAATAAAAATATTACCCCGAGAGGTTAAGGAAAGAAAATTAAGTAGAGATTTAAATTTTCATAATAGTTTCTACGCTAAAAATTCTCTTTGTTTTGATTGTATCGTGGAATATTTTACTCTAAACCGCATACTCTACTATTAAATTCATAAAAAACCAGTTATCAATGTAAAATCTAGTAAGACTTTTCCGAACCAATTATTATTACTGTTCTCTCAATTATTAATTCATTTCTAACAATGTTATTACCGGTAACTTCTACTTACGCTAAATTAATATAACTTGTTTGTCTCGTGTTTTGGCGGTTTATGATCTTTTTTTCAATTATTAAAAAACCACTTTTTCCGCTATTTTGAGGTCTTATCCATTATTTAAAAATTGATATTTATATATTTTATATATTGTAGTTTACCTTACATTAGTGCTTTTGAACGAACTTGATAGCTTACACCGTCATTACTTAATGATTACTACAAAATTTTAATTTTGGCTGCTATTTTTAGCTGAAACCGAAGGCCGATCGCGGCCATGCGTATATTTTTGTAATTCTTTAACGATGCTTAATCCGAATCTGAAATCAAAATTCGAGAGAAAAAGTATTCACACACACGAATTGAATTCAATAACGAACTGTTCCTTTGTTGAAAAAAAAACTTTTTCTAAAAGCGGTATTAGAAAATTTAATTAAATATACGAATTAAAAAAACTATTTACGTGGAAAGTCTGTTCTATTGTTTTTCATTCAGCCGTGGAAATATTTTTTCATTAAAACTTTTGTGAACGGACTCAATTAAAGAAAACAGTTGCCTCATAGAAGGGTCAGGTTTAATATTCTGCTCATGTTGAATGAATAAATTCATAAATTTATTTCTTTGTTTTTAGTAAAGAGGCGTCCATTACTAATATAGCAGCTAAAAAATTAGTAGATGTAATTAAAATTTCAATTTTTGTTACATATGGTTAAAATAAATTCATTCAGAAAATGTTGTAAAATATTTCATTTATTACAAAATGTTATAAGAAGGTTTGGCCGTTACTCTTAAATCCGTATAAACAGAATAGGCAGATATTTAGATATTATTTAGATTATATATATTTAGTTATAACATCCATAAACTGAGGTAATGGGCTTTTATTTTTATGTCGTACAAATTATCTACATACACAATAAGATAGATGTGTCATTACGTGGTTAACTTCGAAACATTACCTTCCCAAAAAAAGTTAGAAAAGATAAAATTATATATAAAATTTTTGATCTTTTCAAGAAAATTTAACTATATCATGATAAATTAAAGAAAAAAATCACAATATAGTTAATATACGAATTATTTGTTTAACAAAATCATATAGTTATCTTTTACAAAAGCGATTTAATTAAATACTCAAAGTTTCCTACACGAAAAATTACGTTTATTGTAAATCATGACGAAATATGTTAATACTTTTAAATTACTTTCTTTCAAATTTTACTTAATCTTTCTCTTCGGAAGGATCTTTCAGAGCTAATTAGAAGGAACTTTTAAGCGGAATTACCGGTAATCCTCAAACAACTTTAATATCTTGTGCTTTAAAACTCATTCTTTTTGAAAAACATACTTTCCAATAAGAATAAGTAATTTAAACCAACTTCTTTTAAAAATACTTAATATTATTAATAAGAGTATTAGTAATTACATTTTGTAATATCATTAATTTCAAGTGATATGTGTGTTTTTTAGCGCTGTTGGTAATACCACCCATTATTTAAACATTAAAATCTAATGAAAGAAAAAGGGCCAAGAATTTTTTAAAGTGATTAGTTTAATATTTTTTTTTTAACATAAAATCATGTAATAATAATAATAATAATAATAATAAATGTATTAATAAATAGTAATAATAATAATAATAATAATAAATGTGAAAGAATCTTGGAAAATGGCATTCCACAAGGTTCGCCGTTGAGCGGTACCTTGTTTACCATTGCCATTAATAAATTGATATTAGCCATTCCAGCAGAAATCAGCAAAAGCGTCTATGTTGAGGTCTGACAATTGTGTATACCAGCAACAAGACTGGTATGGTGAGGTACAAATTACAACGAGCGATCAATGCTCTAAATGAAGTTGCAAGGAATAACGGATTCCAATTCTCACCAGAAAACACGTGCTGTGTACACTTTTGTAGGAAGAGAATTCCTCATCGAAGTCCTGCGTTGACAATTGATGATAATCCAATACAATGTAAAGACAATGTAAGATTTAGGACTAGTATTGGATAAATCCCTTACATGGGGCTTACATTTACAGGACTTGAGTGATAGATGCAAAAGAGCCCTAAACATTATAAACTGTTTATCGAACTTAAATTGGGGCTCAGACAAAGAGACATTATTGAGATTGTATAAAGCATTGGTTCAATCTAAACTAGACTACGGATGTATCGTATATTCATCCGCTAGAAAGTCGCATTTAAAAAAGTTAGACGTAGTTCAGAATACGGAATAAGATATGCAACTGGTGCTTTCCGCACAAGTCCGGCGGCTAGTCTGATGTCTGAAGCCGGAATAATGCCACTACATTATAGAAGAGAGATCCTTTTACTAAGATACGCAGCAAATATATGGGCTTATCCTGCCCATATAAATAATAAACTTTTCAATAACCATCCTATGGCTGCATTATATGAACGTCGTGCTACCTATTCCAGACCAGCCGGAATTAGGTACCACGAATTAAGAAGTAAATACGAAGTTGCCTTTCCAGATACATTGGCAATTTCTACTAGAGAAATACCCCCATGGCTCTTGCCAGCGGTAAATACAAGTTTGGATCTCTCTCAAGGAGAAATAAAAAAGAAACCAGCAGTGATCATCCAACAGGAATTTTTGGCAACCGTCAGTAGTTACGAAGAACATATTAGAATTTATACTGACGGTTCTAAAACCGAACATGGTGTTGGATGCTCAATATATGTAAATAGAGAAGCCCACTTTTGGAAACTGCCAGATGTGGCTAGTGTCTACACGGCAGAACTCACTGCAATTCAGCAAGCTCTTCGCTACACTGAACACTATTGCGAAGAGAGAGTGTTAATATGTTCCGATTCTTTAAGTGCACTTGTCGCAATTCGGAACAAGAACATTAAGGATGTCCTAATTGCAAACATCCTGTCCATTTTATACGTTCTAAAAAACGAGGACAGCGATGCGTATTTGTATGGACTCCGAGGCATGCTGGTATTACAGGTAATGAAATCGCAGACGAAGCTGCCAGAAAGGCAACAGTCTGCGATGATTTGGATGCATTTCCTGTAAGATTGGCAGATGTTAAAAACCGTCTAACAAATATAGTAAAAAACAAATGGAATGCTGAATGGCGGAGTTTAAATACAAAATTAAACTCGGTAAAAACTTATCCTTATAAATGGAAAAGCGACTTTAAGTTGACTCGCCGTGAACAAGTAGCGGTGACCAGACTTAGAATCGGTCACACGCGATTAACAAATTTGTATTTGTTAACCGGCGAAGTGAGACCAATGTGCGGTGTTTGTAATAAAACACTGACAATCAAGCATCTAATAGAAGAGTGTACCATATATGAGGACCTCAGAAAGAGGTTCCGTCTTAGAACTAATATTAGTGCTGATCTGGATAATGGAAATGAAGAAAATATAGTTGCATTTTTACACGCCAGTGGACTTCTTAAAAGTCTATAAAATAAAAGTTTAAAGCTGTGATAAAAGAATATCTAAGCGGTAGTTTTATATATATATATAAAGAAAGAAATGGTATTGATAAGTTGAAATTTTAATTTCATGGTCTTTTGAGAACCCTATCTCAAATTTTAATATTGGGGCACTTTACACCCCGTAAGTGTTTGTGATTGTCCTTGTCTTTTATGTCTTAATGTTTATTGTGAAGTTTGTGTTTTTTAAATAAAATGTAAGGGCCCTTTACACCATTACATATGACGATCCTGATGGAGATAATAATTTCTTTTAAACAATGTGACGAGAGCTAATGACCTTAGCAGTCGATGCCCATAAAAATTCAAGAAAAAAATAATAATAATAAATAACAATAAATATAAGCCTATATTGGTTTGTAAATAAAATTACATACTACATATTTTTATAGTTTCCAATACGTAATCATGTAACAAATTGAAGTTGTTCCACAAATAAGCTTAATATATATATATATATATATATATATATATATATATACATTGTCCCGGCAGGATTCTACTGAACGTTATAGGTGTATTTCTTTCATTAAAATAATGAAAAACGTTCACAAAAAACATGGGTCCGAAAACGCTTCGTTAGATACGGCTAGTGAAAGATTTCGCTCCGATTTTTACTTTTCCGCTGAGATGAAGCTCTACTGACATTCTGGTAAGATAAATTAAGGAGCTAATTTAGTGGTTACTTATGGCTTTTGGCCTAAAACATTTTTAAAAAATAAGTCCTAGAAACGTATCTCAATTATTGTTTTACGAATTAGGGCGTAATAAATAACAAATACTGAGTTAAAAAACACAGTTTTTTTTAGCTTTGGCGTAAAATAACTTCGTTTAATTGTCAATAAACAAATAAAACTTATTGTTAAATAGATAGAGAATTTAAGTCGTAGAAAATTGAAGCAAATAAATTAATAAAATATAAGTAATAGTGCAAGAAAATAATATATTCTTTAATGCAGGACAACACGTACCAATATAGAAAATACTGTATTACAATTTTAGACTAAAACGAAGAGTCTTCTGTTATTAAATAAAATTATAAAAACAAACTAATTTCTATCACCAAATAAATAGTACAAGGTATTCTTAAATTAGATGAACTGTATAATATTTCCGCCATCAAACTGGAAACACATTTCAGCACGGCGAGTTACCGATGAGGTAGCATTTTTTAGCATTCTTGGATTGGTTTTGATTTCTTCAATGCCACCCCCCCCCCCAGATTCTGTGTAAAATTTAATTTGCATTTTATGATTTTTATGCATACACTAACGATTTCATATATACCGACAAAAAGGAATTCAAAGGAATCAATCGGGTAATCTTGCTGGTCATAAAAAGGACTATAAAAATTGGCCGGTTCACCATCGTGTTGGAAATACATATCAGTTCTTGTACTATGTGGAACGTCCTCTAAAGGTATTGACAGCTCATATTAATAACTGCCAGTTATTATGTTATCTCAATATTTATAATTGAAGTAAAAAAAATAAATATATTTTATTTACAAAATCTTCTTTGAAATTAAATAAATACAGTAATAAAAAAAGTGTACTTATAGGCTAAGCGGTTGCTCAATTTTCATTGGTTATGAAAATACGCAGACATTCCGATTTGTATATAAAGATAGTGATAGAGAGAAAGAGAGAGAGAGAGAGTGAGAGAGAGAGAGAGATAAATAGATAGATATTTATTAATTTAGCGTATGGCACCGAGACACAACACCAATTACGGTCAAAAATTATAAATAACCATCTTACAAATTAATATAAGCTATTGATTCTGGAGTCGCCATCAGGAAATCTTCAGTAGTCCCTTCAAGCAAGTCCTTAGTCCCTTTAAGCTGTCCTAGGGCAAACTTCTGTGATGCATTTAACAGTTTGATTTTCACCACACTCGCAAAGGGGCGTCGGTGTTTTACCCCATAGATAGATGGATAGATTGGCAATGAAGTTAAACAATACATTTTCCATTCGTCTTTGGGTATTTATTTTTTAATGTAGTTAATTTTTTTCATTTTTATGTGAATTTTGTCGGTCGTAGGCTAGGAATGATATATATTTTTTATCCGGATCACATAAAATACATTTACCAGTTCACTGATAGGCGCAATTGTGCAATTTTCTTTCCACGAAACTAATATATATATTGAATTTACCAAATCCTATTTTCTCTTTGGGAAAAGATAAACTCTGTACAACAATTTCAGCCCCGGAGCAGTTCGTTGGTTGTATAACTGTACTCATTAAGTAATGCCGGATAACCAGTTATTAATAATTACTTCCTTTACTTACTATCAAAATTTACACTTCATTAATTAAACATTGCAGTCGGTTATAATAACTTATGCTTTTAGTTAAGTTCACATTTTAAATTATATTAAATATGTCTAGCTAGAACAATAAAACTTTAGTGATATTGTTGCTAATACATCTTCAAGGAAAGTAAATTCATATAATTAATTCTAACAATAATTAAGATCAGTTGGTAATTAAGAAAGGAGATGTTTACATTAAGCAAGAGGACAAAGAAAACAAATGAATCTGAACCCTTACAGTCATACAAAATTACTTTTCAGTCCTTTTTCATCGATAAGAGGACATCCATTACGGGTGTAATGGATGTTCTCTTTATTCATTGTTTAATATTATTTGACTAAAAGAAATTCTTTGTGAATCGTTTTTAATGTTATGAAAATAATATTTTGTTTTATGTGGATATAAATATATTTATGTAGCTTGATATACGTGGCTTTCTGTCTTCAATATTGTCGAGGAGTATACCCTTGGGGATGCTAGCAAATTAAGAAAAATATTTTAATAATTGTAACGTAGGCAAATACATGTAGAAAATCTGACGCACGCGATGCACACGCACAGAATTCTATCGTGCTTATAATTCTTCATCTCTCTCTTTATAGCGGATTTACATATAAAATGCATTTTACATCTTTAATATTTACTTTCGAGGATAAATATTTTACGAATTCCTCCTTAAATTTTTTCCATCGTCTTTCATCATTACATAGAAAAGCCATTAAAACTCTTCCAGTATTTCTCTACTCATATATTCATAATTTTTTTATCTCTACGGTTTAAAATGTTTTTTTTTTTTTTTTTTAGTCTTGTATTATATTTTGGATCATTTTTAATCTTTTTCTCTTTTCATAATTTACGATATAAACAGAAATTAATACTTCAAACATCTATTTTCATACATTCTAATATTAGTGGCTCTTAGTAGACAGGTTATAGATAAGGGATAGGTTACTTAAAAGAGTATTACTTACTTTTATTTCAGAAAGTATATTTTAATGCGCTTAAAGATTATTCATATAATAACAGTTATTTTATATAATACTTATTAAGAAAAGAATGAGGCAAGGATGTATCCTGTCCCTACCCTAATATTTTCAAACTTGTATGTAGAATAAATAATTCAGAAATTAAAAGAAATTTTGGAATGGAGATGAGAAAAGATAAAAGTTTTAAGATCTGCTGATGATAATATTATTGTTCGTTAAAAATTATCAGAAATAAGTAAGAGAAATTTCTAAATGGTTTACTGAACGGAAAGAAATATAATTAAAAATTTCGTTCCATCAAAACCAGTTATCTATGAAAAGTCTAATAAGATTTTCCCGAACGAACATACTTGTTGTTATTATTATTGTTTTCTCAATTATCAGCTCATTTCTAACAAAGTTATTATAACTAACTTCAACTTACGCGAAGTTAATATAATTTATTTATCACTGTTTTAGCGGTTTTATGGCACACACACACACACACACACACACATATATATATATATATATATATATATAATTTTTTTTTTTTTAATTATTAAAAAGTTAGTTTTTCCAACATTTTGTGAACGTAAATTTGATTTACAAAATTGATATTTATTTATTTTATGCATTTTAGTAAACTTTACATCAGTACGTTTGAAACAACTTCAGTTTACACCGTTACTGAGTAAAGATTATTGGGAAATTTTAATTTTGGCGGCCATTTTGAGGTGAACATTTTGACGGCCGATAGCAGCCATTCATTTATTTTTGTAATTCTCTAACGATGCTTAACCCGGATCTGATTCAAAATCAAAATCCGTGTTCACACACATTCACAAATACATATTTATTGAATTCAATAACGAACTGTTCCTTCATTGATAAATATGTATAAAATAAAAAATAATTAAATGAAGGACTAAAAAAGGATAATGAGTTATAAATATTAATATAAATGAATAAATAAATCAGAAGTGGGAGAATTTTGTTATTTACAGGAAAAAATTACAGAGTTGAGAGTAAGATGGAATTAAAATCGATTGGCTCAAAGATGAGCCATACGATTAAGTAATTCACGTTTAGATAACTTATAGAAACCCATCGGGTTGGTCTAGCGGTAAACGCGTCTTCCCAAATCAGCTGATTTCGAAGTCGACAGTTCCAGCGTTCAAATCCTAGTAAAGGCAAATACTTTTATACAGATTTGAATACTATATCGTGAATACTGGTGTTCTTTGGTGGTTGGGTTTTCAATTAACCGCACATTTCAGGAATGGTCGAACTGAGACTTATACGAGACTACACTTTATTTACGTTCATACGTATCATCCTCTGAAATAATACTTGAACGGTAATTCCCTGATGCTAAAACAGGAAAAGGAAAGAAGAAAGATAAGTTATAGAGGAATGTGATTGTAAAAACTACAGAGAAACTCAATGACTGGGATTTCTAAAAGAAATAGTTAAAACAGAAATCAATGGATAATATCATCAAACCAATCAAATGATTAATACTGTAAAAAAATGAATAAAAACCGAATTCTACTATAAATAAATTGATGGCAAGATTTTTCAGATAGTTCAGTAATTTATTAAAAATGACAAAGGAAGCGAGGAGTCCCTTTATCGTAAGACGAGATGTTGAGCTATACGAAAATAGTTGTTTTGGTAAGGGTGAATATTGTTATATTTAAAAAATAAACATTTAATTTTCTAAATATTGGTCTACGCGATTAATACTTATGTACTAAAGATCTGACACACCACTTTTTTAATACAAAAACTCGGTCTGAAGGTTTGAGAGAACAGAGAAATATCTTCTCCAAAAGAAGACATTATACTTTAAACGATAATATACTCTTACGTATGCATAATAAATATTAAATAATGAATGCAAACTTAACGCTTTAATAAGGCGTGTAAATTCTGTTAAGAAGGGATGTGTCTCCTGTCGCAAGGTGTAGAAATATTTCAGTTCCGACTTTTACAATACCGCCATTTGTAGATGAATCCTAAAGTCTTTCTGGTGATCAGTTCGCGGATAGAAGAATAGCTAATAATGGGTTTGAAAAAACATAAGTTAATTAAACTTTAATTGAGAAACCTAATTGAATACAGAATCTACTACAATTTCACCTCTACTGTTCGACTAATTAATGTAATGTTTATTTGGAGTTCATTAACATAGAATTTCCTAGATAAACAGTAAAAATTGTCTTTTAAATCATGAAGACTTACAGTCCATCTGCACTATATATCTTATCACGTAATCTATGATTGATTTTCTTGTTACAAACGGATGAAATTGATTGTATTATAAACTACTATCCATCACTTGCAAATTAACGATCCCAAACAAAGTGATGTATCTCGTTATTAATGATGTATATTTACTGAATTCATAATATTTATATAAACTAATTAATTTTATGCATCAAAATGATTATTATAATAATTATAAAAATCAAGAATAGAGTTAATTTATACAAAGATTTTTTTACTATCTTAAGCAAATTTTATTTTTACTTTTTTCTACTCAAGAGTAAAAGAAGAATCAATTTTTCAGCATTTTTCAAACTACCACAACTTAGCTCCTTGAAAAACATGAGGATTTAAAAAAAATAAAATTATAGTACTTTCCTGGCATTGGTTATTTATTCTTATATAGTAGAAAAATAATAATACGTGAAAAGTGTTACCTAAGATCTCTTATTTGGGTGGGAGGGTATTTTATAATGAAGTTTTATTGTAAAATTATCATTATATATTTAAATAACCAAAAAAGTTTTAAAAATTCAGAAAATTGATATTTTTTTTTCTACGTTTACTATATTATTTAGAAGAAACTAAAATAACTTCCACTAAAAAATGTGGTCAATAAAAAGATCCTTAAGTTTGTTTTTTGACGTTAGGAGGTGAATTATGATGAGATTTTATTGTAATGTTATTACTATAAACTTTTAATATTATTAAAAGTTTAAATAAACCAAAAAAATGTTTTGAAAACTTCAAAACATCGATATTTTAAACTTTGATCGGTTCCCTCACCCCAAATATTGCCCCAACCGTATATATTTTTGGGTCGTTTGCACTACTTCTATGCCTAAAAAAAATTTTGTTAAAAATTTTCAATAAAAAAAAGATAGCTTGTTTGATTTTTGGGGAAGAAGGAATTTTGGTAAAAATTGTTTAACAAATTGTAAGAAGCATCTACGTATGTACTCTTAATATAAAGTGAGGTTGGTTACGTTTACAAAAGTTTGAGAAAATTGACATTTCAAACCCCCTCCCCCAACTGGTTATATTGACCCCAAACCTTTACAAAAAAAAAATTACCCCATATACACGAATTTCTGTACAAAATTTTATGAAAATTGGTTTATCCAATCAGAAGTTATTAACACGCCAATACACGAACATACGTACAAACATTACTCCCACCATTCCGTTTTTTTTTTTTTGTTCTGGGTCATGAAACTTCATACCCCATCTTTTGACTAATTATCATATTTTCCTTCCCGCAGTATAGCTCTAGATCTATAATGACAGGAAAGTAAAATGCCCTGAAAACTATTATTTTTTTTTGTTTTCCTTGAAACAATTGAATATTTTTTTCAAAAGTGGTGGTGACGCCTGTTTAAAAAAAAATATTTTAATTTTTTTTTAAATTCAGGTTATATTATGTTTACAAAGTTTTATAAATCAATACATTCATTTTAATAAACAGTATAAAATATGCATATTGTAAAAGTAATTACACGGGATCAACTTGTATTTACCGTTACTCTAAAATCTACATCTGATATCTAATATTGTATGCACTTTACTTGTTATATAGGTTACCGCTCAACGTATTGAATGACTAATAACGACTAATATTCTTACAATTAAATTTAACATCACTTTATAAAATAACTAGTATCCACCAGATATATATATATATATATATAAAAAAAATTAAATCATGAAGACTTACAGTCCATCTGCACTATATATCTTATCACGTAATCTATGATTGATTTTCTTGTTACAAACGGATGAAATTGATTGTATTATAAACTACTATCCATCACTTGCAAATTAACGATCCCAAACAAAGTGATGTATCTCGTTATTAATGATGTATATTTACTGAATTCATAATATTTATATAAACTAATTAATTTTATGCATCAAAATGATTATTATAATAATTATAAAAATCAAGAATAGAGTTAATTTATACAAAGATTTTTTGTAAATCTTTTTTAAAAAAGTTTGTGTTGACTTTGACATTAATGTTGATGGAAATGCTTAAAGTGAATGTCAATTAATGTTATTTTATTAGATAAATTGAGAATTCGTTTTTTCACCATCGAAAATGTTTCACTCATTAACTATTACAGTTAAATTATTCTGAAGGATAAAAAATTCATGACTAGTTTGATCTATTCTTGCATATGACAGGGAAAACAGTTCTGATGATAAAACTTCATGTGTAAGAATCACAATTCATTTTAATTTTTTATGATATTATTGTAATGTACAACAAAAATCATAAGACAATTTATATAACTGCAAAAATTAAAAAAATCAATAAGTGGCAGGTTGCGAGATGATAAAAAGGTTTTGCTCAACAAAATTTACAGTCTCAATCCCTCAAACAATTTTATAATCTTTATTTTAATATTTAAAAATATTTATGAGAAATTGAAAAAGTATTACTTTTTAGCGCAGATATTTTATTAAATTTAATTTACTTTTTTGAAATTAATTTATTTTAATGTGCATTCAAAAAAAGGCTTTAAAAAAGCTGTTTATAGAGCTTTTTTTAAAGACTTATCAAGTTAACCAAAGCGTCGTAAGAAATACAAACGCAAGAAATCTGTTGAAAATAAAAGTAAAAAAAAAAAAACAGAAATATGCAGAAACAACAGCTACGGTACTATGGTAAAATTCGCTGAAACTTAGGAATATTTATTTTATAATATATTTTTATATTATTTTTCCATTAATTAAAAAAAAAAAACTTTTACACGGAAATTCTTTGAATATCAAAATAAAAGAATATGAGTATCTGTAGGGTACTACACAACTGTGAGGGAAAGAAAAGTAGAGTTATTCATAGGAAATTCACTATATATAAAAAATCGTTACATTTCTTCTAAAGTTATCTAGTGTAAATAAAGTTATTTGACTTTACGTTCAGATATAATAATAACATATCTTTCATACCATTTTTAATTGGAAAATATTCTTCATACCACATTTTATTCATAAGAGACTCTTTACTGCTGAGAATTATCTATCCCCAAATTTACCTATACATCTTTATTAAATAAACTGAAAATTGCAGGTTAAATAAAAATTTACCTGGAAATAGTGTAAATATAAACTTACAAAAGGAATTATCTCTACAAAAAAAGTAGAAGAAATAAATGAAAATAGGTACATTTGGAAAATATTAAGACTTAAACACATAAACAAAACTTGGGATCAAATTGAAAACTTTCTCTCTTACTATTGAAGGTTAAAATCAAAACTAATACAAGGGAAAAGAAAGGAATCTTTTTCTGGAATTATTTTTCTTTGTTTTATTTCTCACGATAGTCACCTTGGATTCGATACATTCAGGCAACGACTTTCCAAATTTATAATAGCCTAAATATAATGCGATTTGTCCAACTTTACAAAATAAGCGGTTGTCTCAACTTTGACTTCACTATTTGAAATGAATCATCGTCCAGCGTGCCATTTCAGTTCAGGTTTGAGATAAGGAAGTAATATCTAGGAGCTAATTCTACGATTACGGCCTATGTTGAAGCGCTTCAAGCGTAGGTTATAGAGTTTATTACCCGATATACGTGTACAGATGCATTATCGTAGTAAAAAAGCACTTTCTTTTTAACTGGATGTTGACGTTTACACAGAATAGCACAGAAAAGCGTAATGGATGATATTGTGTGCATATGTGTTCATATGCGTGATTTTTAGTGTTAGGTTGTGTGATTGAGCGGTGGAGATGACTGGTTGGTTAGTGTGTATGCGGCGGCCGAGAGTCGTAGAGTCGGCGTTGATCGGTATGGGTCTGTGGTGTGATGAGGTTTCGGCTGTTTATGTGTAATATTCAGTTTCATACAATTCTATATTTTATAATAATTTTAAAACAATAAATTAATTACAGTCCACTCCAAAAATCGTGTCACTTCATATCACATCAACCATGTAGTATTCTCATACGATGGTCCTACCTTTTTACAGATCACCACATCCCGAGAATCATAAAAAAATCGTAGCAATGACGTTTCCTGCAGAGGGATCTGTTTTCGCTTTCTTTGGTGTACTTTCATTTGTTTCCATCCACTGTCGGCGTGTAATGGCGAATTCATGTTTCATATAATCTTACAAAACGTCGAACAAGCTAAGCTGAATTGCGTTTAATTAAATCTAAATGCTCTCAAAAAATGTTCGGTCAAATGGGGTTTTGGTCAACTGTTAAATGCAGCAGCCATCGTGCGGAAAGCTTTTTCTTATCTATAACATTATGTAAAATGTAGTGGATACAGTCTACTAAGATGTTTATAATGTCATTAAGTACGCCGGCCGACGTACTTTCAGCTGGCGATCATTTAATACTGCATTGTCAATTTTTATGATGATTTCTTCGGTCGTAGAGGTTTTTGGGCGTTCATTTCAATATTATGAATGGATGTATGGCCACTTTTAAATTCATCAACCCACTATTTTACTGTCGAAAACTAAGGGGAAAATCTTTTAAAGGAAAATGTCATTCTTTTTTCATATTTTGTCGTGGTTAAACATTTTAAAACAATGTAGTTTATAACAGCTAGAAAAGTTTTAATACCATTTTTCAGAAAATATCCAACGTTCGCAAACAAGCAACTAAACTCACGTTTTGAAACTTCACAACACGTCATATAAAGGATTATAGTTGATAAATATCGTAGTCATTTGGTCATTCTTGCGTCATAATTGTTAGACTAAAAACTTTCTGAACGACCCTAAGTAAATTGGTAATTTATTATTAATTAGATAAAATTACTTTTCACGTTATAGATCATATTGGATTAAATTTTTGTGTTAAGAATATACTCTAGCGATAAGATATGCAAATTTTGGTAGAGAAAAATCTTCTAGGTCATTTTTCATAACTTTTACCGTGTATATTCTTATTGTTTGAAGTACGTGGAAAAAATAAATGATGAAGGAAAAATGTACGTAGCTCAGTCAACATTACAAAACAAAAGACAAATCAAAAGTTAGAAAATTATTTTAACTCAATATATTATGGAACAGTTTCTCCTTTGTTTTAATATAATATTTATTTTATTACTTCACTCAATATATTGAACAAAATCATATAAAACTTTAGGGATAACGTAATTAAAAGTACACTTCAATCAATGCGATAGACAAATAACGAGTATCATAAACACACGAGAACGCAGTTTATCTTAATTGATTTTCTAATGTTTTCTACGATTAGTTTTGACTATATTGAAATACATCTAATACTAACTTCTAAAATGTCATTTCTAATTTTGCCAGGTATAATTTATAAATTCAACTAATGAAAGACATTTAAATTTACCATTACAACCTAGTTTATCAAAATCCTATGAGTTCTGTTGCGAAAGGTTGCTTTAATTAATTTTTGTATTATATATAAAGGTCATGTAAGTTTCAGTACTAACCGTAATTTTCATAATTATTATTAAATTGAGCAAAAACTCTACAAGTGATTCTATTTAACATACTGAAGAAAAAATGTCCAGTGAATAGTCCAAAAAAGCATATTTTTCTGTCTGTCCACCATTTTGTGTTTTTTAAGAAAAATATTATTTTTTAGAACGGTTGGAGATAACGCAATAAAATTTTGTGCTTTATTTTAAACTAACATTTTTAATAGGAAAAAAATAACGATACTCTTCGTTGACAAATTAAAAAACGGCAGTCGTTTCAATTTTTCAATCTTAAATATCTTAGGAATTTAAGATTTTTTTACAACACATTTATCAAATTGTGTTGTATTATAAAAATTATGAAGCATTTTTTTTGTGAAAAAAACACCTTATTTGTAAAAATCCGACGACAAACAACAAAGTTATTGCTAAAAGTAGGCCTTAACGATATGGTGGTCATCTTGTTTTATTTCTTATCGAGACTCACTTGATAACTAAATCAAATTTTGTGATTAGAATTGCTAAAAATTCAACATTATGCAATTTTTTTTTTTTTTTTTTTTTTGTAACTTCTCTACTCCCCTGGCCGGACAGACTTGATGGAATTACGCCACCCAGGGGAGTGTCCGTTACTCTAATAAGCCCTCCCCACCTACCGGCTATATATCGGCATGGCAGGTCAGGCTTACCAGTTGGCTCTTTTGAGATTTTTTTCCCTTTTTTAACTTTACAACAACACACCTATGTGTCGTGATGTACTGTTTGGATCTTTTTTAAACCTGATATATTTTTTAAGAAGACCTAACAGTCAATCCAAGGAGTCCTCAGCGGCTCATCGAAACCAGCACACCTCAGCATGCTGGCTATCACCGCTGAGGCTGTCCAACCAAACTACAATCTAAAAACCCATATTCCTTTCATCTATAATTTTTTGTTTAAGAACTGACCTTATGAACTCTACAACCTTTCTCAAATTCTCTACTCTACTGAGCATATGATCTATTATCTCTCTCGGAGTCTTTCCGTCAATACCAGCATTGTATCTTAGCATTTGCCATTTTTGGCAATTCAGTTAAGTATGCTCTACATCGACACGTTCGTTACAATATATGCACGTAGGTTGAAAAGTTAAAAACTGTGTGACGTAGTAATCTATTTCTCCGTGGCAACTGCCTGTCCATCTAACTATATCAGGGATCAAGGATCTGGTCCATCTGGCTACCCCAGCCTGCAGCCATCTTTCCTGCCATATATTATTAATATCTTGTCTGACCTCATTATTCAAACGTCCTAAAAACCTCTCAACCCTGTGTCTAGCAATGAGATCAATAGGGGGCACACCAGAAAGCACACAGAGGGTCTCATACGAGACCGTTCTGTAAGCGGATGCTACTCCAAGCAATACCCTCCTGTATATCTTTTTTAATCTGTCCTTGTTCCTGTTAATAGTCATAGCGGGCCACCATGTAAGAACCGCGTACAAAATCGATGAGAATACGGTTGTCGCAAGTAGTCTCCTTTTCGGTACCCTAGGAGCTCTGTGCTTTGACATAATAACATTCAAGCTTTTAATCGTTTTCTCTGCGCTATGACAGACCTTCAACACATGTTCAGTGAAACGACAATTTCTTTGCAGAGTAACTCCCAAGTATCTCAATACCTGAACTTCAGCAATGTTATTACCTTCTATATATATATCCACTGGTTGCAACACCCTTGTAGGCCAACGAATGAAGCCGCCCCAACCAATCCACCTTCTTGAAAAGATCAGTTAATTTTTCTCTGATGCCACTTGCAAAGTAAGCAGGCGCACCATCATGCATTTTCATTGTGCTTTGCGAGGGAACGTCATCTAGAAGTCCAGGTAGGTCAATTGTTATGAATTCCGAATACGAGTCACCTGTCAATCTATGTGGCAAAAAAAGTACCGATTTGCTTATCCATGTAGATTGCTTCCCAAATACTCAGAGAAAACCTGTGTTGACTTCCTGCTTGAAATACTGCATTAACATTTTCCTCACACCAAATATGTCGGTTGTGTAAGTTGTTTATCGGGTGTGGATCGAGGGAAACATCCTTAGTAAAGAATGCTTCTCTTGATCTTTTTTGCCTCCCTCGGATTGTCGTTGGCAAGACCGTATGTAAAATGCATATAAGCGAGTTCATTATTTATATAATTTTGATTCATTTTAAATGAATCAAAACACGAATTTAACACGATTAATGACAAATTTTTAATAAAAACCAAATATATTCAAAATTCAGTGTACAGATATTACAATTCAATTGAAGTAATAGAACATGAAACTGTTTTGTTTATAAGTGAAAGAAAAACAATGTAAGAAAAAAGAAAGTAAAAAAAAATACAGCTGTTTCAGATGCAATTATCACAGAGCACTTATTTATTATAGCCTTTTTGATTAATAAAATTTAATTGTATATGGAGTTAATTTTTTTTTTTCATTTTCAAAGTTTGTTTGAATAAACTATGTATTTGATTTTCATATATTTTTATTACTGAGAATTAATTATTTCTAGAGTAGCTCTTACAATAATTATTATTAAATTTCCATAATGTAGAATTTTTAGCAATTTTAATCAGAAAATTTGATTTAATTATGAAGTGAGTTACGGTAATAAACAAATCAAGATGGCCGCCATATCGGTTGGGTTCTACTTTTTGCAATAACTTTGATGTTTGTTGTCGGATTTTTTACAACTAAGGTGTAGTTTTGTTCATAAAAAATATGCTTCATCATTTTTTACAACAACAAAATTTGATAAATCTAATAATTCGTATGATATTTAAGATTGAAAAATTGAAACGACCGAAATTTTGAAATTTGTCAACAAAGAGTATTGTTACTTTTTTTCTTAATAAAAAAATGTTAGTTTAAAATAAAGTTCAAAATTTTATTGAGTTATCACCAACCGCTCTTGAAAAATATTTTTTTTTGCTTAAAAAACACAAAATGGCGAACAGAACGAAAAATATGCATTTTCGGACCTATGTTTACTTCACATTTTTTGTTCAGTATATTAAGAAGAATAACTTCCTAGAGTTTGGCGTCACCAATACTTCATTTTATTGTTTTTATTTCATTTATTTCCTGGAAAAAACTAGACGGATGATCTATTCTCATTTGCTCACTTATCATTTAAAAAAAGATATACATTTTGAGAAATAACAATGATACTTATTATAAATATTTCGGTTTGATGAAGAATACAAATGTTTAACCTAAAAATACGCTTCTAAATAGATGTTAAGAACTGCCACACTAGAGGAGAATTTAAATTAATGAATTGTTTGAATAGGAAAGTTGAAAAGGTATATTATCGATTAAAATTAATCCATGTGTTGTTAGATAGATCAGAAATATAGTGTTTTAATGTTCCATTCATTGCAATTACCACACACAAAGTTATTCGTTCATGCGCATTTGCACACAATTATTATAATTATTAAAATTTTTATATTTGCTTGTTTAGACGAAAATTCTCTCCCTGCTAAATGGTTTTTTATCGCTCCCATGTTACAAACTAATTAAATTTGTTTAGAAGTACTCTACGTCTTCAGTTTTTATTAAAAAAGTAAAAAATCTTAGTTAAAGGTTCTGATAACGTACAAAAAAATATTGAAAGATATTAACTTTAGACAAAAAATTGATTTCTAAACTTTGACAATAAAATATTTTGTATTTTTTTTTTTTTTTTTAGTTTTAATTATGATATTTTCTTGTAACATTTTTATGATCAATGTTAGTTAAAATAAAAAAATATTCATTTTAATAAATAATATGGTGTAGCCTTTTTCAATTATCGATATTTTATTATAGCAACATTATTATACAAGTATAAAACAGCTTAACGTTTAAAAAAAAAACAAAGAATTACTGAGATTGCACGTAAAAAATATTAATCACATCATCGTGGTATTTGTTTATATACTTTTGTTTGTGAAAAATAATCAGCAGAAAAAAATATTATATTAAACTGAAAAATTGTTGATAACTTTTATAAAAATTGAACCTGTACCAGCCGGTACATGCGACTCCTTCCGGAAAGGAGAGCGCATTGCTTCCTCCAAACACTAGGTCCCCAAGGACCTTCCAACAGGAAGGCGTATTCCTGTTAGGCCAAAACGTACTAGTACCGATAGGGCTTCAGGGGACGTACTGGAGGGGAATCACGCCGGGAATACAAAGCTCATATGCGTCTAGTCTCCCACGATTTTTTTTATTTATTTTATTAATATTAAATTAATAATTAATGTGATGGATGATCAGCCTACAAATCACTGCACATTTTCTCAAATCGTGAGATTAAACACGAGCACTCTCATTTCCTTTTCCACGTTGATTTTTGCTGCCACCGCCAAAAACCCATCTTCGCACAAACACGACGTCGAAAATTAAATTAAAATCCGCTAAACCTTATCACTTAGAAGGGGATATTCATTTTTATTGAAATCCAAAATTCCATCAATTCTATACTACCAAATTTCTTTCAAACTTTTGTCGCAAGATAACTCGATAAGATTCTCTTCTTTCGCAGAAGTAAATTCAGACGGAGCACTACTTTTAAATGGCTCTTGAATCCATGTAAACCTACCAAAATTTTCATTTTAAATGTGTAAGTTGTTTATCGGGTGTAGATCGAGGGAAACATCCTTAGTAAAGAATGCTTCTCTTGATCTTTTTTGCCTCCCTCGAATTGTCATTGGCAAGACCGTATGTAAAATGCATATAAGCGAGTTCATTATTTATATAATTTTGATTCATTTTAAATGAATCAAAACACGAATTTAACACGATTAATGACAAATTTTTAATAAAAACCAAATATTTTCAAAATTCAGTGTACAGATATTACAATTCAATTGAAGTAATAGAACATGAAACTGTTTTGTTTATAAGTGAAAGAAAAACAATGTAAGGAAAAAAGAAAGTAAAAAAAAAAAAAACAGCTGTTTCAGATGCAATTATCACAGAGCACTTATTTATAGCCTTTTTGATTAATAAAATTTAATTGTATATGGAGTTAACTTTTTTTTTCATTTTCAAAGTTTGTTTGAATAAACTATGTATTTGATTTTCATATATTTTTATTACTGAGAATTAATTATTTCTAGAGTAGCTCTTACAATAATTATTATTAAATTTCCATAATGTAGAATTTTTAGCAATTTTAATCAGAAAATTTGATTTAATTATCAAGTGAGTCACGGTAACAAACAAATCAAGATGGCCGCCATATCGGTTGGGTTGTACTTTTTGCAATATCTTTGTTGTTTGTTGTCGGATTTTTACGACAAGGTGTAGTTTTGTTCATAAAAAAATGCTTCATCATTTTTTACAACAAAAAACTTGATAACTCTAATAATTCGTATGATATTTAAGATTGAAAAATTGAAACGACCGAAATTTTTTAATTTGTCAACGAAGAGTATTGTTACTTTTTTTCTTAATAAAAAAATGTTAGTATAAAATAAAGTTCAAAATTTTATTGAGTTATCACCAACCGCTCTTGAAAAATATTTTTTTTTTGCTTAAAAAACACAAAATGGTGGACAGAAAATTAAATTAAAATCCGCTGAACCTTATCACTTAGAAGGGGATATTCATTTTTATTGAAGTCCAAAATTCCATCAATTCTATACTACCAAATTTCTTTCAAACTTTTGTCGCAAGATAACTTGAAAAGATTCTCTTCTTTCGCAGAAGTAAATTCAGACGGAGCACTACTTTTTAATGGCTCTTGAATCCATGTAAACCTACCAAAATTTTCATTTCAAATGTATTTCTCAAACCAGATAATTAACTGTGATAAGTGCCTTTCAAACATGGTTTTTATATCTTGAGAAAGATCAAGTTCATTTGATGTCAAAAATTGCTGCAATATTAAAAAACAATCTTTGCCTGCATCTTCATTAAATTTTCTTCTCCATTGTTGAGCTTTTTATTATAAAAGCTGATATTTTTTCTGTGGACTTCAAAAGCTGCATGTTTTTTCCCTGTAGAGAGAGAAAACATTCCATTGATAAGGGAATTAGCTTTTCAAAAATGTCATATAAATATGCCAGTTTTATTAAAAAATCGGCATCAGCAAAATCTTCTGCATCTTTATGTCCTTGCTCTTTAACGAAAATAAAAATTTCTTGCCGCAAATCAAAGGTACGGAATAAAACATTACCACGAGACAAAAATATTACCATCATGCACTGCTTTAGTACAACGAAGACGAGTGTTCGGCTTCCATATCCTCGCACAGTTTTTTAAAAAACCTTGCTTTCAATGGACGAGATTTTATAAAGTTTACCACATTCTAACACCTGATTCAGTGCAGGACTCAGATGCTTTGACGCAAGCGCTTCTCTATGAATAAAGCAATGGATCCACAGTTCATATGGTGATTTGCTTCGAATAAGTGCCTGTAATTCTCTATAGCAGCCAGACATGGAGCGAACTCCATCAGTACAGACACCAACGCACTTAGGCCAATTCAAATTATTTTCAGATATGAATATATCAAGAATCTCGAACAGGTCCTGAGCCTTCGCTCCTGCAATGATATTTTTACAAAACAGAAGGTCTTCTTTAATATTATTATCATCTATAAACCATACGTACCATATCAAATGAGCATCCTTATTGTTATCCGTAGCCTCAACTAGCTGCAATCCAAATTCCACTTCTTTAATTTTTTCAATTAATTAATCATTCATATCCTCCGCCGTATGTTGTATTCTCCGACTAATTGTGTTATTGGACAAAGGTACTTTTAAAAGCAGCTTTCCAGCAGACACACCAACCATGATATTCACCATATATACAGCAACCAGTAGAATAAGTTCTTCTACGATGGTATGAGGCTTCTTACATTTCACGATTTTTTAAGCTACCTTGTAACATGCTAGTAAAGCGTAGTTTGGTATTGATGTAGTCTTAGAAAATGTAATTTTTTTCTTGTTTCAGTTCTCTTACCTAACTGGCAAAAAAAAACCAGGTTTGCCAACCATACTGTGGTGATTAGCTTCTAAATGGCACGCAATTTACTTGGCAGCATACACTCCGCTGCCAAAACTTTCATACACAACACACTCTGTGGTCTCTTTTCGTCATTAATTTCTGTTGACGTAAACCAAACTCTAAATAACCGTCATCATATTTACGATATTTTCGTTTCTTCACAGTCATGTCTCTGGTTGAAGACATACTTTCTTTATTTGCACTATTACATTTTTTACTGTTCAAAAATCGGTCCATCATTAAAGACACAAGAGCAAAAAATCACAAAACTATTTATCAAACACAACAAACAAGAAGTAATATAATACTAGCTACACTACATTAACTAACTTATATTACTGTTTATTTATATGAAGTGCTGAGTTTAATTTATAAACTCAGACTTAGATTATAAACCGACTGACTGAATCAAGCCGACAGCGCTTGCTTATATGCTTCCGCAAGATCTTCCAGAACAGTCCAAATATGTCGCGAAGGGTCTATGCACCTCGACGTGTCTAGTGCGATCGAGAAGGCGCAGCGTTGCCGGCTCGCGTTCGCTAGAATATTCTGCGCCTGCGACTTTCTTTACATTTATACAGAGTCAAGTAAAAAAACTACACAAAAAGATCTAGATATTTTTATCTTCTCACTTTGTTTTTTTTTTTTTTTTTTTGTTTAGTTAGGCCAAATATAAATGACCTGATTCTATTAGTTATCAAGGTTTTACAATATTTCAGGGCGCCCTGTGAAGAGGCCGCGGCGCACAGTTTGGGAAACATTGGTATAACAAATAAAAAGTTACTTAGATATCTTTTTTGGGGGTGAGGGTAAATTATGATGAAATTTTATTATACATAATATTATTATTAAAAGTTTATTACTTAAAATTTTAATATTACTAAAAGTTTAAAGAAACAAGAAAAAACTATAAAAAAATATAAATTTATTACTCTTTATTAGCTTCCCACCCCAACATTTGCCTCTTAAGTTTTTTCGGGTCGATAACACTACTAATATGTGTAGAAGAAGTCATTTGAAAAATTCTGTTAAAAAATATAAAATAAATAAAAAGACAACTTTTTCAATTTTTGAGAAACAGAAATTTTTTTTGTAAATGGTAAAATAAGCACGCATGTATGTACTGAACTTAATTTTGGGATTATGTTAGCAAATTTTGAGGAAATTGACCCTCGAAAGTCCCACTCTTACCACCTGGAGGTATTGACCTCAAACTTTTGATGATAAAGGCAATGCATGTTTAGTGCTATCTTGCACGGGCAGTTGATGCACTGCCCGTGCATCAACTCAGGGGCACCGTTTGCAATCCAATAACGAATGTAGCCATCATCTGACTTCAACCATTTTCATAACCGTTGAATTATGTACAGGAGGTACTTAATCCAGTAATAACCTCAGTCACATAAGTGATATTCTAAGGATAAAAATAATTTTAAATTATGTCACTGTGGATGGGAATCAAACCTTTAGCTTGTATAAAGATTACAATATTCAACAAGGTAGTTTCCACTTTGCATTCAAAATTTCCACAGCAGTTTATTCATAATTTAAAAAAAATATTTTATGACTTGGATTATTAAGGTTCTGATCATCGTACTCCAACAATCAATAAAATAATTCAACATTAATAGTACTACTATTAATGTTAAATTTTTTAACATAATTACTCATAATCCTACCTTTATGTTAAATTTTTCAAAATCATAGAATTTAGTTCAAGTTTAATAAATATCTACATATATATATATATATATATATATATTAAATAATATTTAATCCATAAAAAATTAGGTTGATCACACCTGACAGGGAAAAGGGAATTTCTTAAAAGAAAAAAGAATGGAATTACAAGCAGCGATGGGTAGGAGCCAGTGTTACGTGACCGAAATAATGCAATCCTATTGGCTTGTGAAGCTGTAAAGATATTTCTTTATTACTCGTATAAAAATGACAAGTGTGACCGAGATTTGAATCCAAAAACGTTCAGGTTAAAAATAAAGGCGCTAATACGCGTATTACTGCATTCAGAGATAATAATTAATAGATTTTAATGAAATATTTTTTAAAAAAAACCTGTTTTTACTTTCTAACAGAAAAAAAAACAGGTATTGGTTAACTTACAGCGAAACTCGAAACTAAGGTTTCTTTATAGTAGGGCTTTTATCCTCTTTATGTCATTCGCTTCAATAGAGTACGGTTTGGTCAATTCTTTAACTCTTATCTGTTGCTAGCCATCCGCTTTATTTTTCTTCTTTTACCGTTACTGTGCATTCGCTTCCATTTATATAATAGCAAAATATATTCTCCTTTACTGAACTAAATAAAACATAGTATTTATCAATATTATGTGTGTTTAATACCTAAGTACTATAACACTTCTTCACAGAATTTTTTATTTTATCACTTATCCAGTGACTTAAATAGTTTTAAATTTTATGAAAATTATTGAAATTTTACTAAATTTTAATTAAAAATTCTAAAATTTTATGAAACTTAAACCATTTCTTTATTCTCTGATATTAAAATTATTGTAATACAAAATAATCCAGCTAATCTTATTAAGACTTTTACAGAATATTTATGTAGCAGTGGTAAGTTTCATTCCATTCAGAAACATATGAAACGGATTATCAGGGAGGGATGCAAAGAGACATGTAAAGAAAAATTATAAAAACTTAATTATTTGCTACTCTGATTGTGTATATGTATAGTAGTTAACTAATTATTATCAATAATATTGTTCGAATCAATAACCATCTTGGTTTATTACCTCGGTTAGGTGTACTAATTCTATATGTTAATTTCGTTGGTTTATAATTCAAATAAATAATAGTCATTTTTTTGCCATGATAAGTATAATTTAATACAATCTTTACATTATAAAATATTACATTGTTGAATGTGCTATGAGTTGATTAGCATGTACAAGATGATAGTATGAAGTGTAGATGAAGACTGAACAATGCAATAAATTAGATACATTTTTACTGTAAAATATAAGCTGGTAACATCGGCCAGCTGAATATAAAAAAAAATTATTCTTACAAAGGAATAAGAAGAAATAGAAAGATTATATACTTATTTACTTTTACAAATGAATAAGAAGAAAAAGATACATGAGTCTTAACATAACTGCCCGTCAAAAATTCTGATGATTTTTTTTTTTACAATATTAACAATGAAAATATGACAATAATAATATTAATAATGATTGATTTGTAATCACATTAATTTTTATGAATGATTATAAAATTAACAATATAATTGTAAACAAATGAATCATAAAATTATGAATAAGTAAATAATATAATCTATAATGTTGTACCTTAACAATAACAAATAATATTAGTTTATGTAATTATCATAAACCTTACTTTAAATAAACTTTAATTATCATAAAATTTGCTAATTATGGATATTCATTATATAAATAGTATAATTAAGTTGGTAAATATTGTAATCTACAATTTATTTTGAAATTGTATTCACATTCCTTATCACATATTGATAATAATTATATAATAATAGTAAAGCTCACAGTTATCTTAACTTGTTTTATAAACCATATTTTTCTTTGTGTATATATATATATATATATATATATATCGACTTATATATATATAAGTTGATCTAAATCAACGATCTGAACATTTCAATTGTATCTAAAATCATAATAGATCTAGGATTTCTCCTGAAGTATTGTTCATGTATCTACTGTGAAGATGTATCCAATTGTGAGCAACTCATTCCATTGACAATTTGTGTACATAATTTCAGTAAATTGATTAAATATTAAATAAATAAATCTTGGGAAATCTATTCCTCATACAAGCCAATTAATAAATCATCTATGATGTCTTAATGCACCACAATAATAAATAAATAAATAAAACATATAATGTGTATGTACATATTATATGTATGTATATATATATGTTATATGCCTGTGTGTATGTATGTAAGTAGTATCGTAACTACATAGATTGTTTAGGAATATAAGAATAATATGAATGTGAAATCACAAATAAATTAATATAAATATGCAGATTAGTTGTAATACAATATTGTTGTTATAGTAATACAATATTTATGAACATATTAACAATCATACTATGTGAAAATAAATCAAACGATATTATAATAACAATAAAGTATATGAATATAAAATCAATCATTAGAGATTGGTAATAGGCATAATTTATGCACAGGTCTCCCAAATTGACCATTAACGGTATGTACCACCAACAACCCTTACTGGGTTGTGAACCCGGATAAACCTGGGTGACAATTCCATGTTTCCAATGCATGGGTGAAGAATTTTCGTTTGTGATTAATACTATGTCTCCAACACAAATGTTATGGGAAGGAAAACGGAATTTATTGCGTTACTGAAGATAATGTAAATAGTCCTTAGACCATCGTCTCAAAAAATATATTACACAAATTTTTGGAATAGTTTCCTACAGCCTAAGCGGATAATATCAATTTTTTGGTAATTGGGTTCAGGCAAAGAGGTGTGTGGATATCCAATGAGAAAGTGTACCGGTGATAAAATTTCTGGATCTCTGTGATCTGTAGAAATAACGAAAATAAGACGGGAATTTAGACAGGCTTCAATTTGAGTTGAAACTGTATATTATTCCTCAAAAGTAAGAATTGTTTATCCTATTACGCGATGCATTTGATATTTGACGCTTTTGATTGCGCTCTCCCATGAACCACCAAAGTCGAGAAAAGAGGGTGGAATAAATGAACAGGTTATACTTTGTATAAATAAGAATGCTTGAATGTCTGACTTAAGTTTTTCTGAGTTTTAAAGTAGAAATAAATTATAAATGATATTTCGGCACAACGGAAGTTGGAACCATTATCAGAAAAGACTTGAGTAGGGATACCGTACTGAAATAAATCTTTTAAATGCTGCAATGAACGACTGTGAAGTCAGGTCAGAAACTAATTCTAAGTGAATAGCTTTGGTAGTGAGACATATAAAAAGCGCGTTATAAGATTTAATCAAAGTTTTAGACAACTGAACTCCATGACAAATCATGTTGGACCGCCGTAGTCTACTGCGCAAGTAGAGAATGGTCGGAAAGGGATTACTCTGGAAGGTGATAGCTGACCAAGCTGTTGAACCTGGATTTTTGCATTAAAATTTCGAAAACATATCATATATGAATGATAGAAGAAGTAATTCTTCTACCGTTTATTATCCAAAATTTTTACTTAATGAATGATGTGTTACTTGAACACCAAAATGCAAAAGACGCAAATGCTCAGCATTAATAATAAATTTTGTAATATTTTCAATTGGGTGTAAAATTAGGGATTGTTTAATACGGTAATATAATACAGTGTTGTAATCTGCCTCCTACACGAAGTAAACCTAAATTATCCAAGAATGGATCAAGTGATATAAGTTTGCTTTGATTAGCCATAACTTATTTTTAAGATTGTTAATTTCATTACCGAAATACAAGTATTGTGATTGTTGTATGAAAAAGTTAGAGTATTATTTAGTTCCTTTGTAGTTAGGGAAGCACTGATTCGTTCAGATTGTTTTGATTTAACGTTGTGAAGAAATCTAAAACAAAACTGAATGTGCTAATTAAAGTATGTGGAGATGACAATCTTTCTGTGTAATCGAATACAACTGTAGATACAAATGATATTGACATAGTTCTGCGTTTTTCTGTTAAACATTCAGAATTCATATTATAATTTTTAATACTAATATTGTGATTATTTGGCCAATGGCATGATGATTGTAAAAGCAAATAAGGACTATGACGCCAAAGTGACATATTAAGTAATTGATTTGTAGTACAATCCCTAGACAATAAGTCAGCTAGATTTTCAGAAGATTTGACGTAATGCCAATTAGCAGTTGAAGTATTTCGTTGAATCTCGGAAATTCTACTACCGACAAATACTTTTCAATTAGATGATTGTCCACGAATCCAATATAATTCTGTTGTAAAATCTGTATAAAATGTATTTCATCATTTCATCATCACACCTACAATAACAAATTGGTAAACAACCACAGAGTTCAAGCCTTGGTAATGTAATTTGTTTTAAGGAAGCTAATTTTTATTTAGAACAAAGCAGATTAGATGAGATTGTACGGTTAGCGAATAGAGTTCGTATATAGATGCAACAGCCATAGCTCTTATCATCGGAAGCATCGGAAAATCCATGTATTTGAATTGAATTAACCTTACTACCATTGTTAGGTTTTACGGATCGATTTATTTTAATTGATTCAATTAAATGCAACTGATTGTACAACTTGAGCCATTGTGTTAATCATTTCTAGAATGTGTCAAATCATTAAATATATTGAAATAATGTTGTCAATCTAAAGCATTACGTCTAAATGAAGGTATACTTCTGGGTTGTAATTGTATTTGTTTAGTTGTTGTGTTTAAACTAATTTCTTGAGTAGATGAGTTTTTACAAGTACAAATATAATGTTAGTAATTCTAATATATATGTTAATCAGTCAATATGTACATTTATTAACTAATAATATAAAAATTATTAAGTAGATAATGTAAATCTATATGCATTATTAATTAAACATACATTTATAAACTAACAGTGAATTTATTGATTAACATAAACGAACCGGCGACATACATTTACAGAATAATTAATAGTGCATTAAATCTTAGTTATTCGATGGTACATATACACACACAATCAAAAATCTCAGTAAATAAAAAAAATATTTGTGCTAAGAATTTATTTTAAATCACATTTTTCAGCTTAATACGAGTATAAATATTAGAATAGAAGTAATATTTCAATTCCATTCAATCTGAATTCAATGTACAGCTGAGTTAATACTGTTTGCTCAGTTGAGTCGATCTGTAGTTGTACAGTTTTTTTAATAGTTTTTAGACATGTGTTTGGCATTTTTCTACCAAATCATGTAATCTAGTATTTAATTATTCTTTACGTTACGTGATTCCGTATTAAATTCAGAAACATTTTAATGACAAAAAATCGAAAATTTTTTACGTAACTGTTTAAAAATCATTCATATTTATCTAGCAAAATAATGGAAAATATACAATAAAAAAATATTTAAATACATTTTAACAAACTATTACATCAGCATGTTGTATATTTGCTGATAAATGTTTGCACCTTAATAATTTGCTGTATAATAACAAACAAAAATCGAGATTGGGCTTATTTTATTTCCAATCATTTGTTTATATCGAAGAAATGTTGTTTAATTATTGAAATAATTTTCAAGAAAAATTAAACAAAATTTTCCTTTCTTAAAATGTTTAAAAAGTATGATTAAAACTGTTATGAAACGATGCTGTAGATCACCTAGATTACTTTCTATTATAATAATTTTAATATCAGACGCAATAAAAAAGTGGTTGAAATTTCTTAAAGTTTTTTTTAAAATTCACTAAAATTCACATGAAATTTTGTAAAAAAAAACTTTTATTTTCCCAAAATTTATTAACATTGTAACGTATATGAACCCACATTTCATTTGAATTCTCTACTGGTCTCGTGTTTGTGGAAGTTTAATTTTTTTGGTAGTAGAAGACATGGTGCACGCGCTGCAAATATGTGTTTAGCTTTCGTGTAAATTACTATTATATTTATTTTTTTTTTTTTTAAATCCTTATTGATTTAACTTATCTTCTCTATTGTTTATATCCCGTTGTAAATTGGAGAAATAGAAAGACCATGCGAAGGGCCACCTGTCTTCCATATATGGCGATACAGTATGAATTTAAAAAATAGATTGTTTGATAAAATTCGAAATTAAAACGTCTTTATACCTCTTAAAGTAAGATCATTTAAAAAATTTGTGATTGAATTTTTTAAAGAAAGAAACTAGTTTACTGGGTTGTATAAAGATATTCAGGTTTTATTAATCTGGTGTATAAGATAAAAACTATTGTAAAATGAAAGATGGGAATGTATAAAATAGATAGCTTATGCAGTAAAATCTAAAAATTATTTGGAGGTTAGAAGAATTATTCTGAGAATGAAAGAGCGGAACCATTAATATAACTTATTCCAAAAAAAATCTTATAAATCAAATTACATCTAATTCAATTATTACTTAATGTTTCTGAAAAATTTTCAAAATAAATAATTTAATTAATAATTATGGAATTTCTTAAAAAAATGTAACCAAGAAAGATGTTTATGACCTATTTATCACTAGTGGATTTTGTATTAGTGAAAAGTTTCATTATAGCGCAGATTTGCTTTTTGGATTAGCCAGCTTATATCCTTCAGCCACAAACAAGGAATTGTTTGATAATAAAATAAAACTGTTGTACGATTTACCGTCGAGAATCTGCTCCAATGGATAACATATATAGAATGATTCACAAAGTATATGACAAACTTCAGGACAGGTTCTACTGATGAAAATGAAAAAAAAAATCGTATAAACATAAACGCTTCGTTGATGAGTGTAGGCTGACGAAAGATTTTGGTCTGAGTGTTACGCTTTCAGTAAAATTAAGCCAGATTGTAGCTCTTGAGAAGCAAATTAAGGGCTAAATTTACTGGTTTTATATGAAATCTGACCTAATGAAATTTAAAAGATAGCTTTCAAAATTTTTAGTAATTTTTAGTAATTTTCGAAATATCATGAATAAAAGCCAAAAGATTGGACTGGAAAAATATACTAATTTAGGTTTGGCTTAAAATTACTTCGTTAAATGGCTAATAAACACATAAAAATTGAAAACTTGTAGAAAATTTTATTCTGAGTAAAATGGTATGAATAAAATTCACGAAATTAAATGCGAACATAAAGATTTAAAGGTTTATTTTAAACAAAATACACCAAAATGGGGCAGATTTAAAATAAGAATTAAACTAAAAAAGTTTTCGCTACTACAAAAAATAAAAAATAAAATATTTTAGACTTTTATCCCAGATTTTTGGCAAACTACTAAAAATACAATTCTGGGAACTATTTTTCAAAACGTATTAGGTTAGATTTCAATTAAAATCATTAAACTTACCCCTTAATTTGGGTCCCAAGAATTACAAACTGATTTAATTTTATTGAAGTCGTAGATATAAGACCGAAATCTTTCGCCAGCTGACACTCACTAACGAAGCGTTTCCGAACCTGTATTTAAACGAATTTTTTTCTTTGTTTTTTCCAGTGAAAAATTTCTGAAAATTTTTATACTCTTCGTGAACCACTTGTATTATATTACTTTCAGTCCTTTTCGGTAGATTTCATAAGAAAGATACCTATTATAATGGGTACCATGATTCGGCTTCCAGAAAATTTCGACATATCTTTGCGTTTCACATCCCCCAGACCCCAAAACCACCGTCACTTCAAAAGTTTATATATAAATAAATAAATAAATATACATATATATATATATATATATATATATATATATATATATATATTTCACTTTCTTTTGGACACGATAATTGCCGTAATTTTGAGTCACTTTCAAATTGATGTATAAAATATAACGACCTAAAATCTCGGTCGAATTCGTTAATGGGCAAAATCGGAATATGGGAGGGAGCTTTTTCCAAAAAAACAAAATATCGCTATAACATTCTTGTTTATGTAAATTATTGAATTAATTTAAAGTTCCTACTATTCTTTGGATAAGGGCCTAAATCTTATCTAAATAAAGGTTTTTGATATCACCAACTATTGATCCGTGGAGTGGAAGAAATGGGGTTTCGAAGACAAAAAAGCATACCTCCCTTAATCGGCACAGTATCGAATCGGTTTAAAGTGGTCGTTAGTTCTCTAAACATTATATATAACTTTTGTTTGAAAGAATTTTTGATATGAACTACCCTTACGGCAAGGGATGACCAAAATATTGCTGAATTGTAAGAAGATGAGGCTTGTCACATGCTAAACATGTGACATTTTTTTCACATGCAACCATTGTCGTATTGAGTAAATTTGAAGTTTTTCTTAACTTTAAGTTGGAGATCTTTTTTATCTCCTACTTAGCACCGGTGAAATCTACCTCCGCCTTCCGGCGTGCCGAAAGGGATTTTTTTAATCATATAATATTCACATCCTCATTCAAAAACATTCTCCACTTTTGTACTAACAAGAAATAAATCAACCGTTACTTTCTATATTATTCTAGTCTTACTTTTTCCATTTAAATAAAGATTTTATAACATTAAATAATGGTAAACATTTTTTTTACGAACTATTTTTTTTACAACTGTATATATTAATACAATCATATATATATATATATATATATATTAATGAATGTTTGTTTGTCTGTTTGTCCCGTATGTGTTCCTAAACCATTCATCCGATTGCGATGAAACTTTGGTGAGTTGTTGTGCGCACGCCTGCGAAGATTTCTGAATTTGTTTGGACCCGCTAGGTAGCGCTGGGGTCGAGATATTTCGAAAAATTGTATTTATGATCCGATTGGGCTCATATTCAGGACATATACTAGTAACGTGAAAATAAATATTTTTACGAAAAGTAGAAAAGGGAAATAGGGAGAAAGGGAAAAAGGGAGAAAAGGAAAAAGGTGGAAGGGAAGAAGAGAAGAAGGGAAAAAAGAAAAGTTAAATTTTGTGAAGTTCCGTAATGTTCTGTTTTTTAATGTTTTATCAAACTTTCATCTGTGTTCATTTAATCTATCTATCTATCTATATATATATATAAATATATATATATATATATATATATATATCAAATCTGGCAATGGCAAAGCATTACCAGGTCAGCTAATATATTATAAAAGCGACTGTGTTGTGGTTTAACACAAGAGCCACCCAGTGTAATTATTTGGGCAATACCGCTAAATATTGTTTGTTATGCTAGCATAGAATTTTGTAATAATTTAATTCATTATTATTAATTTCTTTACTATTTTAATCTGTTACATAATATATATCAACGAATAAATAATAAATAAAATGTTATCATGATTCATCGCCTTTTTATTAAACATTTTTGTAATAGAATTAAAATTTACTCACCATATTTGTTTATATTGTTATTATTATTTAAACGTCCTCTTTATTCTTCCCTGAAACAGAAATAATTTTAATACATTATTCTACACGTTAAGAAAAAAAATTTTGTTAATATATTTTCTTTTGATAAACAAATATATTTTGCGTTCCCGTTCCGCGGCTTTGCCCAAGCTTTATGTTTACTTGCGTTTCCCGCCGCGGTCAATTTTTTTTTATTTTATGTTTTTTTATTGAAGTAACTGGTGGCACGTGAGCCAGTTGAGTCGCATATATAGTAACAATGACAGTGGCTGTATTGGTTGAGCCGCTGTGCCGTATACCGTCGCACCCCTTAAAAAATCGAGATAAATAAAACCTGAAATTGTTTTTAAATATTTACCTGAAGGTTATTTGCAAATCTAAATCTCGTTTAGTATAGTCGAAAATTTGTAATCATTGTTCAAAATTTTTTAATTCTCTTCACCCCTTTCAAGGTCAAGTTTAAAAAATCTATATATAAAATGGTTTTTAAGTATTCACATGAAGATTGCACACATCAAAAATCAAGTTGATATCTTCATTTGTTAACAAGAAATTCAAATAATAATAAATTCATTGTTACGCCCTTTTAATCCTTTAAAATCGGAATTTCAAAAAATCTTTCAAAATGTGCACTAACACCGTAAGTGTCCACAAATTTTCATCAATTTATCTTCAGTAGTTTTTGCTGGGCGTTGATAAATCACTTACTTGTTATTTTATTTATAAAAAAAAATATATATATATATTAGCATTCATCCGTCGCGGCTTCGCCCACAATAACAGTGTAGCTTACCTGCTATATTTTTTATTAATATATTTGCTATTAAAAAAAATATAGCAGGTAAAGCTCTGCTATCTTTTTTTAATAGCAAATATATTTATTTATAAATAAAAATTATTTAATCAAGAATATTGTTTAAAATTTTCATTAATTTCCCGTCGAGGCATCATTTAATGAAAAATGATGACAATTTTTTTGTGGTATTAGAATGAATGAAATTACTATATAGTGAGCCACTAAAAATTGTCCACTCTTAAGTCAGCGCCTGCTAACTTAAACTATTGCCCTTGAGACTTATTAATCGTAATTTTTAGCATCCCGTAGCGGGGATTCTAACCCTACATGTATTTTATACTAAAAAAAATAAAATAGAATTAAAAAGTTAAAAAATACGTTATATATAAAACAATAAAGGAAATTAATAGTGAAAGATTTTTAATGGTAAAAATATAAGTAGGGAAACAATACTGAAATCTTTAAATATTTATTTTGACGGAACGAAAAGTGTAAGCTCAGATATAAAAATTTTCTCTCTAACATCAAGTTTATTTTACGTCTCAAGTGCCTTTATTTATTATATAAATAAATGGTAAACCTTACCCAAGATAAGTTAATTCTTTAAAATTATTTTTTAGATTAAGAAATTTATCTCTTATTAGCTACATAATCCGCAACATAAGCTTGTTGTTTAATAATTAAAGAAAAATTGTTTAATCATAGCATAATATTTTTCTCCTAAACAAAAGTAATGCCTGTACGAATATTATCTATCTCAGTTTCCCTTACGTCTGTGTCGCATATAAAACATCTCAGATAAGCTGCTAGATGAGTGTGAAATGAAAATAAGTATAGGAAAAACTAAAGGAATGAATTTAACAACAAAGAGGTAAGGACAACTAAAGGAAGAATAGAAAAAGTGAAAACTAAGAAAATTAAAATAAATTAATATAATTTAATAATGAAGACGCTAAAAAAATAAAAAAGCTGGGGTAGCTTAGAATAATAAATTTTATTTTTTATTAATTTTTTATAAAAGCTAACAGATTCAACTTTACGCGCAAAATATTAGTACATTATACCAAAATGTTGGAAGTATACGTCATATTGAGCTAAATTTGGATGTTACTAAAAATATCCATTCTTTTGTTGATTTTATTAATAAATTTACAATTTGTTATGTAAATATATTTTAATATCTTAAATTTAAAACATTCTAAATATAGAAACATAAATTTCTGATACAAGCTTTTAAATTAAATACATTTGCATGAAGTTCAAAAAAGTGTGGGATAAATGTAATAAAATAATCACATAAATTTACCTCCAATGAAGGGCTTTTAATGTAACTAAAAAAACGATTGGTTCGTCGTTTTACATTTTGTAAATGATTTACATAAAGATAAGGCAGGCGATAGTAATGTACTGTTTCACAAGTTTTCAAGATAACATTACATTGAGAGCCTTAATTAACAATAGACGTATTGGACTATAATTTTATATGTGATAGTGTGCGTATTTTTGATTCATCAGGCCGAAATATTTTTTTACCTCAGTGGCGGAAAGGAAGCGTCTCGGCCTTTCATTTAGAAGGTTTCAAGCTCGAATCCCGTTCAGACATATCATTTTTCATAAGCTAAAATATGTCCATTTCATATTCCCATGCACAATCATCGAGCTTATATGATTAATTAATCATAAAGCAAATTCTTATAAACTACAAATGATGAGCGGGTGAAAGAATCGATCAACTTAATTACCTAAAAATTAAATTGTAAAATTTAGAAGCGTAGTCAAATTTATTTACTAGACTTAATTTATTAATGTGTCAATTATAAAAAATGTAAAGACGGATAAGAGTAATTCAAACAAACAGTTAGGAAAAAATTAATTAATCTAATGTAATAACTTCCCGTTTCTTATTTCATCTAACAGGAAATTTCAGTTTACCCACAATATAGTCAATATATTTTTCCTTGTAGTATAATAAATATATGTACAAATTCTAAGTAGATAAACGCCCAATTACGTCATTAATACTTTTTTAAGATAATTTGATTGATACAATAATGAAACAAAATGTCTCTTCTATGATTATTTGAAATAGAAGCCACTTCTAATGTAAGTAAATTTTAAAAATTACTAGTCGGTGATCCCAACAAACAATATATTGAATTGGAATAAAAATTTCGCTAAAAAATATTTTTATTTAAAATCTAAATCAAGATAGCCGATTTGACTGTCAAATAACCATCAGCAATAGACACTATAAAAGAAGTAACATATTTAAAAATATGTAAGAAAATAAATTAAGAAAATATATGAGTTAGCAAATCTTGTTTTATGAAAAGGAAGCACAGACGAGGAAGAAAGAGGGGAAAAAGGAATGAATTGACAGTTTTGAAATGTAGAGATGGAACAGGATGAAGAAAATAAAATTGTAATATTTATTTTAATATTGTAATATTTAAACTAAATAATATCAGTTGTATAGCCGTTTAATTTGTTGTTAATTATTAATTATTGTTTACTATTATCAATATTATAGCACTGTTTAAAGTTCGTTATTGTATTTATTATGTACATAAAATGCAATAAAATTGTTTATGCAGCGCGTTATACCTCGTTTTATTGTTAATACGACTTTTCCGTCATTACAAATTTGAATGCTTATGACTCAATAACGAAGGCATTAACATAAAAACGGATATCCCCATTGTTTTTCTTGTAAAATTTTATGTCGAAATCATGTGTCATATGTCCACCTTCTTATTTAAAAAAAAAAATTAAGTTTGACTCAATATGGCGGATCCAAGATAGCTGACAAAAATTAAAATCCCACTATAATGCAGAGTTATTTTAACTACGGAGAACCACATTTCTTCCTGCCTTCAAATATTTCTCACATATGCAGTAAAAGCTGTTCTCATACTTAAATATCACTCTGTAAATTTACTATCACTATCATTACATTAATTATTTAATGAAATTTTTAAATCAATAATTAATTAAAATAAAAAAAATTAATAAATCAATTATGTAAACCAATCAATTATTTAAAAAAACAAAATTGGATGAAAGAAACAAATTTTAACATTTCAATTTAACATCAAGATAACTAATCAAATAATCACACGTCTTACCTAAATAAAAAAGTGAAATTAGCTCCAAATTATAACTTCAGTTCACAAACCAGGGAGTTTCATGAAAGTTTGCAACTCCCTCTATGAGCTCTGAGTCTGTAAACTCATGAGTTTACAGACTTGAATTGGTTTTTATGATAGGTTTATTTTACATAGACTGGTAGATCTTTTGAAAAATGTGTAAGGGACCGCAGATTATGTTTTTCCAATAACAAGAGTGTTTCTAATTAAACCCGTGTAACTTAATGAAAATCTTGTTTTTAATGATAATTTCAAAGTACTTTAGGTTAAGAACAAAGGTTTGAAACTGAATATTTTAGTGTTATTGGAAATTAATAAACTAAAAAATTTTTATTTACTTTTAAATGATCAGTTACACTAGAATAGTTCACCATTAAACTTATGACTGTGAGTTGGACTTCGTAACATAATGTAAGTACCGCCCTTTTTTCTGTATTGACAAATTGTATTTACAGTTAGATCTATATATTACTGATAGATGTGTACACTACCCTATTGTTGCTCTTTATCTTTATGTATTTTATCTCTTTTGCTTCTATATACTTATCTTTTTCTTTGTACCGTACTTTTTTAGCTTTTGAATTCTGTTCGTAACATCTGAGGAAACAAACGATCTGTCATTTTTTAAATAAATTTTATGAAAATTTAAAACCATACTCTTTTTCATTTTCTTTTTATAATAGATTTCCATCAGGTAAAAGGCTTCATAAATCGATTACATTACTTGTTCCTGCATTATAGAGAAACGCGAATTTTAATTTCGATTATATTTTTATTTAATTGTTTTATTTTTTTTGAACCCATTAAACATCAACTAATAAATAAAAGTTATATCTGATTGGAAATAAATAGGTTAATAAAATTTTTAACTGGTACGTCGTAAGTTCAGGGGTTAGAGCTTTTTTAAAATTTAGTTTTATTTTTAATCAACATCTACATCATTTTACTACTCTACTATAATTTTATTATACAGACTTATTTATTATTCAGCTCTTGTTGTAATATAAAAAATAGATAAATTCTTAGAACATATTAAAAGAATAAAACATTTTATAAGTTTATAGACATATGGACATAATAATTCGAACTTAACGACATGATTATATTGAAAATAATAGATTTTCTATTTAAAAATAAATGACGAAATATGAGTATAGAGTTTTAATTATATTTATTAAACAAATATTCAGAAATCAATTTTTATATGTTATTTACATCCATATTTAATGAACGAAATTTCGCCAGAATCCTGTTTTGAGAATTCATTTTTTACTGTTACCAAGATTAAACTTATATTATTATTCCTGCACGTATAAATTATTTATTAAAATAGAATAGATAGTTTATTTATTTATGGATTATTTATTTTTAACCTTCTATTTATTTGTTTTATAAATTGGTTCATTTATCTCATTTTTATAGACACCTCAATTTAAGTGAATATTTATTAAATGAAATACTTTATTAAAGAATATAGAATTAATGAAATAATTACATCCACACAACCATTTGTAAACACTTTCATTAACTTAACCTCAAATATTATTTTTATCTTTTCAACTTTAATTCGATAAATTCTTGCGGTTATATTTACATTCAATTTGAATCAATTATACTGATTTATATGGAAGGAAATTATACGGAAGAATTATCCCTTACAGTTAATTTTACTTTTTACTTATTATTTGAGATTATTGGTTTGTTTCTTGCGCTATGCTAATTGATATTTAAGAAACTGTCGTGGTAAAATAAAATGTTCCCTTTGTATTAAAACATGTAAAGATAGTTATTTTTTTTTTAATTTTACTCAAGTCGATCTCCATGGCTGAGTGGTTACGTCTTTGCCGTTTATCCGGAGGTTCTGGTTCGAATCTCGGTCAGGTATGGTTTCTTTTTCAACTTCTAAAAAATTATTTCATTGCCATCTGTTGACAGCTGTTACCCTAGAGCGCTACTCAGAATTAAAAACCAAATATAGATTATTAGCTCTGAGGCTTTTTCTTCAAGTAAATCATATACACTCAACACGCCTATTCATTCTTTTGGATATAGATATTTATATACAGATTATATAGATATTTAAATGGGTCAAAAAAAAATACAAAAATACAACCGGGTATAATATATATTAAGAAATCTAGTGTCACTTATAATAATCATTCATTTTTTCATAATAAATTAAGGAAGTATATATACACACACTCACATACACTTTTGTGTATATATTATTTATACATACATATATATATATGTTTATATACTATGTTTATATATATAATATATATATATTAATATAAGTAAAGTAGGTACAGTTTTGAAATATTAATGACACTTCTGCTATATAATGTTAAAAAGATTACTTTTTTTAAGTGAACGGCAAAATGTTTAATTAAACATTTTTTTTATTCTCTAAATTTAAAGAAAGGCTTTTTTACCCTAGCATGATAAACAGTTTTATATATATATATATATATATATATATATATATATATATATATATATATATAAATTATATTTTATATTTTTTTTATATATATATATATTTACAAAAGCCGACCTCTGTTGTGTAGTGTTAACATCTCAGCTTTTCATTCGGAAGATTCCAAATTTTAATTTTTCTCAGTCAGGCTCGATTTTTTTACACAAAAAATTTCTATTCAGTTATCCACGCATAGGTTTTTTCTTATGTTGTGAATTACTTATTGACCAAAAAAAAACAATTAAAGTTAAAAAAATAGATTTAAGATAGTTAAAAATTCCTTTAAAAAATTAACGATAAATTAATAATTTTATTATAACATTTATAACTTGAAATGAGTTGTTAATTTTTAAAGAATTTTATTTAATTATTTTAAATTATTTAAGACTTTAACGTAATTTATAATGAAATATAAAAGTCTTTTAAAGTACTTTAATAAAAAAAAAATATTACATAATGGTAATGATTTATCTATATACATAAAATACCATGTTTGACTGATTCCTAATCAACGCCCAGCTAAAACTAATGGACATAAATGGATTAAATTTGTAAACAAGTTCTTCTCACGGTGTAAGTGAAAACTAAGAAAGGATTTTTGAGATTCCGAGTTTAAAGGGTTAAACTAGGGTAACATTAAATTTGACTATTTTTTTAATTTTTCAGTAGGTATTAATGAAAATATCAACTTGAGTTCTGGTGTATGTAATCTTTATGTGAATATTTAACAAAAAAAATTATAAATTTTACGTAATTCGATCTTGAAAGGAGAAAAGAAAGTAAAAAAATCTTGAACAATGATTCTATATTTTCCCCGTTCCGACTAAGAGAGATAAATATCTAAAAGAAATAAATATCTAAAAACAATTTTCCGGTTTTTTTAACTTAAATTTTTAAGCGGCGCGACAGTGTACGGCTCAACCAACACAACCACTAACACTGTTACTAAATGTTCGAAGTGATTGGTTGCACCTGCCTTCAGTTATTAAAAAACATGGAATAAAAAAAAAGAAATAAGTAACGAAGTACGGTCATCTCCTAAGATCTACATCAGGTAACGCTAAGAACCGATGATGCACTCTGCGTGCTTTCTTCGGTGCCCCCGATAGAATTGCAGATTAAAGGACGAAAACTAAGGGCGTCCGGTGTAGCCAAAGATGAGGCCAATTCTATAACACGGGAACAATGGGCGGGTTCAGCAATGTGGCCGCATGTACCAGAAGAATTATCCCGGACCTGGATGCTTGGCTAGATCGCTCTCATGGCGAATTAGATTACCACACTACGCAACTCATGTCGGAACATGGTGCGTTTGAACAATACCTGCATAGGTTTGGCAGGAGAGAGTCACCCATCTGCTGTTACTGCGATGCGGTTGACGATGCCGAACACACTATTTTTGTGTGCAGACGATGGGAGGAACATCGTATAAATGCACGACTGATGCATACCCGACCGGAGCAGCTCTTGGCTATGTCCGGAAACTGGCATAATTTTGCAGTATTTGCAAGAGCAGTCCTCAGAATAAAAGAAGATGATGCAAGACGACTGGGATACTGAGGGTTTTAGTTTATAGCAGGGCTGGGGGGACAGCCCTTTCCTGAGGGTTCACATGCCCTGGTGTTTGGGTTCCCGTGATGGAGTGGGGACTCCTGGGATCCGTTAGGTGTGAATGAATGAAAAGAATGAGACCCGGCCGGCGGTGTGGGTTCGCGGATACGCTTTGGCGGCTACGGCTCCTGCGCCGTCGGTTTGAGGCTGTCAAAAGGAAAGACCGAGACCCGGTCTCGGGGGGGGGGGGCTGGTAACGGCATAGCCGGGCCTGGTTTCTTCCGTTGGAGATTAGAGGCAGGCAATTAAAAGATCCGGAAAGGACACGTCCCCGAGTCGAGTATACTTAATTGGATGTCCGGCTCGGGGATGTAGGGGGAAAAAAAAGAACCGTGCAAAAATCCTTTTTACCCGAGCGAAGCATGAGTAACCAGCTACAACTATTATTTTTTTAAAGATGGAGGCCGACTGTTATGTAACCAGCTTTCTTCAGTTCACTCTAAGTTTTGGGTCCTGTACTGACCTAATTGGCCTCTAGAGAAATTACAAAACGCTGATAGTGTTTATAGAATGAACAGTCTTTAATTTTTACTTATATTATTATTCTTGCATGAAGGAGTTTAATGAACACAGGGGGCCTGGGGTCAGAGACACTTGGGTAGTCTGGCTGACCGGTTAATATACATATATATTAAAGTGATGATATATGCTATATTAATATCCAGATGGTGCCATCAGTGTTATAATGTTTTGTTATTACACACTAACATATGGTTCCATGTAAGTAAATATTTTAGTCACGTCTTCTCTTTCTTACAGTACAGAATTATTATTTATTTTTTTACAGTTTTATCGTAAAGTTTAAATTCTACGCAGCTCGTTTAGCCTAAAGCCTAAAGCTAGTACTAAATATATTTGTATTAATTTAACAACGATTTAACTTTTTTAAATTTAAAATTTAATTTCAGAATCATAATTTTATGATCATTATTCGTTTTTACGATTTATAAATATATATTAAACGTTGTAATTACTTTCTACCTTTCATTTAACAGTTGAAAAGAATTTAAATCAATTTTAATACAACTTATACATTGAGAAATTATTTGTTTTTAAATAGGATATATTAATGTAGCAAAATTAAAATAATTGCGGTAATTTATGTATAATTATTTATTTCCATAATATATAATGTATTCTATTTCCATGAATTAAATTATTAATCGTACTAAATATATTTAAAAAGGCTGAAGTAGAATGTTATCTTTGATGTCTAATTTTCAGATTTCTGACAACGATTACATTAAGTTATACGAAAGTTTTTTTTATAATTTGTAAAATTTAAAATAGTTATTGTATATTTATTTAATGCGTAACATTCTGGGTAAGTGTATGTTTCAGATTAGTGAAATTTAATTTGTTGTGTGTACAGATACTCAATAAATAATTTAGAATGTAGGCAATAATACCTTTATCCTTATATGAAACAAGTCCCTGTTGCTGCCTATTGTACTTACTTCTAACTTTTAAGAACATTCTAGAACTCATAAGTGCTTTTGTGCATAGTAAAACATAGATTTTTAAATTATGAGAAAAGAAATTTGAAAATTTTTGATTGCATTGAGAATTTCATAATTTTTAATTTAAAAAAAAAATATCTTTACATAGAAATAGTAATTTTTAGAGTTAAAGATTATAAATTTTAAAATAACGTCTATGATGTTTGCAATAATTTATCAAGTAAATAAACATGCTGCATAAAGAAGAAAATCTTTAAAAAAATCCATTATCCTCTCAAACAACTCTGATACATATTAGATTAAAAACATAATGCCAATGAAGTTGTGAAGGGATATTTTACCACATAAATTAAAAATATACTACACTTTTCTCTCTATCCATAAGGATGAAGTTTTCCTGGAGTTATTCTTTCTTCTAAGTATTTTCTTTCTTTTTTTTATGATTTCAGTAAAAGGAATACGCAATAATAATGAAACGATATCCTAGGGATTTATTTTTAATTCAATAATCTATCGGTCTTAAAACACATTAACTACAGTAAATTAAATCTGGCTACAAGTAAAATTTCATGTGAAAATTTTTAGTTTTAATGCCAATAATTTATAAAATTAATAACAACATTAAAAGTGTAGAATATATAATTAAACTGAAGAAACTGAAAACCGCATGATCAGTGCGTACAGTCCGATTGCGGCCTTCAGTTAAGATCATTTTTCAATACGCTACATTGTCATTAATAAAACGTCTAAATTACAGAAATTAAATAGTGATACTTTTGTTTGATTTATCACAGCTGAGATGTTTTTAATGTTAACAGTAAATTTTATGGAATTGAAATTTGTATGACCTTAATGATCTTAATTTCTGATTTTTTTAATAAAAACTCTAGTAGTTGTCCTTAGCCAATTCACACTATATTCCGTAGGTTACCTTTATTTTACTTGGAAAATTAATTTGAACGGTGTTATAGCATCGATAGTGTTGTAAATCACTAACAATATAACAATTTACCTCTATTTTCTGTTCTATCTTCCGTAACTTCTCCCTTACTATTTCTCCCGTCTTTGCTTTTTTCTAAGATTTTCTTTATATTCATGTTGTTATATTAGCAAATATTTATCAGTAAACGTTAAGGAAACTCGATAACATATTAGAGTCTTCAATACATATCACACAGCCATAGATTTTCATAAACTCTTTAAAAAAAAAAATTGTTGTTACAATTATTAGTAGTATTAATGTATTTATTAGTAATGGACAGCCACAACATATATATATATATGCACTCTTATACATGTATATGTATACAGAGTAATATTAAATTGTGGAAACTGTTATATATTTAAATGATAATAGGTTGTAGAAAGAAGTGCGTATCTATATAATTACAAAAATAACTTATCACTTTATGGTGTGTTTGAAATTTTTGTCCGTCAGATTGAATCAAACTTTCTAAATAGGAATATATTATTAGTGTTGTTTATTCTTGTGAAGGGTGTTATTATTAGTGTTTGGGCCATTAATCGCATCATTAACTGTTTAAATTCTGAAGGTAAAACGAAATAAAAAAGTTGCTACGGGGATTTTAACTCGTTTATTACATTTCGCAATATTACCATTTTTGCAACTTTGCTTGTATCTCGAAAACAAAGACATTTATCGAAAGACTATTACCGATGTCGTTTTTCTCGTAAAATTTTACATTAAAATAATATATCACATATAACATTTAAATACCATCTACATCGCCTTCAAAAAAAAATTTTGATTCAGTATAGAAGTTCCAAGATGGCGGTCAAAAATTCCACACACCATAAACTAATAATTTTGTAACTATGCAGATTCGCACTTGTTTCTGCATCCTAGTATCTCTCATTTTATAAACATGTAGCCGTTTCTGTACTTTGTATATATATATATATATATATATATATATATATATATATATATCACTTTGTATATATATACATACACACGAGTTTATATTTATATGTATACTTATACACCAAGGGCGGGTCTTATGACGGCCACAGCAGGGTCTCAGTCCCTGAACTTCCGCTGTGCTCATCATCCTCTTGATTGTGAGAATAATGCTGATAAACAATAGTTAAAGTATTCAGATTTTACAAATATTTGATAAAGAAACTAAATTAAAAAAGACAGAATAATAGTAACTATGGTAACTGAAGTGCACAGACCTTTGATGAGGAAAGCTTCACAACTTCACCCCCAAGGATGCTAGACCCTCGGTTTATGGCTTAAAACATTCCTTGGGATAACACAAATGTATCCTGAAAATTTAAAAGATGTAAGTCAGTTGATTCTTCCATGATACTGACAGACAGAATGCGCCACAAACTTTCCCATTTATACATTAGATCAATGTTTCTCAACCTGGGGTTCGCGAAATTAGCCTAAAAATTTACTCATAAACAATAATGAAATCATTTTATGAGGAAAAAAATCATTTATTATAAACATTATATTTACGTTTATTAACACACATGTAAAAATAATAATTTAATAAGATGGTTGCGTTTATTTTTCATTTAAAAGTTTCCTCATACGTGAATTTATGTTAGAAACACAGTAAAGCAAATTATTTTCGAGTGATAAAAGACAATTCCTAAATTTAGTTTTTAGCGCAACCACAGACGAAAAACCCTTTTCACAGAGAGACGTGACGAAAGGGGTTAATATTTTCAATACTTCTGTGATTAAATTTCCATATTTACTTGGACGAGCATGCTAAAACATATCTAAATCTTCAGATGTGAATTGTAGTTGTAACGTTTTATCGGCAGGTATTTCGATGAACTGGTCGTGAATCTCAACTGGTAACTGAGCAGCTGCAACAACGTTTACACTAAATGGATTCAGTACCCAACTCTTTGAGAAATCGTTCTTATCTTCCGGGAAATACTCCGCCAACTGAATTTTTACCTCACCGAAATGCATTTTCATGCTATCCAAACTGTGGTGAATAATAATGTCTTCTTCATCCAATTTTTTTTCAATATTATCGGAAGTGTGTGGAAATATATCAAAATTTTTGCTTTGAGGGTAAATAATCTACATAACAAGCTTCTTAATTGAACATAGTCAGTCATTAATAAAATGTTTTTATCACGTCCTTGTAAATTCATATTCAAGTCGATTAAATGCGAAAATACATCAGCTAAGTAAGCCAACAGCAACATATTGTTGCTGTTAAACATATTATTCTGTAAATACATTGAGAATGTCTGTTGTTTATCCTGGAAAAATATTATTAATTGATCTCACAATTCCAATAACCGGGTTAACACTTCCCCCGCCATAACAATCAGACTTCTGTATGGAAAAGAAGAGATTTTTTTTCTTATCGCACATTTCATCGCATAGTTTAGCAAACAACCTATTCTATAGTGGTCGACTTTCAATAAAATTAATCATTTCTACAACTTTTCAAAGAATTTGTTTGAGATTTTCCGGCATATATTGTTAGGCAAGAGCATATCTGTGAAGGAAGCAGTGCGTCTATTCCACCTTTGGAATAAAACGATCTTTTAATTTTTTCAGTAATCCACTATCTTTCCTGTTATTGCCTTTACACCATCGCTACATACTGCAATACATTTTGTCCATTCTATGTTATAGCTATTAGTAGCTTCATAAAAAAAAACAAAAAGACATTGTCCTCTTGCATGACCAGGTATTGATTTGTAAAACAACATATTTTCTCTTATTGATATGTCCCTATCGCATTCATATCTCACAAAACATAGGAACTGAAATATGTTTGCAACATCCGTTGATTCATCAAATTGAATACTAAAAAATTGATTTGAGCGCATTTGCTGAATTATCTGATCGTGAACATCGGGAGCTATGGCATCGATTCACCTCGATACTGTGTCGTTAGAAAGGAAATATTTTTGAATTTTTTGGCTTCTTCCATGCATATTAAATCACTGACCATGTCAATTGCCGCAGGCAATATGAGATTTTCTGCGATTGTTTGGAGTTAGGAAATCTTAACTACTTTTAATGCTACGAGATAATATAGTTCAAGTGTACTTTTGTCAGTATGGCTAGATTTACATAAGAATCTAATTAACAAAAAAAAAACAGTTACACCGTTTGATCACACACTAAAAAACTGACGCTTTTAAAAACGTAAATAAAGGTACTGGACGCACACTTCTCATTCAAAACTAAACTGATGTTCTGCAATCCCTTATGCCTCTTTTATGCTGCTGAGAGTATAACTTGTTCAAACATATCGTATGCATGTTCTAACCTGACGCTCTCGCGATGAATATTATGCAAGCCGACCAAATTACAAGGAACACGTACAGAAGCTGGAACCTGTAAGTTGCTCATATTTGTACACTTCATTCATGCATGTTCATATCCGTCGCTATCAACGCAGCTAATAGTTTTAACTAGGTTTCATTGGGTTGGGGTTGGGAGGCTCGCGAAATATTAATTATATATACTTTTTTATTTTTTGTAGGTCGTGGAGCTAAAGAGGTTGAGAATCATTATATTAGATATATATTGTCTTAGCGCTAACGTTACTAATTTTTCTCTCTTTAATTACGCTTATAAGTTTTTTACATAGTTTTTTAAATCATTACAGACTCAAAAATATTCTTATTATATATACTATTAACATGAATTATTATCTTCTAATAATTATGGAACTATTTCTGAATTCAGAATTTTTTTCAACTAATATTATAATAGTTCATAAATAGATAAATAAAAATTGATTTATAGTAGTTTTGATGAGAAAGGTTATACTGTCAGATTGGTGCGAGTTAAAGTTACTAATAGGTCACTTATGTAGTACATCAAACGAATAAATTGAAGTAATTACTGTCTCAAGTTCCGAAATTATCATTAAATAATTTTTTCGTAATACTAGTATATAATTGAACATTTGATTAAATACTTGTTAACGTAATTACCAAATTGGCTTAAATTTAGTACTGTTACAGGATTTGTGAATATTACGCGTTTTCAATTTACCACTGGTTCATTTGCTTCATCTGTTATTTTTTTTTTTTTTTTTTTTTTTTTTTTAAATTAACCAATCACAATATCACAATTTTTAACCAGTCACAAGAGTGAGTACATCATACCAAACTTTCCGATACGTGATTTCATAGATACACATTTAAATGCACAAACTTACGTTCTCCCGCACTAATCGTGGTGGAAGGTGACTGTATACTTTCAAACTACGTCACGAATGCGAATCTACCTTAGTAAATAAAAAGATATCTTCACTAGTTTTCCCCTTTTTAATATTTTTAATTAATGCTAAAATGGAAGAAACTACCACTGCGGATTTTAAATTAATAAACTATTGGTTAGTAGAATATCTCGTAACGAATTTAATGGTATTTTATTGCCGTAGGATGTAGAGATTAAAATGCTCTATTCAGTCAGAATATTTTTACTCTATTGTGCGTCTATTATATTTATCATTAATGTTAATCGCATAATGGGGTTTAATGAAAATGTTTTTTGTGCCTCATTAAATTATAGATTGCGCTGTTAACGTATTACTTAAATTAAATTAATTATGATTACGCATTAATTAAATTACGCTGTTAACATTTAATTTCCAATCAGATTTTTTTTCTATTAATCTAATTTATTAAAAGTCTAAATTAAATTCTAAATTCTACTGAACACCTAGTATATGTAATATTCCAAATTATGCGTTATTTACCTTATTTTAACGATTAGCCACTCAATTTACATGTTATCCAACTTTTAAATAATTCATAAATAAACAGAAAATTATCATATTTACGCAATTACGAATATTTTAAAATCATTGTATATATGAACAATTCCTCTAATAAATTAAAAATAATTAGGAAGAGTAATCAACCAAATATTCTTCTATCACATAATATTTACAAAGAGATAAAATGACATAATTCTATCATATAATTATCACATAATTCAATAATAATAATAACTCACTTAACATACATCACATGTACCATTCAAATAAATCATATAATAATGGAATAATTATTATAGTTGGCTAAATCTATTGGCTTGGCGTTGATCAATCAAATACCGTAATTATTCACTGAGGGGTGCAAATATTGCAAATTAAACTATACTTCATAAACAGTGGATTACATAAGTCAGTATTAGTCAATATTATATACCACTAGGTATTATAGTGGCTATAGATTTTGTAACGAGTCACCTCTAAAAGAAATTATTTTAAATTTGTAATTATCTTTTAATTTTTATTTTAACAGAGAAATTATACTACAAATGGCATTTATAGCTACTAATGTCATTTGCTACAAATGCACTATTTCACGGGGGGGGGGGGCAGTCTTGGTGATTGCAGATGTGAAACCGATAGACTTCATTGCGTCTGAGAAGCAACCAATGTTGTTGGTTTGCGGGACGACTCTTGGGTGCATCCTAATAAATATGTGACGCGAATTCTTTCCGACCATGGTACTTCTAGGGAGCCTGGGGTGTGTCGACACCCCAGGCTCAGTGTGGACGACACCTACCATGTTCTTTATGAGTACTCGAAACCGTGCGTTAACCATGCGTGTTAATGCGTACGGAGACCATCTGTTGACTTGATCTTATCGGGTTGGCGTTGGATCTCCGTGTAAAATAGCCTGGAGAAGCCAGGCCAAATGGGCAATTGTGGAGAGTTTTGTAGTACACTAACAAAGGAAAGGATTGCTCGGGGGATCTAGAGCTCTGCTTGGATTTCTCAGTTTTCTATTTTTGTTGATTTTTTGTTTTATAAATTATGTTTTTGTTGTTCTTGTCCTTGTTTTGTTTTGTTTCAATGTTACTGTGTTGTTATTGTTCCGTATAATATTTTTATGTTTCGTGTTGTGTGTTGAACTCACTTTTACCTTCTACGGGTAGATAGTTCAATTCCTTTGTTCGTTAGGTCTATTCAGTCTTGCTTAAGACTCGGTGAGATGTGTTTTGTTTTGAGTTCATTAATTTTGTTTCGGTGAGTTCACAGCGATGGGAATGTCACTCGTGGCATCCTGGCCGAGGCGGACTGGAATGTAGGAATGTATCAAAAGCCGAGGTTTCGTAGATGACCTCTGGTATAGCCCATAAGGGCTCGGAACGGAGGAGGTGGCGGATGGTGTCTTCACCTACGGAGTCAGGATGTTACAACACTATAAAACCATTCGAAATTAATTTTATCGTAGTAATTCTACTTTCCCGGCGGATATAGCTAGAATAGCTATATATATTAAAGGAGAAATATGCTGAACATGTGAAAAATGGGGTTACGAGTTTCTTTCAGATCTTTATTTGAAAGTCCAACTAGTTTATCTAGACCAAAAAAAAAAAATACATATGTACACACATACATACATATGTATTTATACATATCGAACTATTTTTGACCTTTATATCGTCCTATTTTTGATCTCAGGATTGACCGAACCGATTTTCTTCAAATTTGATTCAAATATTTCTGTATATGGATATTTGATGAGATATTTTTCTTTTTCAATATTTTTTAAAGGGGTGGAGGGATATCACGAAAAAAAAATTTCGATTTTTTTCAGAGGCATTTTAGAGAAAACTTTATTAAAGCATATTTGTTACGTGCAATGCACATACAAATATTCAAAAATTAAAAAAAAAATCACCGCCACTTCTTTAAATTGAAAGATATGTTTTTTTTGTTGTCTCTTCGGTTTTAATATTTAAAAATTTTTTTTCGGTGTTTATTCATGATATATAGAGGGTTATAAAAAAGTCTGCAATTTTCTCAGAATTATAAAGCCTGGGGACCTTAAAAAACAGAAAGCTTTTTTGAAACTTTTTATTTCTTTGTTTTATCCTTTATTGAAGGGTTGTTAAAATTAAAGAAAAACTTTACTTAAGAAAATTTGTTATTCAACCTCATAATAAGGTTGAAGTAAACTTAACTGTCTCTTCTAATCAGGTAGTTTACACTATTAATTATAAGCTAAATTTCTAAAAAAAAATTTGTACAATTCTTATTAAATATTTTATTTTAAACAATAATTTATCTGCTTATGGGTGTGTTTAATAGTATTAACCTATTTATGAATATTCTTTGGAAAAGGTATTTTTAAATTTATTCCCATCATTAAAAAATATAATATTCTGTTTTGTTTTTTTTTCAATTCTTTTAATTTTTATAATTAAAAATATATATATATATTTTATCTTTGTTTATCACTTCAAGGGAAATTAAAATTTAGTTTTGGCCTCTATAATATATCTCGGGCCCAAAATAAGATTTTTTTTTTGATTTTTAAAAAATTAATTTTTATTAAGTTCACTTTAAAAAAAAAAAAGAAGGTACTAAGTTATCCCTAAAGAGCCTCAAATTTAATTTTTTTTTTTTTAATTTGAAATTTGAAAATTTTGATGGTTAAATCTTATTTTGGTAATAATCACTACAAAAGCTTCATTGATACGGACCCCAAAATTAAAAAAAAAAACGAATGGAAAACATTTTACTTATATTTAAACGTTTTTATGCAAATAAAAATAACAATTTTAATTTGTAATATAAAAAGACTTTTGATTGAATTGAAATCATACAATACTTTGACAGCTTTTTCTTTATTAATCTTATATTATGTTAAAATTTTGCAGATGTAGTGTTTCTAGTAAATTAAATGCTTTAATAATTACGTTGACATTGTTCAGCTTAAAAACAAAATAATTGTCAGCTTAACTGCCAAAACAGTTTTATAAAGGAACAAAATATGTCTTATATAAACTGACGAGATAATACATTAACATTAACTGCAAAGTTTCGGCTGAAATTAATTCATTTGTTAGGTAAAATATGTCACTATCATTTTAGTTGGTTATTTTATAACAAATTAGGCTGTGTTATAGCATAAATTAACGTGTGCATAGGCTTGTAGGCTCTACTTGTTTTATCAGGCATTAATCTAATATGTTTAATACCTTATATGTAAAGATATTTTATGCGAAATTTTATACAAACGAAGTTTAAGTAACAAGATTAAACGTTGTCTTTAGCTTTTATATTATAGGCTTTGTTAGATTATCATATTTCTGTTACGTAATTTGTTTACTAGTAATTCATCAAGAATAGTTTTTTGTACGTAAGTTAGCTTATAAATTTAGCGTTGACAGATTGATGAAAACAAATATATTCTAATAATAAAGACATGTGGCGTTAAGCAAGGTGGAAGATTTAATAATATTCGTGAATGTACAATAAAATTTTGGATTAAATACTTAGTAATAATAAATTTTCATACACTTTCTTTGATGTAAAAATGTTCTTAAAATACCTTTTATATATTTAAAACTGCTTTCAATTTATAGTTTAAATATGTATTTTGAATGTTATAAATATAATTAATTAAAATGAATGGTGTATCAGATTCAGTTAAAAATCATTAATACTTTTTTTAAACTGTTCATATTTCGTTCCATATTAATTTCTTCACATTTCAACAATAGAAATATCAGAATGAACAAAAATATTCGTATGATAATTATAAACTATAAAAAAATAATCAATTTTTTTTTTTAATAATAGAAATAAATGAACGCTGTTTGTCATAAGAGAGTTTTGTTCCAGAAAAAAAAACTATTTTTTTTTTAAGTTTTTTTTTTTTTTTTTTTAATTTTAGATAAACAGCCAAAAGAAAATTAAAAACTGTATAACAAAAAAGTAATCAAAAATAGAAATTTATGTTTTGTATAAAGTATTTATTAGTTTACTAAGAGTTTATTCAGGAAACGTGTACGTAGTTGTATGAAACTATGTATGAGAATAAGTTTGCATATTTTAAAACATAAATTAAAAAGCTTTCAACATTGCGTTGACATTAATGAGGTTTAGTAAACTTAATTTAACAGTCACTTCTTATCAGGTAATTAATTACACTGTTTTAATTATAAGTTAAATTTTTACAAAAATTTACATTTCTTATTAAATAGCATACTTGAAACAATAATTTGTCTTTTTGTGGATGTGTTTAACAGTATTAAGTACTTACATAAATAAACTATTTTGTTTTATTATGAAAATTGGGAAATACTATTTTTAAGAGTCAAACTTAAAAAATACAATGTAATTGAAAACTTAAGATATTATGTAACATAATCATATACACAAATATAAAAGAAAAGTGTTCTAAAGGGTGAAAACGTTTCAAATAACTTTTCAATCATAAATATAGAAAAATCAAATTCACCTTATTCTACTATCTCAAAACAATTTAATTCTTGGTATGTGACCATGATATCCCAAGCTCCTATAGGGGAAAACAATTCAAAAAATTTTAAATGGAAAAATTAGTAACGTATTATTTTAAAGGACATTGAGAGAAAACGTTTTATGCAAAATCATTTGAACTACAATGATCCCAACCGAAATGGCTATCGTATATTTTTTTATATTTATTTTCAAAAGTGTTCTCCAGGAACTCTTTAAACAACTCCACAATAGTAAAATATAAAAATAAATCAAATTTATCAAATGCATTTACCGCAAAATTATATATTTTCAGTATGAGAGTACTACATGAGGTTTGTTATAGACCACTTTTGAAACATGCTGTAAAAATATTAATTGGCTGCCATTTGTTTAGTTGTCCAACCCGAGTTTTTACAACAAAACCTTTTTATCAGGTCCCATTAAAATAAATGCCACAAAAATTTTATATTTATTCTACCCTTTCTATTTACAGACCTTGAGTTCCCACATTGCAGCTTTTTGCCCCTCTCTTGGGCCGGACCTACAATTAAGTCTAACTAAGCCCAGGGAAGTTGTGCGTCTGAAAAGCAGCAGCATTATGTTTCTAAGAATTCAGGTGAATTGACTTCAGAAAAAATTCGCGAGATAGAAGGGCATGGTAATGATTTATGGCAGGCCAAATGGGATGAGGTAGCGGGTGAGCGTTATATACATGATCTCTTCCCAAATTTTGTTGGTTTGCTGGGCGCCCCATTGGATCCACCCTAAAAAGTATGTGACGCAATTCCTTTCTCATCGTGAGCCTTCTGAGACTCCAGGGAGACTCCAGGGATTTGGCCTGGTGGATTCAGGTGTGTGTCCAGATTGTGAACAACTAGATGATGTATACCATGTAATTTACGAATGCGCGAAATACGATCATTTGCGCACGGAGACTATTTGTTGGCTCGACATTAGATTTTCGTGAGAATTGGAGAAACCGAGTCAAATGGGTAATCGTTGAAAATTTCATCGAGTACCTTGCAATAGAGCGGGTTGCGGAGGGAATTTAGGGTTCCGCCTTGTTATTCCTGTGTAGTGGTTTGGTTGTTCTGGTGTTACGAAGTTTGATGTTTTTGTAGTGTTTTGTTTATTTAGTTTTATTTTTAAGTTAATTTTTATTTTTTGTTTTGTGTTATGTTATGGTTGCGTACTGAACTCAACTTCTAACCTATCGGCTAGGTAGTTGCGTTTTTAATTTCAGTTCCTTAATGTCACTCAGTCTTGTTAAAGACTCCACGTAGATACGTTTTGTTTTAACGAATTCATTTTCTTTCTATTGGTACACCGATGGGAATATCACAGTGGTATTCGCATCGGTGGCATTCTGACTGAGGGAAGAACAAGACTGAGAGATGGCTTTTGCCGGGGTTCAGAAGATGACCTCCGGTAAAGCCCATAAGGCTAATTACGAAGGGGGTGGCGTGGTGACCGAAACTGCCATGTGGAGGGTTTGGTTTGGTTGGCATTTCTCCTGCCACCATCTCATTCGATCGCCGTAAAGCATACGACCAAATGTCTGTGCCACAAACGGCTACTGAGCCTCCAACAGTTTAGCGACCAGCATCCTAAATAGCTCCTAGAGCTTACCTAACAGCGTGAACGGACTAAGCGCGATGCCATAAACCACCGGCTTACGTTTTCCAATCGCTTACTTGCCAAATATTGGAAACTGCCACATAGAGGATGTCTTCCCTAGGGGGTCAGGATGTCCATGACTCTAACGGGCCTTCCCTTCTGTCAGCTGTACATCCGGCATGACAGGTTGGCCCGCCGGTAGGTTCTTTTCGTTCCTGCCTCTAACGTCCAGATTAGGGTAAGCAGGCTTGACTACGTTGTTCCTGGGCTCCATCCCAAAAGCCGCGACTCGGTTTTTAAGCCAGCGCTTCAAGCAGGGAAACCCGGGAAGGAGCACCCCTGCCGAGACTCGGTCTTTTTCTTAGCGAGGGGGTTCAGGAGATCCCGTGCCTCATTACTACCGCCCACTCGTGTAAGGACGAACGAACGCCAGTTTGGCAGGGGGTTGTCCCTTATATCCCTCCTGATATTTCTCCTGTAGGACCCCTGCTGCAAATCCTGCAATTTCATTGAAATGCGAAGAAATCGGCAGCATGGTACTGATGATGTTGTCCACACTGAGCGGCTCGGTGACTGATGAACAAGTGCAACAGTCTCATTCTCATCTCGAGCACTGGAATACCACGTGTTCCGGGGTATCGGGGTTGTCACAGTAAGAGCAGTTGTGGTCCTCCGCCTTCCTCCTGCCACAGAAATAAGCTCGGAAGATCCCGTGGCCGATCAGGAATTGCGTGAGCCAACAAATTCAGCTCACCAAACCCCCGACCGACGCACGGCTCAATTTCTCCAATCAGGCGATGCGTCCACCTATCCTTGTTGGACGCATCCCGTGTTGGTTGGTCACCGTAATACCAATCTGTATAATCTATCGTCCGTCAGTCTCCCGTACTACTATTAATATTTTGAAGTAGAATATTTATTATGTAGTGTGTGTGTGTGTGGGTGTGTGTGTGTGTGTGTGTGTGTGTGTGTGTGTGTGTGTGTGTGTGTATTAAGAATAGTTTCATACGTTTTGTTTGTATTTAAAAAATAATAATGGTATTATTACCAAACTTTGTTCAATTCTTGATTGACTTAATATGGATTTTAATATCCTTATTAAAATTTAATATGCCTTATAAACGCAGATTTATAAGGCATATTATATATTTTTTTCTTGATTTTATTTTAATATGCCTTTTAAATGCAGCATTATATTAAGATGTATCTACACGGCTTTAAAACTAGTCCTGTGTATTTTTATAAATCAATCAGTGATATTTCTAAAAATAAAAAACATTTTATGATTAATCTGACCGGTTTGTTACCTACATGATAGATTAGTATTTTTTTGACATTGGTTATATTTTCATATGAGCTTCAAAGGAGGCTCAATCCTCTGATTGGTTATTAAATTTGCACGATTTATTGCTGAGCTATATTTTGTAATGATTGGTGAAAATAATTCCGTTCATTGGCTAAAATATTTTTTTAATAATTTAATTTTTTTTTCGAAGGCTACTAAAAATCTTCTTATATGGAAGTAAAAAAAAATATATATATATATATATATATCTATATATAAAGTGAATATATAATATTAATGATGAATATTAATATGAAGTAAATTTCTAATATTAATAAATTTAAATTTTAAATCTCTTTTTTCCTTCTAACTTTCTTTGTTTTTTGTGAATGAAATCCTACTTTTTTTGGGAAGGCTTTTTAATTTTTAAAAAAGCTATTCTTTTAAATTAAACATTGCATTTTATTTAGCAAGTTTATAATTTATTAAAATTCATATCATTGAGGTTGTTCAAACGAAGATTAAATCTAAATTTAGTGTAAGAATAATTTTCATAAGATATATTAAACATTTAGAAAATGTTTTTCTATTCATGTATCTTTATATATTCTTTGTCGAAGTAAAAACAATGTTCTCATGCAATGCACATTATTTATTTGTAGTTTAGAAAAAAAAATATGAATGTAAAAAATTAAGCAAGTTATGTATTAAAAAAAAAAGTTAAAAATACTTCATAACTTATGCATTATAAATCCTTGTTCATTACGTTCATGGAAATTAATTTCCGTGGCAGGAATCAGGATTTGAGTTTTCAGTTTTTTTTTATTTTTATCCAACGAAATAAAATCTTTTAAGTTTATCTTCTTTATACTTTATTGTTATTTTTACTTTTTTAGCTAAAATAACGTTGTTTTTTTATGTACGACAGTACTGATTTAAAGAGAGCAGTAAATATTACACCACAAATAACCTCTTCAAAATTTAATTTTACTTATCTCTTGAGATTGTAAAATTAAATATTCCATTTTTTTAACAAATTTTAAGCTTGCATTAATTTTATGGCTATATAAAAAAATAATTTATCAATTAAGCGAGATTATTAATACTCATGCAAAATATTTTTTTTTAGTTTATCTGTAGGTGGTTGCTTTGTTAAGACTGATAAACTTTCTTTTGACAATCCTAACCATGAGAATAACCAACCATGTAGAACGTATTAAAAATGTTCATAATGTATTTGAAACTTTTAACTAAAATATATTGTGCAAACCCAGTAGAGAAATAAATATCGGGATAAACGAGTTATTAAATAATTGACATTAAAATTTATCGGCCGGCTTCCTTGGTGGTGTAGCGACTCGGCCATTCATCCCGAAGTTCCCGGATTCAAATTTAGGTTGGCATGACATTTTTTGTATGCTATAAAATTTTCATTCCAAATTCACACCTATAAGCTTTTGGAGCTTATGTGGTAAAATTAAATGGTCAAATCCTCTAAAACATCATTAATTTTTCTAAAATAAATAAAATGATACAAAAATGTGTAAATAAATGTAAGTTAATTTTTAAAATTTCGGATTTTATATGCGTAACTCGAATTTAAAATATAATTTCAAAATTTTCTTTAGTGTTTTTATCAATCTGTTACTAACATTCTTTACAATCCAGTTCCAAAGCAGACGGATTAATTTTTCTATGATTGAGAAAAAGTCATGTTTTATATACATAAAAATTAAGAACGAGGTGCTTCATTTTGGGTAAAATATATAAACGGTATTACTTACTCAAAGGCTTTCCTTACCGAATAGGAAAAATATTTATAGCACGTCGTTCCCATAGAAAGATATACTACATTCGTTTGCTGTTTCTCTTACAGTATTTTTTATTGTATTGATTACATATAAAATGTTGACATGTAAAGAGGAAGCTTCAATTAAATTACTTTCTCTTAAAGTAATGATTCTTACTAAACAGACAGTTCCTTTGGTGAACAGAATTGTAAGCTAAATATCTCTTCCATTTTAATGGGTCTGTGTTACTGATGTATAACAATGAATTCAGTTCAATCAAGAAGACTTCAGGAAATACTTTACTTTTCAATTCCTAGTAAGACTTTCGTGGAATGCTTATTAATTTTGAGAATGGTTTTACCATTTTTACGGGTAGATCGTCTCATGTCAGGTAACCAATAACAGTGTTTCTGTTCTTGCAATAAATAGAATACGGTGAAGAGAATCTATTTCATGTTATCGCTCTTATTTTAAAATACATCTCGTAATTAATTTTATTATTAATACGTTAATTTGAATATGTAGGTATATTTATGTAGGTTACGTAAATATGCATTTTGTTTACAATGCATAGAATAATTACAAATGAGTTTACTAATCGGTATGTGTTTGTATTATGGTCTATTATTATTAACCTAATGATTAAATTACGGCTGTCCATCCACAAATGTAGGGCTTTGGTCAACCAAGAGAAATGTGGTACAGACTAAATCGCTTAACAACTGGAAATAGATGTTACTTTGTGAACAAATGGGGTATGTCACCGACGGCTGGTTGTGAGTGCGGTGAGCCATTTCAAACATCTAATTAAGTACTATTTACAGCGAACATACAAGGGAGGTCTACAAGATGTATATCGTGCTACCCCGCCTGGTTGAAATGGCTGAAAAACTACAGTAGATGTAGCTGTGTTGAAATTTGTATACCTGTATAATTTGATACCTGTATAGATATTATATATACTTTCCTAATATAATTGTTTGAATGGTTATTTTTATTAGTTTGGACACAGCACATCCATGTACAATACGAAATAAATAATGGTTAAATCTAAAATATTATTCTTTGTTAGTTCAGCAAATAATATTTCCTTTTGTTCAAATCCCACCCAAGTCGTGGATTATTTTTTTGTTAATCCACAACCACATCATAATAAACGTTTTAGAGCTTGTTTCTACCTGGAATAAATGCTTATTTATATTTATTGACTGCCGCTTTAATTTTCAAACAAGCTCCATTGTATTAAGATTGGAACTGTTTGTTCTATCAAATTAGTTTCAATGCAACTGTTACTACTCGTACATATACTTTACGTAATATTTCATAACAAATATAATTATTTTATAGATAACAGCAGATATATCCTTGGTAGAGTACTAGGAACATTAATTTAGTCTAGTATAAACAATTAGTTTTCTAGAAAACAAGGATATATTCTCACTATAAATATCCTTTTGGTTCTATTTATAAATATGACTTTAGCTTTGTTTGTTTAAATGATATAAAATATTTACACGCACTTTAATCAGATTTAATTAAATTTAAATACATCAGTCAAAATAAATCCGTTGGTTTATTTACCATTACTCAGCATTTGCTTTAATATTAATCACCAAAAAAATAAATTTGAAACAACAAAAATATAAAATAAAATAAACTTTAGAAATTGTTTAAATTTTTAATTCTTTAAACTCTGATTTTTAGTCTTCATCAGAGATTAAAAAATAAGTATGTTTTCCATAATGTTTTTCATTGTAGTGCCGACTTAAAAAGTTTAAATTTAAATAATAAATTAAAATTCTTCTTTATTTATTCATTTTTAACAGTTTTATGAAATCGGTGTTTTTTAAATTCTTTTTAATTTGTTTTATTATTTTACATAACCTTTATTGTTTTTATTTTAAATTAGCATTCTTGTCACGGATTTGCTTGCGCTATATGGGTACTTGCGTTTCCCGTCGCAGTCACTTTTTTTATTTATGTTTTTTTTTCAAATAACCGGAGGCACGTGCAGCCAGTCGCTTTGTACTTACAGTAACAGTGGCAGAAGGTGTATTGGTTGAGCCACCATCGCATTGAGTACACCGTCGCATTCCTTAAAAAACTGAATAATATAAAAAACGTGATAATGGTTTTTAGATATTTATCTGAAGAGTATTTGCAAACCCAAATCGAATAAAAATCTCGTTGATTATAGTTGGAATTGGGGAAAATTTGCAATCATTTTTCAAAAGTTTTACCTTTTCTCACCCCTTTCTAGAAAGAATTAAAATAATTAAATAATAATAATAATAATAATTAAAAAATTCTTCTTATTAAATATTCTCAAGAAGATTACACACAACAAAAATCAAGTTTATATCTTAATTTGTTACCTAGAGATTCAAAAAATATTAGGGTTTCAGAAAAAAAAATTCAAAAATTAATTTTAACCTTTATACTCGGTACTTCAAAAAATCCTTTCTTACTGTGCATTTATACAAAAGAAGAATGTATATACAAATAGTCATTAATTTATCTCCAGTAGTTTTTGCTGGGACTGAATATGAATCACTCATGACAAGTTAATTTATATATATATATATATATATATATATAGGTATAGATAAGCTCACAAAACGTTATTACTTTATAAATAATAACTTTACAAAAGAAGCATAATGTTAAAATACCTAGGTATTGATAAAAAAAAACGCAATGTAAATAAATCGATACACACACTCCTATTGAAAGAAAACTAAATCTCTCTTGAACTCTGAAATATACTTTTCCCCTACGATTATTCAAGTTATTTATTCTCTTAAATCTATAAGCCAAAGTTCTTTGAAAATTAAAATAGCATTATGGTATAACAAACCCATAATACGCAACGGTGACGTAAAAAATTAAAAATATTTATTTAACATTTTAATGACGGTATAATTTTTCGTTTAAAATATCTTCCGTTTAACAATGATACCACTATTGTTTCTTTATAAGATAAATCTTTCTTTATAAGATGAAAAGAACATTTTGTTTTTATAATTTATATCAAAGTTATAATATATATATATATATATATATATATATATATATTTTTATTTATTTTTTTTTTTTGTCTTCAGTCATTTGACTAGTTTGATGCAGCTCTCCAAGATTCCCTATCTAGTGCTAGTCGTTTCATTTCAATATACCCTCTACATCCTACATCCCTAACAATTTGTTTTACATATTCCAAACGTGGCCTGCCTACACAATTTTTCCCTTCTACCTGTACTTCCAATATCAAAGCGACTATTCCAGGATGCCTTAGTATGTGGCCTATAAGTCTGTCTCTTCTTTTAACTATATTTTTCCAAATGCTTCTTTCTTCATCTATTTACCGCAATACCTCTTCATTTGTCACTTTATCCACCCATCTGATTTTTAACATTCTCCTATAGCACCACATTTCAAAAGCTTCTAATCTTTTCTTCTCAGATACTCCGATTGCCCAAGTTTCACTTCCATATAAAGCGACACTCCAAACATACACTTTCAAAAATCTTTTCCTGACATTTAAATTAATTTTTGATGTAAACAAATTTTATTTCTTACTGAAGGCTTCGAAGGCTCGATTGAATAGTTTGTGCTATTCGGCATTTTATATCGCTCCTGCTTCGTCCATCTTTAGTAATTCTACTTCCCAAATAACAAAATTCTTCTACCTCCATAATCTTTTCTCCTCCTATTTTCACATTCAGTGGTCCATCTTTGTTATTTCTACTACATTTCATTACTTTTGTTTTGTTCTTGTTTATTTTCATGCGATAGTTCTTGCGTAGGACTTCATCTATGCCGTTCACTGTTTCTTCTAAATCCTTTTTACGCTTGGCTAGAATTATTATGTAATCAGCAAATCATAGCATCTAGTTAAAGATGCTATGATTTGCTTTATTGATTTGTTTTATGGTTTGATTTATGATTTGTTTTATTGTACTGTTACTCCGGATCTAAATTGTTCTTTAACATCATTAACTGCTAGTTCCATGTAAAGATTAAAAAGCAACGGAGATAGGGAACATCCTTGTCGGACTCCCTTTCTTATTACAGCCTCTTTCTTATGTTCTTCAATTATTACTGTTCCTGTTTGGTTCCTGTACATGTTAGCAGTTGTTCTTATGTTTCTGTATTTGAACCCTAATTTTTTTAAAATGCTGAATATTTTATTCCAGTCTACGTTATCGAATGCCTTTTCTAGGTCTATAAACGCCAAGTATGTCGGTTTGTTTTTCTTTAATCTTCCTTCTACTATTAATCTGAGGCCTAAAATTGCTTCCTTTGTCCCTATACTTTTCCTGAAACCAAATTGGTCGTCTCCTAACACTTCCTCCACTCTCCTCTCAATTCTTCTGTATAGAATTCTAGTTAAGATTTTTGATGCATGACTAGTTAAACTAATTGTTCTGTATTCTTCACATTTATCTGCCCCTGCTTCCTTTGGTATCATGACTATAACACTTTTTTTGAAGTCTGACGGAAATTCCCCTTTTTCATAAATATTACACACCAGTTTGTATAATCTATCAATCGCTTCCTCACCTGCACTGCGCAGTAATTCTACAGGTATTCCGTCTATTCCAGGAGCCTTTCTGCCATTTAAATCTTTTAATGCTCTCTTAAATTCAGATCTCAGTATTGTTTCTCCCATTTCATCCTCCTCAACTTCCTCTTCTTTCTCTATAACACCATTTTCTAATTCATTTCCTCCGTATAACTCTTCAATATATTCCACCCATCTATCGACTTTACCTTTCGTATTATATATTGGTGTACCATCATTGTTTAACACATTATTAGATTTTAATTTATGTACCCCAAAATTTTCCTTAACTTTCCTGTATGCTCCGTCTATTTTACCAATGTTCATTTCTCTTTCCACTTCTGAACACTTTTCTTTAATCCACTCTTCTTTCGCCAGTTTGCACTTCCAGTTTATAACATTTCTTAATTGCCGATAGTTCCTTTTACTTTCTTCATCACTAGCATTCTTATATTTTCTACGTTCATCCATCAGCTGCAATATATCGTCTGAAACCCAAGGTTTTCTACCAGTTCTCTTTATTCCGCCTAAGTTTGCTTCTGCTGATTTAAGAATTTCCTTTTTAACATTCTCCCATTCTTCTTCTACATTTTCTACCTTATCTTTCTTACTCAGATCTCTTGCGATGTCCTCCTCAAAATCTTCTTTACCTCCTCTTCCTCAAGCTTCTCTAAATTCCACCGATTCATCTGACACCTTTTCTTCAGGTTTTTAAACCCCAATCTGCATTTCATTATCACCAAATTATGGTCGCTATCAATGTCTGCTCCAGGGTAAGTTTTGCAGTCAACGAGTTGATTTCTAAATCTTTGCTTAACCATGATATAATCTATCTGGTACCTTGCAGTATCGCCTGGCTTTTTCCAAGTGTATATTCTTCTATTATGATTTTTAAATTGGGTGTTAGCAATTACTAAATTATACTTCGTGCAAAACTCTATAAGTCGGTCCCCTCTTTCATTCCTTTTGCCCAGCCCGTATTCACCCACTATATTTCCTTCCTTGCCTTTTCCAATGCTTGCATTGGAAAATATATATATATATTATTATATAATATATATCCTGATCCGAGACAGGAATTGAAACAGGAATCTTCGGTGTAGCGGCAAGAACGCTGCCGGCTGTACCAGGGTAGAGGTCAAACATTGAATTTAGTACAGCTGATTGTACATAAAGCTTGAATGTAAGTACCACATTTACTGGAATCTAATCCGCCCCCCGATTCTAAGTCGCACCATAAATTTTCAAAAGGTTTTTGTAAAAAAAAAGGTGATAAATAAAAATAATATATACTTTACAAACAATTTTTAAAAAATCTAACAATACGGTTGTAGGACTTTCCTAAAACTGAGGGGTTGTACACTCATACACACACACATGCGGCTTACACAACACAAACAAACTGTGAAAAGTAATGAAAATAATAAAAACATTTGTGTATAGGTACCATTGTTTTCATAAAACGATAATTAAATATTACATTTCTACTTTACATAGAGCACGATTTAGAACACGGCTACAAACGTAAAAAAAATTTACGAAAAAATAGTGGTAGAAATAAATACATGTAGTCCAGGAGAAAAAAAAAACAAAATCGGTGCACTGTAAATAATGCCAATGAGTAGGCGGTATATAATCCATGAATAAATCTTATGATGTAAATTCAACATATAATATATTTTTTATATACTCCTGGTTTAAGTGTAATTTACATACAAATAAAGGTAAAGTGTATTTACCCGAAGATTTAATTAGTGAAATTTATTTTTATAGATTTCTTATTTACTTCTATGAAAATTAATTTTTTCATTAACAAATAACATTATAGTTTATGTAATGCAATTTTTAGCTACAAATTCATTAATCTTAATAAATTCTACTTTTATAATTTTGATATTCATCTCAGTGTACATCTAATTATTTCACTTGAATTATTTTGATCGATCAGGCAAATATAATACAAAATAATTAAAAGGTATAATATACTTTGAAATCTATGATTTAATCCTAAATTAAAATTTATCTAATAATAATTGGTATTCGAAAGAATTTATTTATACCTGTATTTTATAATCTTTAAAATCATACTATTTTGTGCTTTAATGTAGCAATAAAACAACATAGTCGCTTCTATACTAACCCTTGTAATGTGATTAAAAATACTTAACCATGAAAATTTGTTTTTTTCCTTTTCAACTGTGATGCTCACCGACAGCTTAGTTAATAAACTAAGCTTAAGTTGGAAGATTGCACTCAAGAAACACCATTTCGTAATTACTTTTTGTTTCTTCTTATTTATCAATTAATTATTTATATTATTGTTTCTAATGTTTTCATTTATTTATTTACTTAATATAAAAAAAGTAATTATTTATTTATGTAAAGAAATAAATAGTAGTAGTAGTATATATATATATATATATATATATATATAGAGTGATTCACGAAGAATGTAATAAATTTTTCTAAACGAGGATATTTACATGCACCTTCTGCACGAACAGCCGATTTGACAGAAGCAAAAACGAAATGTAGTAAAGATACTGACAGAATTAGAAAAAAATTGAGTCGAGAAGCTTTCTTTAGCTATATTGCGTCCAGAGCAAGACATTTAGTAATTACGAAAGATAATGGAATCTTCCACAAAGTGCCACGTTGAGTTGTTTAGGATGTTTCATTAAAGTTGATCCCTTTGGTAGCAAAGTTAGCCACCGGGGTACACCCCCACTCCAGGGCTACTAACCTTGGAGATCCGACCCGGTACTCCGGTGGCACCGGCATATGACATGGCAGAGAGTGGATGTGCAATCTCTGCACTGACTCCAGGCTCCTACTCAACGAAGCTTTCACGGCTCCCATGTACCGACATTCATGGCCACCTTAGCTACATGCTTACCATCGCGGGGGGTATGTGGACAACGGACACCGTTACACCTGCAATAACATCGACTATGGCCACCACATCGTCAGCTCTAAATGTGGTATAATCCATTTCCAAATTATTTTCAGTGAACATGATCTACAAGTAGCCGAGAAAATCCAGTTCAACATACTGACCTGAAGGTGGAAGATAGGTAAAAAATAATCACATTTCTGAAAATAAATCGGAGTCCCGTTAGCCAACTATATTTACTGTACGTATGTGTATATGTGACAGCTATTGTCGCCCTGGACGTGGAACATAGGTGGTGTGTTCTGAACGTGGGGATTTTCTACCTCAGGCCATTGTTATTTATAGATAGATATAGATGAAAGGCGACTATATAGATATAGATGAAAGGCGACTAGGTTACTAGTGTAGAATAGGGTAGGGTGGACAGCCTCAGTGATGAGAGACGGCACGCTGAGATGTGTCGTTCTCAATGATCCACTGAGGACTCCAAGGGTTTAGATAGGTTCCGATGAAGAAAAAGAGTAAGAAAAGACCCGGTGCCACGTTACGGCTATTTGACGTATGTCGTGGTTTCCAAATGGGCAAACAGAAAATCACTCAAAAGAGCTGACACCGGCGAGCCGACCTGCCATGCCGGATGTTCAGCCGGTAGGCGGAGAGGCTCGTTAGAGTTTACCAGACACTCCCCTGGGTGGCGCAATACCAACCAGTCGGACCGGCCCAGGGGAGTAGAGTGAAAAAAAAAAGAAAAAAAAAGGCCATTGTTATTTGATTATTATTTATTTTATAATTTTTTATGTACTCTATATTCATTCACTTTATATTTCGTATTTATATTTGCTTTCACTGATTTAGTTGCTGATTAACCATAATGATGATTGTTCAGTAGTTGAGGTGCACAACAACTTTTTAACATGATTACTTATTTAAACGGTAATTGAGTGCTTTTCTTCTTAGCTGTTTCAATTCAGTAACCGTTTAGCATAGCTAATTCATTTATATTTTTTCAATTGATTTAATGACAAGTAAGCCATAGTAAGTAAGAATTAGTAAGTAATTATTTGTAATTATACCTCCGGGTAATTCTAGTGGCTAAACTCGTCATCGCAAAATTAGCTGGTCTTTGAAGTCGAGAGTTCTAAGGTTTGAATCCTTGTAAAGACAGTTGCTTTTATATGGATTTTAATGCTAGACTGTGGATACCGGTATTCTTTGATGGTTGGGTTTCAATTAACCACACGCCTCAGAAGTGGTCGATCTGAATCTGTTCCAGATACATGTTTACCGGTACATTTACACTTAAATTATACTACATCTGCAGCTACGTCAGGTCTGGCAAGCCGGTAGGAGTAATTACATTTGCCTATACAAATTCCCAGTTCCGGCAGTAGCTAGAAAACTGGTTGGAAAATATATAATCTATATTTATTTGTATTTATTAAATTTATTTGTTTAGTTCATAAATTATTATTTCATTAATATACCAGTTGTTATAAAATTTCATAATTTTTATCAACTAAAGTGAAATAAAAGAATTTATATGACTGAATTTTGCTTTAAAACAATATCATATTCTTTTTTTATGTTTGACAGGTCTTCCGATCTTGTCCTGTATAAAAGTTTTCCTTGCGTCTCTAATCTACTTTATGCGTCTTCCCACCGTAATTTAGTAATTTTGTAACTTTGGTTGGTTAACATAGCCATTTGGTATATTACAAACTCTCCAACAAAACCATTATTTTGTCGTTAGCCTAACTTTAGGAAAATCTAATTAATGTAACGTACATTTAATACCGTTTAATTTCTTATACTTTATAATATTATTTTTTCTGTAATTAGGTTTCCGTTTTCCGTAGTAAAGTGGTATCGTACCTTTCATCTGGAAAATTCAGCGATCAAATTTTGGGCAGGCAGGCATTTCCTCATAATTAAAAAATTAATTTTTATAAAATGAGTAGAGGGAAAATAGCTGTAATTGGTAATCTGCCTGTAGTTTTGGAGTGAATAAGTAAATATTATACAACCAGAATTATTTTTGCGGTTGAATTATCTTAGATTTTAATTTGTTAAAATGTAATCATAATACTGCACCAAATTTATTTATTTCAGTATTTGCATACAACATACTAACGTAAGATAAATTATAATACAAACTTTACGTAAATGGTTTTATTTTTTAATAAATTTAGACGGATTCTAAAGTTAATGTTATTACAGTAAGCTATAAAGAGGGTGTTAAAATAAGAAAATTTTAAAAGTTTTTCTTTTTATCATAAAAACGTTCACATAAATTTCCTCCATATTATTGTTCTAGACGGTAACCTCTTAAGGGAATAAAACCATTCTGAAAGTTTTCCCAAAAGGCTTATGGTACTTGAAAAGAGCAGCAGACGAAAATATTATGGTCCCAGAGCGATTTTAAATTTTTAACCAAGATTAATAAAACTGAAATGCAAGACCTAAAAATTTCAAAAATTTTTTAAAAAATTTATTTATAAATATTTTTATAATTTTACAACTAAATTCTCTTTTAAGTTACGTTTATATTAAAATAATTTCAATAATATATATAATAATAGAAGTATATATACTTTAGAGATATATCTAAAGAAGACATATTTAATCAATAAATTTTACAAATTTTTAATTAACATGTATTAAATTATATGTAATATTAAAAGAGGATAGTAGATTATATTCCATTGATTCCACGTGACAGATTTTGTAACAAAGTCACTACTAAAATAAATTAAAATAAAAAGCCGGCAAAGGATTGTACAACTTTTCCAGCTTCATCGTTGACAGACCGTTATAACAAATTCAACATTGAGTTTTCAAATATTAATGACTTTTCAAATATTAATGACTACTATTTTTATTAAAATCAATCAAATAAAGTGTTAAATACAAACATGAAACAATTTTGGAAAACATTTAGATAATTAAAAAAATCGGTTTATTTGTTTCTAGAGGATCTGGTGTTACATCGAATGTAGTAATGTTACTTCATATAAAAATTAATAATCTGTTGTATTTTTCTCTTGTAAGGAAATACTTTATTTAAATTTATTTTTTTAATATAAAATCCTTTTAATGATATTAGAAGAAGACTAATAAATGTGAAATCGGGTACCACCTTAACCGCTTATCTATAGGGGTACAGAGTGGAGATTATGCAATCCGACAATTTTATGTCTGTTTTTAGGCATAATTTTTGCGTTCCAATTTTTAAAATTTCAATCATGTCCCAGCTGTTTATCAGTCGATTTGAAATAGTTTTTTAGGGTGGAATACCCACTTGAATTTCTTATCTATTCATTGTACCAGTGGTAGTTTCTGATATCTGAAGAATTCTAAAAATAAATCAAGTGTTTCTAAATTAAAAATTTCGCTTTTTATCTTCTAAATATGAACTAATATGGAATTAAAAGTAAGATTTCTTTACAATAAAAAGTTTACTTATAAATTAAACTGATTTTTCCGGAGACAAATCTTTCAATGCTGTTAATGTCATCTCACAGTCCCTGAAAGAAATGAGATTCTGCTCGGCTGCCTTCTTGGATGTGGAGAAGGCCTTTGACAAGATCCGGCAGCCTGATCTACTCCATAAGTTGAAACGCAGCATTCCTCAAACATTCTACCTGATCTTACGGAAGTATCTGGATGAGCGCTTCTCCCAGATCAGATGCAACGGTGAGTTATCTGGATTCTTTGATATCATATCAGTGGTTCCACAGGCTCTGTCTTAGGACCAGTCTTATAAACGATTTTTACTGCGGACCTTCCAGCTCCGGACAATGTCACCGTCGTCTTATTTGTTGACGATACAACGAACCTGGCTGTTGACGAGGACCCTCAATTTACCTCAACGAAACTATAATCGGTGTTATTCCTGATCGGCTAGCGGCTAGTAAAATGGAGGATAAAAGTTAATCCAATAAGTCAAATCATTTTACGTTTTTCATTGAGGAGTGACTGTCCCGAAGTACATCTGGACTGGATTGTTATTCCACTTTTTTTTTAGTTCGTCATTTCACGGATTTGGTACCTTGTGGTCCATCTTGGTTGTTGATTAACGTAAAAGTACCATGTGAGAGAGAAACGGAAGCAACTCAACACCAAGTATAAGTGGCTTTTATTAGTTGTTAGGCAGGAACTCTCATCTGTCGTTGTCCAACAAACTTTTGATATACAAGGTGAACCTAAAACCGGTTTGGACATATGGCATACAGCTTTGGGACACGACGGGTAAAAGTAATTTGAGAGTAGAGGTACCGTGTTCACACGGAATGAGGAAATTCACGACTATCTTAGATGCCTTATGTTCGTGACGAGATCAAACGGTTCGGTTTAAGTTGTAGACAGCGATTAGATGAACTTTCTAGCAGTTAATCTCAAAGAAAACAGTGAAGATGTTCGGTGACTGAAACGCCTACACATTCTGATCTTGGGATATCTGATTGACACTTGAACTGTTTCGATATCAGACATGTGATATCTTTACTAAGTCTTAGTGTGGACCTAGCGCCCTTCTATTCTCTTCGTGAACTTGTTATGCTACTATTTTGTTTAACTATATCTATTGTACAATATTGTTGTGGATTCTTTTTGGTTTGTTTTTTTTTTTCACTAGACTATTGTAATCTCTTGAATTTTTATGATCCTAATTAATGCAAATGTGTTTTTTCATGATTTTTTATGTATAAATTTACATATGTAGACATCATTGAGGGTGTTCGCTGGAAAACCTTCTTCACGTACGTTTTCTAATGCAATTTACTTGTGGTCCCTTAATCGAAACCAATTTAAATACACGATTTGTGAGACCAAAAAAAAATTTTTTTTCAGTAGAAATTCATCAAAGTGTCTGTATTTTTGGGGGAAAGAAATTTCACCTTTTCTATTACTGTGGGTTGTGAATGAAGTATTCTTCTTCAATGCACTACTAGTTAATAGAATTATTAAAAAACTAATTTACAAAATTACATTTTAATTTTAAATTATGTGTTCTGACTTCATAAAATATTCAGTCTAACCATATGTTCAGAAACTGTATTTTATGGAATTAAATAACTTTGATAGAGAAAAAAAAGACAAAAGATAAAAGTGAATAAACATAAAATTTGAAACAAAGAATTGAGAGTAAATAAAAAAGGTTTTTCAATACAGTATTAAATAATATTTATAATCATATTTATTATTATTATTATTACTATTATTATTATTATTATAATATATAAATTCAATAACATATGTATCCTTTGAACATTTTATCAGAAAAAATATTTTTAATAAATTTATATCAGTTGTTTAACAGCTTATTTTCGAAGTTAAAGGTTCTGAGGTTTAAATCCTAGTAAAAGTTAGTTGCTTTTATTCTGATTTGAATACTAGAGAGTGGATACTGATGTATTATGGTGGTGGTTGCCCTGAGTCTATACAAGACTACACCTCATTTAATTGTCATACTTAACATCCTCATCTCATCGGGTCGTAGGGGGTTTGCTTATTGTTCATTAGTTGAACAGATTGTACCCACCGGGTTGGTCTAGTGGTTAACGCGTCATCCCAAATCACCTAATTTGGAAGTCGAGAGTTACAGCGTTCAAGTCCTAGTAAAGCCAGTTATTTTTACATGGATTTGAATACTAGATCGTGGATACCGGTGTTCTTTGGTGGTTGGGTTTTAATTAACCACACATCTCAGGAATGGTTGACCTGAGACTGTACAAGACTACACTTCATTTACACTCATACATATCATCCTCATTCATTCTCTGAAGAATTATTTAAACGGTAGTTACCGGAGGCTAAACAGGAAAAAGAAAGTTGAACAGATTGAAACGTACACATTAGGAAAAAATAAAACTTATGTGATATTAAAGCTAGTAATATAATAAACGTAAAAACACACACACACACACACACACACACACACACACATATATATATAATGAGCTATATTTTATGGATTATGATATAAAATAGGATCATTTTTACTGCAGTAATCAATACTTATTTTTTTTTTTTTTTTTTTTTTGTCTTCAGTCAATTGACTGGTTTGATGCAGCTCACCAAGATTCCCTATCTAGTGCTAGTCGTTTCATTTCAGTATACCCTCTACATCCTACATCCCTAACAATTTGTTTTACATATTCCAAACGTGGCCTGCCAACACAATTTTTCCCTTCTACCTGTCCTTCCAATATTAAAGAGACTATTCCAGGATGCCTTATTATGTGGCCTATAAGTCTGTCTCTTCTTTTAACTATATTTTTCCAAATGCTTCTTTCTTCATCTATTTGCCGCAATACCTCCTCATTTGTCACTTTATCCACCCATCTGATTTTTAACATTCTCCTATAGCACCACATTTCAAAAGCTTCTAACCTTTTCTTCTCAGATACTCCGATCGTCCAAGTTTCACTTCCATATAAAGCGACACTCCAAACATACACTTTCAAAAATCTTTTCCTGACATTTAAATTAATACTTATTAAACTTTAATATTTTGCGTTTTGATATATTTGATAAAAGAGAAGGTACAAAAAAAAAGACAGTTAGTATCAAACCTTGGTATAGTTTATTGGAGTTTGGTCACTTTATCTCTCTCTCTTTCTCTTTCTTTCTCTGTAGGTATTACGTACCAAGATGTCACACTGATTGTATTACAAACCTCTCTCTCACAAACACACCTCTCTCTGTATACATAAGAACCTAGAAAAGAGAGAAAGAAAGAAAGAAAGAAAAAAAAAGAGAGAGAGAGCGAATGAGTGTGTGTGTGTGTGTGTGTGTGTGTACTCACTCTAACACGTGCGCGTACGATTAACAGGTTTGATTAATATTTTAGTTTTCTAAAATATGGATGTATATTAAAATGACTAAATATATTTTTGGTATCTTTTTTATAATCTTTGTTTTTCTTTTTTTTAACAAAAACTACTAGTTACTATTGTCAAATAAATATGAAAAAAAACACATGTATACTGAAAAATAATACTGTAATGAAATAATATTAATTTCACACCAATATATATTTAGGTGTGTAAGTATAACATATATCTGTTTATTGCCTCACACAATTCTCCTCTAATTACGTCAATACTTTATAAAATTAAAAGTTAAAACATTAAAATTTCGTTTGATTTAAAATACTGTAAATCAGTGGTTCTCTACATATGATTTGAGTAACTCAATAGTATCATTCCGGTTTGGAAAAAACAAAATTTAAAGTTTGGAAAATAAATTAAAAATTTATTTAAAAAATAAAAACAAAAGTAAATAATATATCACACTACTATGTATATACAAAGAGCAAATAGCTTACAGAATCAAATTATTTACAATATATACTTCAAAATAAAAAGGCAAATGAAATATAACATAAAAAAATAAATTCAATCACCAAATTAATAAATGCCAGAAGAATGAATATATAAATTAGAAACTTCAGTTGCACATTATTCTTTGTTGCAAATCGAACCTCAGAGATGAATAAATAAAAGTGTTCAATTTTATATGCATAAATAGAAGATCTCGTCTAGCACAATTTACAATTCAATAATAACACCTTTATTATTCATACCCCAAAAGAAAATCTCATCTTAATGTACTTGAATAATATAAAATGTATTGTAAAAATAATGTACTAAAGTAACAAGTAAAATTAAAACTGAATCACTTTTTGATCGTATTCTAAATTTGTGTATTTAAAATAATAATATACCAAAAAAAAAACCATCAAAACAACTACTAACACCAGAGTGGAAAACGGCAGTATAAATCATTGAAAATGACCACGAAAACCACTGAAAACCTGTAAATATATCTGAAACAAAAATAAAGCAGAAATAAAGAAAAAATCTTTCTTCAAACCTGTACCATAATTGCAGAAATTATCATATATAATTAAAATAAAATTTTCATCAAGTAGTATCCTAAAAAATAGTATTTGAAGGAATAATCAATTAGCAAATATATAATATTATGTACTACAAACTTTCTAAAATAATTTTCAAGTAGTTTATATATTTTTTTAAGAGTAGTAATTATAATTATAATTTTAATTATATATATATATATATATATATATATATATATATATATATATATATAAGTAGTAATATAAGTAATGAAACTAGCATTTCATAACAAGTTGTGAATTTCACACAACCCGCATAAAAGCAGATCAATATAAAAAGTTGTTAGATTATTATTAAATTAGTAAATGTTGCGTAAAGAAATACTTATATATACTTTCTGAATTATTGAGTTGAAATTTTGAATTGTCCAATTTAAAAAAAAACTGTAAGAAAATTCTTTTATTCGTACATTATTACTGTGTCATGTTCTCATAAATTTAGTGAGTATCACGAGGTTTCGTAACCTATTCTATCGTGAAAATAATGTAAAAGTTCATATAAACATAAATCCTAAAATATATCGTTATTGAAGATTTCGCTCTGATTTCAGCTATTCCGGTGAAATGAGGTCGTACTGAAATTTTTAGGAGGTTAATTAAGAAGGTTAATTAATGATTTCTTATGGCTTTTGATCTAAAAAAATCTAATAATATAGGTCTCAGAACCGTATCTGCAGTATTTTTTGAAACATCTAAGGTGTAAAGAAATAAATAGGTAAATTCAAATGTTATTAAAAATATTACATTACTACAGTTTTCAGAAGAATACTTATTTAATGTAAATAAAAACCAAACTCTTTTTTGATGATGTGAAAAAGTTTTAAAAACAATGATTAATGTTAAAAATTAAAAAAATAACTGGAAATTAAATATTTGTGAAATAAAAATCGGGTGGGGCTCTGTCGGGCGCACGACTGTTGGTTTAACGTGAAACTTTTCAAACCGTGGATGAAGTTCCTCCGAGCTACAGACCGACCAACTTATCTGTAGAGTTAAATGGCAAAGCCACCATCGTAATTTTTTTTTTAACAAAACTGGAAATCTCCAGTGGAAAATTTTAGTTCCTTCATTTGACCAACTCTACAGATATCAGCAACCAACCTGTATATCAGCGAGTGTACTGGATTGAAATAAAAACGAGACATAGTCAATGTCTGTATACTTTAATTTTAACATAAAACCGACACATGATATTTATTTCGACTAATATTCGACAACAGTTTTGTTAAACATTGGTCTTTTATATGAGAAGTAAGAGAGATAAGGCATAATAAGCAGCGGTAGAGGTGATCGTGCCATGGGCGTCGTTGACTGAGCGCGCCGTGCCAGGTTTGCGACGCTCCCAAAACAGTCTCGCTCGCTCGGCACCGGACATTGAGATACCTATGCGTGACCCATAACCTTCCCTTTCCAACGATATGTTTATATTTCCGACTGGCTTTTGCGCGAGCTGACGCTGACATATTGAATTTTTATACTTTTTTACACGTTTATTTTAATTTTTACACACGAATATTGTCCAAAATACAATTATTATTACTTAAATCAATCTATCTCGACAAACTCTAAACATAAACACACAAATCACCGTGCTATCACGTCTAAGTCATGAGCTACACTGAATTGAAATGAGCGAGAGCGCCAGTTTTGGCCGATCTGCGCTGTGCCTCCTCACCGCCAACCCGCTCATTAGTGGTGCAAAATCAAAGTCGTATCGGCGAGCTGCCCATGTAAGTTGTAAAATGACACCACACTTACGTCTCTGAGTTTAATAGTTAGGGAGTTATTAATGTAGGACGATATAGAACTTTTCGTTACGCTACAAATTTCTGTTCTGGTACCCGTATGTTTCGCTGTGATTTAATAAAAAATGCTAGATAATTTTTTTATTAATTACAGAAATACAATAAATTATTTGAAAAATTATTATTTCAAAGTTGGCAATAAAATAACAAATTTATTATTGTTTAGATAATTCTGTAAAGTGCGTTAATTATATCGTATATGTGTGCGCTATCATTAGCGAAGGTATTCTGTGAATTTTAATTTGAACGTATTCGGTTTGCCATTGAACTAATGTCGGACTTATTTACAACAGAGGAATACGCTGATATGGTATTCATTTTGGGTGTGTTATGGTAATGCTACAGTAGATATAAAATACGTTTTTGAATCGCAGGATTCCAGATTCCAAAACAATTAGCGCGACTTTTCGATCTGCGGGAAGAGGTTCACTACCTAGTATTCGTAACAGCTGCCAACTACGAACGATCTATCCAACACGATGGTGTTATTGAAGAAATTATTATCGATGCAGTTCATCGCAGTCCAGATGTCAGTACACGACGTCTTTCTAAGCGAATGTGGAGGACACTTAAACAAAACAAGCTTTATCCTTATCATAAACAGCCAGTTCAACATATTGTTTTATTTAAATGAAAATTTTTAGATTTATTATTTAACAAAATGCTACTTGACCTGTAAAGATAATAGTAATTACAAAGTCCAGAAAGATACTGGTAAAACATTACTATTATATGATTGAACCTTTGTCTCACAAAGTTTTGATTGTATCTCGGATCTACGAATTACTCTGGACGTAGATCATTTATTCATTGCACAGACATACAAGAGCGCGCCCGCAGGCCCACACACATACACTCACACACACAGACAGAGAGAGAAATAATTTGTCTTTCTGACAAGTAAATTAGACTTTACTTTAAGCATCGTAATACTATAATAAATTATTAAATTATTATTTATTGTAAAACTGTTTTTACAATCAGAGGTTAATAATCATTAATAAATCAATATATTTCAATTAAAAAAAAAAGTTAAATAAAAGAGGGGATGAGGTCGGATTTCAACCGAAGTGCCTTCCTCTTGTAGGACCAAATATTTCATTAATTAAAATTTTATTTGACTGTAGCTCTTGAACCAATGAAAATAAGTACCATTTATGATATATCGTTGAAAAGCTCTCAATGAGGGCTTATTACTAAGAAAAAGTCCAAAATCCAATTTTTTTTGGATTTTGAGTTTTTTGTACACTTTTGGTCCGGTCGATTGCAATCAAAAGAGGAAGTGCAAAATTATGTGTTACAACAGACGTAAATCCAAAATTTCAACATCCTACGGCTAATCGTCACAAATATCTTTTCAATTTGTGTTATAATATTTTAATATCATCTTTAGGCTGTGGATTCGTCTGTACATGATCTATATTTTGTTAATCCACCTTGATATTCGCAATGCTTTGAGTCGATCTGTGGTTCAACTCTGTTAAGAAGTAGTTCGCAAAATATTTTATACGTGACAGAATAGTAAGATTCCTTTATAGTTATTTTCATCAGTTTTTAACTCTTTTTTATGCAATGGATGAATTAATGCAACAAAGCACTCATGTGGAATCTTTTCCTCTATTTAAATTTTCTAGAAAAGTTTGTTTAGGTTTGGTTATGAAATTTTTGTTATATGTAATAATTCAAATATTCATTCACACATTATTATTATTATTTTGTCTTACGTTTTGGCGCCATCTTAATTAAGAATTTGGTAAAATTTTAAGTATTAATACGGATATAAGTTTGTAATCAATGTTAAATTTGCAAGTACTGCCTAATTTGGTTGTATGCATTTATTAAAAATTACGTTTATTTTCACTATTTTAATTTTTTACTTAAATCTATTTAATATTTTTAATTAATCAGTTTTTACTTTAATTAATTTTTATTACCTTTTTGTCATACTTTTTAACGCCACCTTAATTAAGTATTCAGTAGTATTTTAAGTTTTATCTAAGAATAAGTATATTTTTCATAGTATTTTTTTCTTGTACTGTGAGAGTAACTTCTATACAGATTTTTTTTTTAATATGAGAACCTAATATAAGAGTAATGTTTTAGCGGGACCCATTGATAATAACTTTTATTAAACTCAATAATATAATTATTTTTATTATTAAAATTCTGCTTACCGGAACTGACAAATCGTTTCATTCGATTTTAACTATTGTTATATATTGTTTTTATTATATATTTTATGTTTATTATAAATATATTTTTTTGTGACCCAAAATATTAAACTGTTGTATGTCAAAAATACATCCTTTCTCACACTGAATGGCTGGTTTTTGTCCGTTACGGTTGTATTGGACGGCTAGAAGGAGAGTTGGGAGGCATTAAAAAAGAATATCATTATTATTATTTAAATAAAATTGTAAGTACAATACAAAGTAAATTTCACCAAAATTTAAACTGTATTTATGCAAACTATTTATTCAACTAAAACTCTTGAATGTTATAGTGAATGAGTTATTACTCAGTAGTTTTATGTACTTAATAACTTCTATATTCATAACCAATTTGCAAAAACCTCGTATGTTTCAACTTATGCTAATATTTATAAAGATATCTCATATCTTTGGTTTAAATAAACTTCTAACTCTGTAAGTGAGTTTTACCCCATCTTTTCATACCATCGTTCTTTGCAGTACTTAAATGTTTTTAAAATTTTAATAATACTTATTAAAATTAATATTTTAATGAGATAAATATAGTTTTAACGGGAGGAAGTTACTTATGTAGAATTAATAGAATTTCCGATGTTGGAAACTAATGGAATTTAGACCCTTCAAAATGCCCTCAGGTGTACACCTTGAGATGATTTTAGTATAAGTCTGGGTCGCTCAGTATTGCTTTATTACCGGTACTTGAACAGCATCTAGAAGTATTATAGTAATGGAATTGTGTTAATACGAATCTCATAATCTCATTATTTTTGGTAGTAATTACAAAAGATAAGTAATTGTCTTCAGTCATTTGACTGGTTTGATGCAGCTCTCCAAGATTCCCTATCTAGTGCTAGTCGTTTCATTACAGTATACCCTCTACATCCTACATCCCTAACAATTTGTTTTACATATTCCAAACGTGGCCTGCCTACACAATTTTTTCCTTCTACCTGTCCTTCCAATATCAAAGCGACTATTCCAGGATGCCTTAGTATGTGGCCTATAAGTCTGTCTCTTCTTTTAACTATATTTTTCCAAATGCTTCTTTCTTCATCTATTTACCGCAATACCTCTTCATTTGTCACTTATCCACCCATCTGATTTTTAACATTCTCCTATAGCACCACATTTCCAAAGCTTCTAATCTTTTCTTCTCAGATACTCCGATTGTCCAAGTTTCACTTCCATATAAAGCGACACTCCAAACATACACTTTCAAAAATCTTTTCCTGACATTTAAATTAATTTTTGATGTAAACAAATTATATTTCTTACTGAAGGCTTCGAAGGCTCGATTGAATAGTTTGTGCTATTCGGCATTTTATATCGCTCCTGCTTCGTTCATCTTTAGTAATTCTACTTCCCAAATAACAAAATTCTTCTACCTCCATAATCTTTTCTCCTCCTATTTTCACATTCAGTGGTCTATGTTATTATGCTAGTTAAAATAGAATGTGTTCATCTCTACTAGATTTACCAGTTGTTACACAAACAGCAAATTATGTCCACTAGTAATCACATTTTTCACTTGTGTCAAATCCACGCTGTTGCAGTAACTTCAAAGCAACATCACAAATATTTGATCCCGGTTAATAGTTTTTATTACTCTTCTTGTTTTGAAATTTTGTAATTAATTTGTTATAATTTCATTTTAAAATATAACTGGAATATTAAGGAGGAAAAGATTAAAAATTTTCTCAGTTCGGAAGATGACCGACTTTTCGTTATTTTCTTTTGTTTCCTTTCGAAAAAATCAACTCATTTTATCTAAAATTTTACAAAGAAAACGAATTAAAAAATAAATAAGAAAAAGAAAATAAGTAAATAATCAAGAAGTAAATTAAAATAAAATAAAACTACACGCAAATATAAATGAAAAATCGATAATTTTAACATAATGTAACAAGAAAATCATTAATAATTCCGTCGCCCTCATTATTTCGTAGTCAGAAATGCACTTATGTTTAGAGTAAAGCGCACTACATACGTTCGCTTAACCAGAAACCCTACACATAAGCACCAACTTTAAACTCACTCATCACTGAGACTCACTGTAAAAGCGCCTATGATAAATGCACCATTACACAGTCAATATAACCCTTAGATAAAAAGTACATACCCAGTCATCATGACCTTCAAAGTAAGTAATGTTCTACCTGAATACACCAAACAATATTTCTCAAATTTTTCGACCATAAATTGAACGTAACTGAAGAACGACTCGACCAATCTTCATCAAATTTTCACATTCATAAATTCAGATAAACTACTGTAGCATATTTTAACTTCTTTTTCTCATTGAGTTTCTCTTTTAATTCTATTTTTAAACAACTAGGTCAGTTGAATATAAACTGAACTTTGAACTGCTATGAATTAATTTACTACAAAAGCCTTCTTTTTCACCTTCTTTAAGCCTAATTTACAAAAACCTTCTTTACGAAGAAGCTGGGAATATAAAGATGGAATTTTATAGCGTATGAAAAATGTAATACCTAACCCGAATTCAAACCTGAAACCTTCAAATGAGAAACGGAGACGCTACCACTCTGTCACGGAGATCGGCAAACTGTTATTTTCAACATTTATTGTTACAGAATAAATGTGCAAAACATACATATATTTTTCTAATTAGTTTCCTTAAAGTGTACCACATTTTTCCCAACGTGTGTGAGCTTGTGGATCCCTTCTTCATAAAAATTTTGAAGACATATAACGAGCCAGTTTCATACGAACTCTCCTACTTTATAATCCTCTGTAATCGATGCTATTTCAATGGCCCAAACAAAGATAAATCGCAGAAGTATAAATCTGGACTGTATGTTCTAAGGTTTCCGATAAATTTTTGTCTAGTTTATCACAACTGCTAATGGCTGTATAAGACTTAGAGTTGTCGTGAAGGAGAGTTACATCATTGATTGGGCGCCTTTTGCTACTGTAGGGGGCTTACACTTTGTCCAAGTGCTGGCAATATAACTCGGCAATCACAGTGTGACGTTTGTAGAGAGAATTAATAAAAAATACGCCTTTCCAGTCACAAAAGACGGTTGTGAGGATGTTTTCAGCTGACGGACCTTGTAAATTCAAAATAGATTGATTACAGCATACAGCTGTACAGATTAGTTAATTATCAGGTTCATATTTTATCATTTTTTTATCAGAAATTCTTTGATATAAACTCATATTTTTTATTAATTTTTTATTAAGAAAAGAAATAATTTTAGTTAGATTTTAGTCAAAATATCAGTTTTATTGATAAGGAAACCATTAAATAGATTTTTTTAATAATTATTTCAAATATTAAACTTTTTACTTCTTAGATCTAAATAATCTTTTTTTTTTAAATAATTTAATGATTGTAGAAATTTATCAAGGACTTAATACAATTAATGTAAGATGAGTTTAAGATTTCTCAGTTGGTTATTAAAAGTTGTAGTTAATGAAATTTTTGTTACTTTGAAACTTATTATCTAAGTAAAAGACACTTTTATATTTTTTTAATCCAATTTTATCCATGTAAGAAGCTTTTTCATAATATGATGTATAAATATAAATTATTAGATTAATTATATTCTCACTCTAGCAGACAAATTTTAAATTTATTATTAATTTAACCTCTCAAACAGTATATTGAACAGAAGACAGTGTTAAGCTATTATAATCGGATTTAATTTTGCTTTCCAAACGGTTATTTAAAAATTATAAATTCTGTTAAAATCCTTGTCATCGTTTTACGAAAAATGTTTTAGTTCTTTCTGAGAATTAAAATCTGTGTTTGTGTGTGAGCGCACGCGCGCGCTCACACACACACACAGACTTATTTTTATTGCCTTGCTTAAAAATGCATATTATTTGCCTAAATTTTAACCATTCCTCATTCAGTAGAAATACTATAAAACTTAGTGGGAGGGGCTAAGTAAAATTTTAACGAGTAGAGTACCACATTACATTTTGTACCGCCATACATTTTGGATTCGCCCTCCAGCAGTTCGCAAAAAGAGTCCGTAATACATATGATTATAAATTTATCAATCGTAAAAAATACAACTAACAATAGATATATCATGTAACAGATTATTTTAAAACTTCTAATAGGTTCTCTTATTTCTCCTTTCTTAAATATTTTCCTATAAAAATAATTTACTATCTTCCATAAATTATTTAGTAATCATTCAACGCTTCAAAAGAAATTTTACAAATCCTTATTCTTTATCAAGTAAATAAGAGTTGTAATAATTTGTAATGATAGAAATATAAGCTGGATGATTTAATTAGATGTTAATATTTGGTAGGACACAGATTTTAAATGTTGCTGAATTTTATGCCTCGTTTGTAGCTCTTCATACCTGGTAAACAGATTTAGTCATGTGTACTCCTTTGCTGTGGTTTAATAATTACTATTCAATCTCTGTGTGAAATTCCACATACAGTAAAATTCCACATACACAAACTCCACATACAGTAATTTGTCCATCTGTCAGAAATCATAATACATGTGTCAATTTCTACTAGTTTCTTAGTCCTGTAGGAATTCCAAATAGTTAAAGTTGTTGTCACTAAGGAAGATTGCTTTCAACTGGTTTTCGTGAAGAATTTTATTAATTTTGATTGAATGTGCTGTGTGAAAATATTAAATGACAGAATAAATGGTTGACAGTTATAGACAATATTTTACAGCAAATTAAAGCCAGTGTGTTGGGGTGGAAGATGTCATTGCATTCTAATTGCTCTGATGAAGTAATATTTTAGTGATTGCTTAGAGTACACAAGTATATAGGGATTCCATATACTTTACTATCTGGTGATGTTCCAATACTCTTCTTTCGTAACTACTACAGAATACCGCGTTAAATTCTCCGTAAACGTCACGTTGTTTAGCATTCCGTTAATGAATTGAACTGTTGGCAATGTTTTGTGTGATGAAATGGCCGAAATTAAAAGACGTTTCAAATTCTTTTCAAAGGTAAATTGAAATTATCTTCCCTTTGTGAAGGACCTTTTGTAGCCCATTATTATTATCATTAATATCTCTGAGTGATGATAATTCTAAAGTTACTTTTTATTCAGATTTTATTTAAAACTAGGTAATTATTCTTTAATCTACCTATTTAAAGTACTTTTTGCTTGTTTGTTTTATGAGTGATGCAATCTCCGAGGTTCTTCCCCCTTACAGATGAAATAAAAAATAAGATTTCTTGAATATTTTATTAGTTTATTTAAAGATGATAACTTTAAATATTGTTATTTGAAATTTTTAGTAACTGGAAAAAAGTTAAGTGTATGAGGATAAATGCTTCTCTTTTTATTTTTAAAAATAATCTTATACTCGGTTTTATCGAGTTTCCCAAAAATAAGAAAAGAGAAAGTGGACCTTCATTTACTTAGCCGATAATCTAGCCCATAACAATAAAAGAAAGGCTGTTTTAATTACATCAAATGTAAGTGATTTTTTTTATTATTAATTTATATCATATGAGGGCGGCTCTAAGTAATTAATTACTTATTAATTAATTAGTTACTAAGTAATTAAATAATTTAGGGATTCGGAAAAATATTATACATGGAGAATAATTATGAAAAAAAAAATTAGTCGTAATTTTTTTTTAAATATAAAAAATAAATTGGTACTGAGAAAATATTAAAAGAACCATAAATTTATTTATATTCGAGATTAAAAAAAATATATATATTTTACTCCTTAAAATAAGAAATAATTAATGTGTATTGCAGGTAATTTATGTTATAATAGATAAAAGAGTAAAAGAAAAAAAAGTAAATCGATCATTGGTTTAAATTACCATTATTAATAATAGCAACAAGATAGAAACTCTGGTTTTCAAACGATGAATAGACTTCTCTCTTTTGTAATGTTTCTTTTAGTTCAAACCACTCCCAACTACGTTACTCAGTTGAAATGTTAATTTTCTTGATAGGCCTTTCAAATACACAAACATATGTAATGGAAATCCCATTAAATATTCTCTTTACATTTGTATATGTAAAGTAATTTAACTTGCATTTGAGTAATTTTAAGTAATAAATACTCTATGTACATAAACATATTTGGGATTCTATAATGCTTTTTAAATTGATATTTAATTGAAGATTTCTTCAACAAGACATAATTCATTTTTAAATTGTTTCTCCTCTCTTTTTATTATTTCCTTTAAGTTTTTCTGTAATATTTTTATTAAAAAAAGCTTAAAAAGCAGAAATTTGATTCGTAATATTAATTATTATAGAATTAAATTTCTTTTTAAAGATTACAAAATATAACATGCAATATTTAAAAAAAAAAATTAAACATGAATCAAACAAGAATCAAACAACAATGTAAGTTTAAATATACGAAAGAAATCAAAACATTTATCGGAAAAAATTATTTAACATCTGAAACTAGATGACCTATTTCAATTAAGCTGTCATCATCATTATTTGTAGATTCTGAAATAGAACACACAAAAAAATTAGTTAAAAAATAAATAATATTTACAAAAGTCTGTAGAACGAGCGTTTCTAATAGTGTTTATAGAATTAAAATAAAATAAATACCAACAAATATTGTCGTTTTAGATATCCAATTTTAAAGCTTAAAGTTTGCTTAAAAAGATCTAAACCACTGAAAAGTCCAATCTAGATTGCCCTTTAAGATCTAATGCACGTCCCTCTTATACCATTGGAAAAGATAAAAATTTATTATAAAATATATGGCGTAGCATATGAACCTTGAATCAATATAATAGAAAACCCCTTCCGTGAACAAATTTTAAGAGATAATTTTTTAATATTCTTATGATAAAAAACCTTTACAAAAAGGATTTTTAATAATTTAAATTTTTGAAAACTTGTTAAATATTTCTCTTCTATTCTTAATCAGTAATGATGTTTTTGCTTTGTACTGATAAAGTGAGTTTCCCTACAATCTAATTCATGTTTATTACATTAGTTTTTTAAACATCTTATCTCAGAAACTAATTTTATGATCAGTTTCTACAAAATGTACACTTATCATCTCTGTTCATTTAAAATGAATTTACAAAATGTTATTTTACTTTATTCAAAATTTCTCTTTTAGTTTGCCTTATTTATCCGAAATTAGCTATTGTGTTTTAAAATGCTGAGCTTGTGTTTATTGTTTCAGAGAATTGTCTCTGTCATAGAGATTTGGTGAGCAAATTTTTAGGTTGCTATGTATTTTGTCTCTTATTTGTGTTTAAACATTGGTTTCTTGGTTTTGCGTTTTTTTACGATTTTTTACTAGATATTAGCGTTAAAACAAAATTATGTATATATAATACGGTATATGTATATATATATACCGTACCTACAAAGCAACTTATCCTGACAGACTGACTGACTGGTTCATCAGTACTCGGAAAAAACTACTGAAGATAAATTGATGAAAATTTGTATACATCTTCTTCTTTTACGATTTAAATGCACATCAAGAAAGAATTTTTTGAAATTCCAAGTTTTAAGAGTAATATGGAGTAAAAATGAAATTTACTATTTGTTTATTTATCGATAAAAAATGAAGATATTAACTTGATTTTTGGTGCGTATAATCTTAAGGTGAATATCTAAAAACTAATTTATGTTGTTTTTTTTATTCTGATTTTAAAGGGTTAAAATGATTTTTTAATTTTTTTTTGAAACCCGGCTATTTTTTTTAATTTTTCGGTAGGAAATGAAGATATCTACTTGATGTTTGATGTATGTAATCTTCATGTAGATATCTAAAAAACCAATTTTTTTTTTGAAATTCAACCTTGAAAAGGGTGAAGCAAGGTATTTTGTGGAATGATTGAAAATGTTTCCCATTTCTGACTACATTAAACGAGATATTCACTTGATTTGGGCTTGCAAACAATCTTCAGATATCTAAAAACAATTTTCGGGTTTTTTTAAATTCGATTCTTAAGGGATGCGACGTTGTACGGCGCGGCGCCTCAACTAATACAGCTACTGCCACTGTTACTGTATGTGCAACGCGATGCAACTGGCTGCACCTGCTTACTTGTCTAAAAAACATAAAAAGAAATATAAAAAAAAAAAGTGAGAAAGGAAGTAGTAGACTCTTACTAACGAACAAAAACAGTCACCTCCTGGTAGTATTTGTCGACCTTAGGTAATACTTAGATCTAAGAAAAATACAAATTTACTCGTCCTTAGTACGGGTAACCAGGTGTAACTATTATTTTTAAGATGGAGATCGACTTTTTTCAGATCCGCATTCTTCAAATTACTCAAAGTTTCGAGTCCTATGCTGACCAAACTGTTGCTCTGAAGAAATTACAACACATTGATATTGTTTATAAATTGAATAGGCTTTAATTTTTATTTATCATTATTTTTTTCACAAGCATGAGTTTAATGAATACAGAAGGGTCCACGGGGCACAGCCCCCAGGCCTCATGGGAAGGGCGAGCGAATATCCCCTGACTGCGACAGAAAACGGAAGTTACCATATAGCACGGGGAAAACCGAGACGGAGATGCTAATATATATATCTATATATATATATTATTATATTACCATATACACACATATGTTAATATATATATTAGCATCTCCGTCAATGTGTATATATATATATATATATATATATATACACATACACACACATACAAAAAAAAAACGTTTGCTTAACTGTGCGCCACATCCTTGAGGAATGCGTACGTTATGCGGCCTTACGTCGTAAATTTAAGCTACCAAATAACATTCGCAGTATCCTGGCAATGACAAGAAAGAGTGAGATCAAGTACTATTATTCCTACAGAGTATAAACATGATTCAGGAAATATAATATCTGCCTAGTTCTAGTATTTGTAATTTTTGTTCATGAGAGAATGTTTTTTTGTTATTATTATTTTATTTTAATTATAAACTTATATACATTGTTATCCGTAAAGGGGTTCTTTACACCCCTTACGGATTTTGTTTAATTTTATATTTATTTTTAAGATTCTGACTATGATATTATTTGTAAGAAACTTTTTCTGATTTTCGTTAAGTTTTTAGTGATGTCTGTGATATTAGTTTTAAGTTTTATTTGTTTTTTTCCCTCTTTTTTACCATCCAATTTTAATCTAGTTTTAGTTTTTTTAGCCTTTTTTCCTTTGTATGTGATATTAGTTGTAAGTTTTTCATGATGTTAGTTTTTAAGCTTTTAGTCATATTCAATGTAATTCAGTTTCATTTTAGTTTTTTTTTTATAGGTTAATTTTAATCTAGTTTTAGTGTGATCCGAGCGATGATAACGCGAAAGCGTTTTTCGCCTTCCAAAATAAAAAAAAACCTTTGATTCTTCTTTATATTTTGACTTTTTAAAATTGGTGAAAAAATATAATTGGTAAATGGTTATTCGTTTTCGTAAATGGTTATTCGGGACCAACTTCAAAACGTCCGTATTAAAAATAAAAATTGTAAAATAGTTTCTTTTCCTTTGTTTAAAGTAAGTATTTAAAGATATTGTATCGTAAATTAATATTTATGTATTTAAAAAAATAATAATAACTTTTTCATTCTAAATTATTAAATAGATTAGATCTTATGCAAAGTTGTATTAATAAACTTTTTGTCTTTTTTCTGTGTAAATAATTGAATTAATAATTATCATAGATTGCTATAACTATCTTAGTCATTACCCCTTTCTTCTTCAAAACTCTATCATTAGAATTAAAAGTTAAGTTTATAGATTTTTTAATTTAAACGTATTTTTTATTTTATTATTAAAAATATTTTCAAGCGAATACAACATAATTTTACTCCGCGATATGTAATCAGCATGTTCAAATTATCACAGAATTTTTCTTTATTTCTTACGAATTCTATTGGTATTTATTTATTTCCAAGTTTTAAATTTTCAAATTCACGTCATATTCAATTTATAAGTTTTGTTTCCTCTCCAGTATTTTGTTTTCTTCGATTTTCTTATAGTTCTTACAGTATTGTACTTAAAAAGTATATTTTGTGTATTATGTTCTATTCTTCGCAATAAAGAATATATTTAAACATTTTGAATCTGAACAGGTTATCATTGTTATCTCATGTTAAAAATATATATAACGTACATTTGATATGATGAATTATGGTTCTTATTTTCATTTTACTGATTATTTTTTATCTAATTAACATAAGTTAAATAGTTTTTTTCAATCTAAAAAAATTAAGGGATTTAAATTTTTTTTTTTAATGCTTTTATTTACAGTCGCTTCAACAATTATAGTCATTAGCGACTTCGGTAACACTATCATGTAATATTATATAAAACAACAAAAATCATAAATAACAAAAATATACAATAAAGAAACAGGAACAATAAATAGACATGTGACAACAGTAAATTCAAAATAAAATACATAAATCAGACAAAAATCACTAAATCTTATTCTTCATTCCACTATGGGAGGGGAACCGCAAGTGACGTTTTATGCCTTTGTTCTGGTATAATAGAAATTTTATATCCGAGCCCAGGACTAAGTTTTGTCGGATGGTTCCAAAGATTGCGTAATCAAAGACCAGGTGGTAAACGGATCATTTGACCTTGTAAGCCTCACAGATCTTCTGAGGAGAGCCAAGTAGGTGAGCGTTGGTTTTAAGTTAAAAGTTAGTAAAAAAGTATGATTTACTTTTATCTTCCATAATAAGTATTACAGTCTATTTTAGAATAAAAAATTACAATTACAAATTGCTAAATTATTCAAAAAATTTCCATTTTAATTATTTTATAAAAGGTTTTGTCCCAACGACTTTTTTGACAAAAAAATTTATATTTTACATTTTTAAACTCTAGATGATCTGTGTAAAACAAATCGAATGAACGCTGGTAAAAGAAGTCCCTAATTTTTGCAAACGTAAATAATTATTTTATTCTGAATATTAATTCCATAATATTAAACATTTATACTGATTCACTTTCAAGTTACATGCAAATTGGGATATTTTCAGAATTGCATAGTTCTAAAAGAATATTTAATTAGAAAATAGAAGTAAAATAAAAAGACTAAAAAAATGTCCATATACAATTTAAAAATTAATCATTAAAACGTTACAATATTTTTAAAAATTTACAAATTTTTTGTTGTAATTAATTAATGAATTACAAAAAGAATAAATTAAAATATTTAAATATTCCCATGAAGCTTTTTAAGGAAAAAAATGTAATATTTATTAATGTACGTTTTGAAAATTGTATATCGTTTGAATACTTATAGTTTAATCGAAAGAATTCAAATTCAATTAAAAGTAAAATATAATAAATAAATAACTGAAAATTAATAATCAAATTAATTAATTCAGAATTAATAATCTTTGAAATTAATAATCAGTTACATGATTTTGTTTTTTTTTTTTTTGCTAGATGATACATAAGCTTGGAGCTTGTGCACGGGTTATGGAAATGGACTTTTTTAGTGTATGAAAAATGCCATGTCTGACCGGAATTCGATAGGATGAAAGCCCGAGACGCTACTACTCCGCCACGGAGATTGGCGTAGTTTTAATTCTCCAGTTTTGTACCGGAGAATATAAGATTTATTTGATGTGTCCCTTTAATGTATATACGTATATATATATATATATATATATATATATATATATATATATAAAATATTTCGATTCTTCCATGTAAACGGTTTACAACACCAAAAATTATTTCCATTACTAAAAAGTTTGAAAGAGTGCCAAAAAATTTTAGAAGCCATATTTAATCAATTTTAATGATAGAAAGGTGAGAGAGGATGTAAATTTCAAAAGGAGTTGAATTACGAACAAGTTTTTTTCAAATATTCATTAATATCTAATTATTTTTGAAGAATCAGGACCGTCACGCATAATTATTTAACGGGTTTCAAAGGAATGAAAGGGCTATTTAACTTAATCTATCATAATTGGATTAATGTTAATTATTTGTAATAGAACTAAAGAGAAGATTATCAAGATTATTTGAAACATATTCTGATCCGAGGCTTAACTAATAAATTATTTACAAACAAAACAAAGAAAATGTCATTTTTTAAGGATTACAAAGGAGGCAATATTTCAAAGGTGAAGTCACTTTAAGTCGTAGAAAATTTCTTCAAGATAGTTTTTGTTGGGAAATTGATTCATTTTTCAGAAATAATTTGTGGATTAGCTAGGATTTATAAATTCTTCAAGAAAAACCAGTTTTTGACATTTCTGTCTTTAAAAAAAAACTACTCCTATCTGGACTTCTCATTCAGGACTTTTCAGTTTCTTAAATGAAATTCAATAAAACATTTTCACAAAAATTTTATTGTGTCTAATTAACTTCCCATTACATCATTACTTTATGCTAATTTTATTATATTAAATTTAAATATATTTAAATTGTCCTACATTAATGTGGTACTTTAGAATTACGATAATCAAATTAAACCGGGTTATGGTTTCCCAATTCCCAGTTTTTCAAAAATTAGTTAAAATAAAATAGAGATACAATTTAGTATTATGTAATAAATTCATTATTTTTTCCATATACAACACAGCTAATAGGATTAAATAATTATAATATCACTAAGATAAAATAGTTTTACTTGCTATTTTACGATTAAATTTTTTTTATGTTGAGCAAAAAAACATCTTTCTGTATATCTTGAGGATGTTATTATTATTTTGGAGACAATGTTATAAAAGGTGTGCTGTAATTAATTATTTCCAGATAGTATACATTCCATTATGTAGGTAACGTTCCTTTACTGTCTAGAAAATGGTTTTCTTGGTAGGTACCACCGGTCGCTCTAAGTAAACTTTATAACTATATTTATCCGCTGCAGAATAAATACTTGTACTGTCTACTTTTAACTATAATAAGTTTAAATTGAACTCATTGCTTCAGTTCAGTTATTACAAAATAAAGAAGAAATTTCATCTTGACATACTTTAAAACTAGCTTACCTAACATTTTCTTATAAATGGATTTTCGATTCCAATAAAAGTTAAGCAGTAATAATTATAATAGAATAATAGTATTTAAGTTAAGTAAATTATTCATTTGTTAAATACAATCCCTGGAGAGGAGTATTTACTTAGGAAAAATGCAAGTATTATAAATATGTCACTTCCGCACACCACCACCGTCTTTACTAAACTCTATTCTTTGGTTAGACAAAAATAAAAAAAAATAAATAAGTTAGAAAATTATCCAAATTAATAGAAAATTTTCTAACGCAATTCATTAGCTTTTGTGTTTGTTATTTTGTTTGTTTCGTTGTTGAGCTAATGAATTGCATTAGAAAATTTTCTATTAATTTGAATAATTTTCTAACTTATTTAGTTTTATATATATATATATATATATATATATGTGTGTGTGTGTGTGTGTGTGTGTGTGTGTGTAAAATATGTATGTAGTTTGTGGTACAATGACTACTCCAATTCTTATATAGAATCGATACATCTGAATTAGACAAGTAATATTGAGACAGATGTATCATTGAGAGTTAAAAATTATTTCTACAAAAATTTACTGAAATTTGCGTTATTTTTTTTCTGATCTAGAAAATCGACAAAAACCGGGTCTTTTGTACTCAAAAGATTGTCATCATAATTTTTCCTGTCGATGGTCGGATACAGACTTTTTTCTTGACAGGTGAATTCATGCGCTTCCACTCCACGCTCTGTCCTTTTGATTCCGATTAATTTTGATGAATCAGTCTCATCACAGGTTAGAATAGTGAAAAAAGTATCACCTTCTTATTGATACACTTGTATCAGCTCCATATACGTTTGAAGTCTTGTCTCCTTATGGTGATCTGTCAACTTTCTTGGAACCTATCTTGCGCTTGTTTTACAGTACTTGAGTCTTTGGTGATCATATTATGAACTGCACCGACTCTTAGTTATAATATTTTAGCTAAAATATCTACTGTAATCCGTCGGTTTTCTTGGATGAGAAAGTCTTCGCTAATTGGAATCGATGGAGTTGAAACTTCAATTCAACATCCAGAACGTTGCTTATCCGTGACCAGAATTCGATCGTTTTCAAATTTGTCTACAAGCTTGTAAAAATTTCTGCCGTTCATGTAACTTAAAGCATATTGTTTAGTCATACAAGAGTAAAATTTAACCGGTTTTTCACCTTCAGAAAGCAAAAAAACGGATCATTGCCTGCTATTCAACTAATTCACAAGGGGACTCACTATCGTAAAATGATATTTTAAGGTCATAAATTTAACAATTTTACTCAAACAGCTAATCTAAAATCATCGCTGAATTACCGGCTTATTGTTTTGAAAGTATCATTTATAACCCTCTTACAACTCCATATCTGTCTCCGCCTTTAATTATTGAATGATCCTCGTATTATCATTATTTTAAATGTTTTTCAGTTTAAATAAATAATAATTGAATTAAGATAATTTAAAATAAATTTATGTTCTCTAATCTCTCTAGGAATTACACCAAGTACCTAATCTTTCAATCTTTTAAGCACCTAACTTTTGGTTTTAATGAAAACTGTCTCATTATAACGTAAATATATCGGAGTGTTTTATGAAAGTTGTCAGAATTTTATCACTTATATAGTAATAGAATATTATTTAATTGAGGAAATGGTAAATACGTTTCTGAACAAGAAAAGTAGTACTTCCCGATATATTTCTGAAAGTCTATAAAGTCTAAGTTTAAATCAAGAAAAGGCCAGACAAACTTGCCAAGTGTGATAGTAAATACTTACGTTCTTAAGTAATATTTTACATTTACAAGGTTTTATTACGTAAGTAAATACTTACGTACTTAAGTAATATTTTACATTTACAAGGTTTCATTTGAAATTTATGAGATTCTCCATTAACTTTCTACGTAAAGATGCTGTGTACGATAATATTAAATCTGTCTGATTTGATCTTATTTTGGTGATAAATTAACAAATATTAGAATGTTAAGTATTTTATTTTATTTATTTTACATTACGGGTAAAATGTTTCAGTTAATATTTGGACACTTACTGCTCTTCAGGTACCGTAACGTCCTCAACTGTTAATTTTGTTGTTAAAAATAATAGGTATCTAGATCAATACGATTTCGTCGACAAGTTGAATGATCTTGACTGTTCGCTATACTTTATTAATCCCTGAAAATGATGAAAAGAAAATACGATTGTTGTGGTCTGACTGAAAAGAAGAGAGAACGAAATAATTATACTTCTTTGGGTGAACTTGGGAGATGGTTGTTTAAGGTCATTTAGGTTGGAATCAGTGTTCTTTGAGAGACCCATCTCAGTTGTATTATGATTTTTTTTGAATTTGTATTATTGTTTCTGTATGTCTTTTTTCCAAAAAAATAATTATGCGAGTTTGGAAAAACGTTATGCTATCAAATTCTGTATGAATCTAGGCAAAAGGGCATCAAAAACTCCTCAAACATTGATGACAACTTTTAAGGAAAAGCTATAATTCATCAAGATAGTTAAACCAATGATACGGGGAATCAAAAGAGAACCGTGACTACATTGGAGACGAACCACTTCTGCCGCTCTTCACATAAAAAAGGTGATGCCGATATGAGTGCTATAATGTCGGTCTGAACCGTAACGATCAATTAATGTCATAATCAGTGCAGAAAAAATAGGTTTCCCTAAAACAATTGCCCATGAAGCTGTAATGAAAAAATTTGTTCAAAGGTTATTACAAAAAATTTACTCTGACCATAAAAAACGTCATCTGCTAACCGGTCAGTTGATATTGGTTTGTTTGATCATTTAATCTGAGTTCTTGGTTCGACTGATCCCAGGAGATGGATAGTGAGTATTGAAATATGACCCTGAGACAAAAAATGCCGAATGGCGCATAACCCCATTACTCTTTTTTTTCTTATTTAGCCTCCGGGAGTCACCGTCAGGTATTACTTCAGAGAATGAATGAGGATGATATGTATGAGTGTAAGTGAAGTGTAGTCTTGTACAATTTCAGGTCGACCATTTCTGAGATGTGTGTGGTTAATTGAAATCCAACCTCCAAGGAACACCGGTATCCACGATCTAGTATTCAAATCGGTATAAAAGTAACTGCCTTTACTAGGATTTGAACTTTGGAACTCTCGACTTCGTAATCAGCTGATTTACAAAGACGCGTTCACCACTAGACCAACCCGGTGGGTTAACCGCATTACCCTTGCCCAAAGAAAACTCACATAAGCAAATCGATGATGATTTTCTTGAATGCTCAGTGTCTATATAATTATCAAAGGACCGAATGGTGAAAAATACTTTCTTAGTTAGTTGTTTTTGGAACAAGTGTGGAGTGGTGACACGAGTATGCTTGAACTGATTGCTTTTTTGGATCCTCCATCACTATTATGCATCATCCCTAACTGTGAACCGGCAAAAGTACATTGTAGTCCTTCCATATCCACCTTAAAGCCCCCATTTGGCACCTTGCGATTACTTTTTCTCTTGTCCAAATTGAAAACTCATTTAGGAAATCACCCCTGAAAAAATAAAAAAAACGGTCACGGTGGATATGAACATGATAATGTGGGAAGACGCATAGCTAGGAAGAATGAAACGGACTGGAAAATTTTTGTTTTCAAATCTTTTCAATATTTTTATTGTAAAATAATTCTCATTACTTTTGAGATTGTTCACTGTTATTACCTGATAATAGCTGTTTTAACCGATTGTATTTCTATAATTATCTGAATTACTATGAATACTCATTCTCGTTATTTTTGTGGAATTCGTGTACATTATATTATATCAGAAATGGTGCTGCTTTGATTAAAAAACAAACTAAAACTATTTTTATAGCATTATTTTGCTCTTGGATATACACGTGTGAGTGTGTTTCTATTTAAAGATTAATCTGTTAGAAATGTTTTTTGTAGGGGTAGTATTTTTAACGAATTAATTCTCCTGCGAATAATTTATTAAAAATAGTTAATATAACGAAGTAATTAAGTTCTTATATTTATTGAAATACATATTTTACTTTTAAATTTAATTACTTACGTGCATGCATGCATACATGCGTACTTGCGTGTGAATAAAGGTACATTAATTTTCATTCTCTTGAATGATAATCGAAGAGAAAAATGTATTAAAAAATATAATAAAAAAATGGATAAAATATAAAGAATATAGAATAATGAAACCTTAAAAGAGGATTATAATTCTTATAGCAATCTTCTTTACAATAAATGGATAGAGAAGTATTCAAAATTTTTAGATTTGAGCGAAGAAGAGAAAAGTACATTATTATAGTTGTAAAGAGTAATTTAAAGTGAGGTTATTAAATCCTAATAACTCCCTCTATTACAATTTATCTCTCTCTAACATATTCAAGATTTTTTTTCTACCGCTCATATAATTTGTACGGGTGTATACTTCCAATAATCGTTAAACTACTGTAAAGAAAAAAAATTATTTATTTGTAGAAGAATAAAATTAACTTCACTTTTATTATGACCTAAAAATCAATTTTATAATTTTTTATTAGTGCTAAATTTTATTTAGTTGTTAATTGAAATAAAATACAATAAATTATCTTCAGAAAATGAATAATTTTTATTAATAATCACAAACTGCATACACAATCCTATTTTCATCAGAAAACATGTTATTTATTATTATTTGCAATAGATTTTTATTTCTGATTGAAGTTAATATTTTAGTTTTATCATTAAAAAGGGTACAAGAGCTTCTATTACAAAAAAATAAAAAATAGACCGGTAAATGGTAGTAATTTTATATTAATAATACCATACTTAAAATTAAGGAAAACTTACCTTTGAAATCAAAGCATAGGTTACAATCTGAATTTTGAAGATAAGGCAAAAGCGATATTATTTATAATTTTTTTTTTTTAATATCAAGACTAATCGTTCCATAAACTGTTTATGGTTTTAACATTAAAAAAATATTACTCGACAAAAAGTAAAATCGGACTTGCTTTCATCATGATTTTATTGAATCCAGTTTAAATAAATGTAACGCCTTTTAAAATCTTCAGTTATTCATATTGATTTTTCAGAAAAGTAGAAAGTAAAATTAAGTTTTAAGAATAGACTTCTTTTTCAAAATACTTGCTATAATTTACTTTATTAAGAAAGAAACCATTACAATATAGGATTCATTTGGTTATACAAACCAATAGGATTGAGTTAAACAAATATGTTTAACTGTTTCTTTATAGAGAAGTTGTATTGTTCAATAGAATTTGTAGATTATAGAAATTATTTTTAATTATGAATTAGAAATCTTTAATTAATTAAATTTTTAAATCTGTAATCTCATTCATGTTGGGCCGTTGGTTCATTTTAATTAATAATAAATAAAAAAATACTAGCAAAGTAATTTCTTAAATCAGTAACATATGTATACATGTAAATGTTTTTAGTAGTTTAGTTTGTTTTATTCTAATAAATATATTTTATATTTTTTTGTACCCAAAATAATTATTTAATTTTTTAAGTATATTTAAAATCTGTTACATTATATATTAGCCTTGAGTAAATTGGATCACAATCTCAAGAACATGATAAGGTGTTTTTAAATATGCAATTTTTGTAACAAATTTTCCAAAGTGTAATTTTTTTTAGAGGATTTTTTCAGGATTTTTTTTTAGACCTGTTCAAGTTCGGACAAAGAATTTTGAAAAACAATATATTCAATAGCCCCCATATATAAAAATATTTAGCCAAATATGATAAAAATCGTTTCGGTTAATCCTGAGATATAAGGTCAAAATCACAGCGGTACATATCCATCATGCATACGTACGCACATACGTACATATACTTTTTTTGATCTAGGTGAACGTAGTTAGGGAACCTAAAACGTAAAGATTTGCAAAAAAATCGATACCCCGTTTTTTATATGATCACCATACTTTCCCCTTTAATGTATTAGCTATTCTGGCTATATTCACCGGAAAAGTAAAAAGCATGCAAATATATATTTACATATCAATCGGTATTAAAATTGACACAGCCCATCAGCTACTTATTTCTTTTTCCTGTTTAGTCTCCGGGAATTACCGTTCAGATATTACTTCAGAGGATGAATGAGGATGATATGTATAAGTGTGAATGAAGTGTAGTCTTGTGCAGTCTCAGTTCGACCGTACCTGAGATGTGTGGTTAATTGAAACCCAGGCCATTAGATACTAACCCACCGGGTTGGTCTAGTGATCGCGTTCACCACTAGAATAAAATAAATTAAAATATACTTCCCGTTGCCGATATCTTGTAAATGATATTGTTCATTTCATTTGAAGTATTGATTTTGCTGCGTTATCTGTATACAGTATATTATTTTTAATTATTTAAACTAGGCTATATTTATATAACCCATAGGGTTGGTCTAGTGGTGAACGCGTCTTCCCAAATCGGCTGATTTGGAAGTCGCGAGTTCTAGCGTTCAAGTCCTAGTAAAGTCACTTATTTTTACACGGATTTAAATACTAGATCGTGGATACCGGTATTCTTTGGTGGTTGCGCTTCAATTAACCACACATCTCAGGAATGGTCGAACTGAGACTGTACAAGACTACACTTCATTTACACTCATACATATCATCCTCATTCATCCTCTGAAGTATTATCTGAAAGGTAGTTACCGGAGGCTAAACAGGAAAAAGAAAAAGAAAGGCCATTAGATACTGTATTTGTGGAAAGCATACAACATAAAGCGATGAATTTATAACTAAAATGCGATGACGTAATATGACAGGAGTGATAATGTTATTGAAATGTTTTTTTCTGTTTATACATTGACATTCAAGTCTTTAAAAAAAATATAAGGATAAATATTTGTCCATATTATTTCTTCAATATCTCACATATGTATAGTAAACATAGACTGTCGTTACAGAGACTGGTTTTTGGTTATTATTGCGGCTAGTAAACAGTAAATTAATTAATCATAAACAACAATGATAATAACTTTGTTGAATTATCGTAAGCTATTTATACATAAATCTACGAACTATTAACCTAAATAAACCAATGGCCGTATCCGTACTCTGGAGTATGTGTGTGTGTGTGTATTTTCAATTTATAATACAACCGGAAACTGTTTGTTTTATTGTTTGGTTTTTTCATAAAGGTTAAACAAAAATTTTAGCGAAATAGCATTAAAAAATGAACAAAATTTTGAATATTTTTATTTATTTTATAAATAAAAAATTTTACACAGCAATATAAATGTGATGAATTAGCTAATTCCCAATTTAATAAAAATAATTTTTGAAAACTATTCTCAAATGATAAACATCAACTAAAAAGTAACGCAAACAGTAATTAATATGACAGTTTACATCAAAAATTTCTATTCCCGAAATAATAAATAAAATAAAAATAAACAAAGCTTTGTTAGTGTGTATGTATAAGTATATCAGCGTTTGCGGTTTCACCCGCATTAGTTTTTTTAAAAGGAAACTTATTTATTTTAAGTAAAATTTATTTAATCAAGAAAATTGTTTTTAGATTTTCATTAAATCGTGATAAAACGGTAAATAAAAACTTTAATTAAAAGTGTAAGAGTATACGATAAATAACGAATTGTTGCCCAACATTTAGATAAAGAAAACGAAAAAAGGAAAGATAAGAAAATTGAATAATCATTGGCAGACCAATCTCTCATTAATGGATTGAAATAATCCAATATAATTTGATAAGCAAAAGACCAATAAAGATTAAGCAAAAATGTATTACAAATCCCAATCTAGCATCCCCGTCGCGGCTTCGCCTACGCTTTATGGTTACTTGCGTTCCCTGTCGCGGTCAGGTGATATTTTAGCTCGCTTTGCTCGCCCTTCCTGTCTAGCCAGAGAGCTCTACCAGTGGACCCTACTTTGTTCATTAAACTCATGCTTGTGAGAATAATAATGTTACTAAATTCGATTTTTCTTAGTTAAGGCGTATTCTCCACAATACGTATTCTCTACTCAACCACCTGTTAATTAAATCCAACTCAAATTGTAGGCTATTCAATGCTATAGTTAGGTTGGCGTCAACACCGATAATAGCTGTATTATCCGGAAACAACGCGACAGTAACCTCATCTATAGTCGGAAGATCCGCAGTAAAGACTGAGTATATTACGGGTTCCAAGACAGAGCTGAGGAACCCCCAACTTGATTTCGAAGAACGTGGACTACTCCTGGTTATATTTCACCTGAATAAAACGTCCTTCTAGGTAGTCGCGTATAAAAAAGTAATAAGATTAAAGGAGACTCATCTCAATTTGTAAAAAAGAGCAAGGTGCCAGACCATGTAAAAAGCCTATTAGATGTCTAAGAAGGCTGCCGATTTGTATTTTTTTCTCTTCGATGCTTCTTCTGATTACGTATACGAGCCTGTGTGTTTGCTCTAGTAGAATGCCCACAACGGAAACCGAAGTGATGGTCAGAAATTACATTGGCATGCTTTTAATTAAAATAAAGATGAAATACCAAGCTTACTTAAGAAAATAAGAATTGGAGTGATTTTACAATAGCTTTTCCACTGAAAATACTGTTACATACCAGCATATTCCAAGGGCAATGGAATTTATTGATATTCAGTGACAAGCTTACGCTAACACAGGAAGACTGGCTGTATAGTAAACATTATTTTAAAGGTAACTAGTTATAACTAATATATTTAAGATGGTGGTCCATTGTTTTGAAACCCACATTCTTAAACCAAACAGAGTTTCGGGTCCTGTACTGACCACACTGTTGTTCTGATTAAATTAAAATGCTAGTAATTTTTATAAATTGAACAGGCTTTAATTTTTATTTATCATTATTATTTTCACAAGCATGAGTTTAATGAACATTTAGCAACAAGATGTTGTGTTTTCTCACAGCATAACTCTGTATGGGATTAGTTGAATGATATTTTTCCCAATGTCTGGAATGGTCAGCATGGGCCAGATCTTGTTTGCGGTGGCCTCCAAGATCACTCGATATGTCTCCATGTGATTTTTCCTTTGGGATTGCATAAAGAATCTTGTATACGTCCTTTCGCTACGTACTAATCTACCCGATTTAAGGCAAAGGATTGAACTAGCTGTCGCTTCCATTACTCCAGACATGCTGGTTAAAATATAGAAATAACTCTCTCTCTGTCGATTGGATGTGTGCCGCGTGTCGATATGCTCACATTAAACAGCTGTAGGAGTAAACTCTAAAATTTACTCTTTCATTTTTTTGGGATTTACTATAAATCTGATTAAAAGGTATTTAATATATATCACTCACACACGCGTGTGTGTGCGCGTGTGAGTGTAGGAAGAGGGAGAGAAAGAGAGAGAAAACATGTGGACAGGAGTGTCCGGAGTGTTCTTCACAATAGATACTAGTTGATAAATTTTTAAATTAAATATCTCCTTAAGAGTTGGTGATACCATCTGCAGTGATGTATAAGTAAGTAAAGCAATTATCAATTAAAACAAAAATGTATAGTGCCAATCACCGTGGTGGAGTGGTCCCGTCTCGGCCTTTTTTCCGAAGGTCACGGGTTTGAATCCCCGGTCAGGGATAGCATTTTTCCTACGCTACAAAAATTTTATTTCCATATCCTACGGAAGTTCGCACTTCCGAAAAGTGGGTTCGGAAATTCTTCCGATTTATTTTCATCGGTATATTTATTTATTTAGTAAATTAAATTGTTATCGATTAAATCTAATAAAAAGATGTTAGGACATATATTTACCAGTTTTCTGGATGTTTAAATGCCAAGAAAATTTCCTTGTCATAAATAAAATCCATTATTAAACCAATATTTATCTGGCCAACCATTAGATTTTATTACTGATTTTATTTCTGTATTTTTTGTTGGTTTATTGAACTAAAGAAGAGTAGAAATTTACTTGTAAATTTTATAGTATGATACGGTGGTGTTTTTATAAACACCATCAAATTCAATTCAATACCATCCAATTTTTTTTGGATAAAATTTATTTTATGTACACGAATATTCAATTTTTTTTAGGAAAATAAATAAAATGAAGATTCCCTTTTCTTTAAGCATAAAAAAGTAAAAAAATAATACAAAAGGAATAAATCAATGAATAATAAAGTGCATAAATAAACCTACATGTAAAATTTATTGTTTAAGTTATTTAATTACACTGACAGACAAAAAAAAACTTTTTGTAATGCTTCTCTAAGTCTTTTACCATTTCTTGAATTGCTTTTTTGCGTACATTACAGATCTGTAAATATAATTTTTCTATTACCCTAAGTTATAAATAAATTACGCTTCAAAAAAAAAAAAAAAATTCAGGGAAAATATAGTAAAAATCTGTAATATTTAATAATTTTGCATGGCCATACCTGTCTTAGAATGATTTCGCTGATGCTTTTCTTTTCTAAATAGCCTCAGGCACATCCTGAATTAATTAATAGTAAGTAATTAATTGAATTAACAGTAATCGGCTAGAATGTTAGTATTCCATTACCCTTTATAGTGAGTGGCTTTCCATCACTGAAATGTCTTGGTGGAAACGTTCACCGTTTTCGTCACTTAAGTCGCCGAGATTGTCCGGGAAAAAATCCAAAAGTGAGTGGAGGAAATGTATTTTAAAAGATAATTTACATCCCATAGCTCTGTGTGAAGTAAGAAGTTGATTAACAATATCGTGGTAATTGTCAGATTTTTGTTTGCCTAGAAAACTTTTGCAAACATCTTTAAATGAAGCCCAAGCTGCACTTTCTACATTATTTAACGTTGAGTTAAATACATCACCTTTGACCAATTATCTTATTTGAGGACTAACAAATATTCCTTCTTTACTTCCTCCTTCACTTACTTCGGAAATTTCTGCCTGGTGTACAAAAATCCGGGACTATCCTTCTTTATTGCTTTTACAAAATTTTTCATTAGTCCTAGCTTGATATGGATAGGGGGTAAAAAGAGTTTTTTGGGGTTCAACTAAGGTCTAATGAATAATATTTTTTCCATTCCTTGGTAACATAATGTTTATCCCTAGCTCGGCTGTCCATGTCCCAAGAAAACACACGTACTTAGTATAGCCTAACTGCATGCCTAACAAAATAGCTATAATTTTTAAATCACCACATATATTCCAGCTATGTTTTTATAATTTATTTTTTCAAGAACATCTTTCATCATATCGTATGTCTCTTTCAAATACCATTAGCGATTGGTATCGAAGGATATTTGTTACCTTTGTGTTGTAGAACTACTTTTAAACTATACTTGGACGAATCTATGAAAAGGCGCTAGTCTGCCGTTTTATGAACTTGTCCTAAGTGCAACAGAAGCTCATCAATATTTGTGCAATAAACCAAATTATTTTCAACAATAAACTACTGTAAGATTTCTTTTTGTCGTCTTCGAAAGCCCGAAATGTTTGTATTTTTTTGAAGTAAATTCCAACCTTGCAGTCTTGATCCTAACAGTTCAGTTTGATTTTTTGATAAATTTAAATCCCTAATCAAGTCATTTAATTGACCTTGTGAAATAAGATGTGGCTTATTGGAAGATAAATCAAAATCAAAGTCATTTTTGTCTTCTTCAGTACTGCCTGATTCTTCATCGCTGCTTTCGAAACATACATTCACAGATGGCTCAAGAACTGGAATAATTTAACTGTGAGGTAAAGGCCTGATTGCAGATTGAAATGAAGGATATTTTACAGTATGTTTAGATTTTTAGAAATTTCAGACACACTTGTTAAACAAAAATAACAATCGGTTACATGATCCTTTGGTTCACGCCAAACCATATATACACCAAATGGCAAAGCCTTCCGTGTATTTTTCAGCTATCTTCTTAAATATGCAGAACAATTAGTGCATACTATATGAGGAGCTCACGTCTCATCCTGATCACCAATTTAACACTGAAAGTAAAAATGATATGCCTTTTCAATTAAAGATGTAATGCTTTTTTTCTATTTGATTTTACGGTAAACTCACCACATACATGACAAAAGGCATCCACATCATTTACACAATTTCGAGTCATTATGACACTGCACTGTTAACAAACTTAGAACGGCAATAAGACTGAGCAAAATTAATTCATTCCTAATTTCAGTGTTTAATACAAGCAACACAGTTGTGTTTTCATGTACATGTTTTGACCTGCACAGACATGATTAATCTTGTCCATGAAGGTTCACTCTTCAGTATTAGATATGGTATGATAATATGTGACTATGATATGATTTAATTCTTTGTCTAGTATTGTATATTTATAGCTTACAAATTATGTTAACAAAGTTACATAATAAAAAATGAGCTAACAAAATACAATATCGGAGCTTAAAATGCTAACTATAGGTTGAAAAATGAAAAAATTCTTTAATTAAAATTAAAAAATTTTTCAAAGACGGTGGGTGATAGAAAAATTCTGAGTTCATATTCGCTTTCAACATCAAAAAACAGATTAAAATGTCTCGCATGTTACGAAATAAAAATTATGTTTATCAGTATTGCAGTTGCATATTTAAGGTACGGCTTTTTATTTATAGGAAGACAACAATAGAAGTTCTATATCACTGTGAAGATTCACAGAATTTATACCTGGACTTTCACATCAGCAAACAATGGTGGTACTAACCGAGCCATTAAGGCGATTGTTATCTTTTTTTTTAATTTTCATATTATCTGCATGATAAAAAAAAGTATAAACTACAAATTTAAGAATAGGAAGGCATTTTAAAAAATATTTTCAGAGCGGTTATAATAAATCAGGTAGAAAAAATGTACAAGAAAGTATTTTAAAATCTCTACTTTTCAAGGTGTACTACAACCCAATTCACTGTTTCTCAACCATTTTACCAAAATTTAATAGAATTGATTCTCTTAAGTTAAATAGGACGATGTAGTGCAACGAACAAGTACTGCAATAGAACTTTACTCGACGAGAGTCTATTCAGAACTGAATAATTATTCGGTACACTTGGTACAGGATGCAGCTGCATTGAATTCAATCGTACAATAGATTTCTAAATATTAAGTGAAATGAAGCACACCTGGATTATGAAATGCAATGCGTCAGGACTTTACTGTAACATAATTCCCCCATCCCCAAATAAAATACCTTGCGGTTGATTATCAGGCAAAGGTGTGTTTTCCTATACATATTTCAATATACAATACAATAATAACAATTACAATTAATATACAATATAATATTATTACCCAAATCGATATATCAACTGTGACTATATTATTTTCTTGAACATCAACAAATTGTTTAAGTTTATTTTCTTTAACTCTAACGTCTTACTGTCTATTGATAATTCAGAGTGTTGCACTTCGACAATGCTCAATTTATTTACACCAGTAAATGTACGATACTCATAACTTTTTATCATATACTGTAGTGCACTATCCTTATACAATATTTGACTATTATTTGAATTTATTAAATATATACCTTTTACCACTTTAATTACACTTTCTTTTTCATTTACAGTCGTTAAACTTTCCTTATGTGGCATTATTGTCAAAAACTATTGTAATTCTGATATCCATTTATCATATTTGCTTTTACATGTAATGTTATATATTTACAATTATTTTATTAAAAATTCTTCTCGCAATCAACATTTTCATGAGTTAGTAGTTTACGTTAACGCAAATATTTATTATATATATTATTATTACACTTAAAATAATAGATAATTTATATAATCTAGAAAAAACAAATAAACGAAATGAGATCATCTTCGACTTAAGAAGAATATTATCCGACGATATCAGATGAGTAATGAACTAAAAGTTAAGAATTTTTTTGCAATTTATTAAAGATCGGGCATGTATGCCTCGGTGTATATGTTGTTCTTGTGAGAGTCCATTTTTCAGTCACTTTGTAATTAACTTTAATGTAGATAAAAAGAACAGAAATTCCAGAATAATTAAATAAAATTAAACAGAAATTAAACTAGAGAATCCAAAAAACAATACGATTTTCAATTAATATTAAATAATCAGATGTTTCACTAACTCTGTTACACGTACACATACGAGTATGTAATAATGCCTATTAAATTACATATACTCATTTTTAAACGTACATAAAATTTTATTTCACTAATTACTTCTGATTTTTTTTCATATTTTTTTTATTGTTATTATTGAATAATTGTTTATTGTAATTTTTTTTTACCATCACGGATTAATAATAATAAATCAATAAATTTATTTTTTTTTAAATCTCTAAAAAATAAATTTACAAAAAAGAGTTAAAAAATAAAAAGAGAGATGTAGTCTGATTCGAACCGATGTGCGTTCCCTTATAGATCCAAATATTTATTTAATTAAAATTTCATTTGGCTATAACTCTGGAACCGATGAATATAAATACCACTTTTGATATATCTTTGAAAAGCTTTCAATGAGGACTAATTACTGCAGTTAAGAAAAAGTCCAAAATCCCATTTTTTCGTTTTGATTTTAGGCTTTTTTAATATAATTTATTTATCTCGTGTTTCAGCTATTTTATGGCAATTTTTTTTTCAGTTATTAAAAAGTTAATATTTCCGCTATTTTAGGGTATTACACTTGATTAAAAAATTAATATTTATATATTTTATCCGTTATAGTAAACTTTACAATTATTAGAACATTAAAATTGTAAAATTGAAATTGATAAATTAAATTAATATTGATTTTTAGAAATTTTAATTTTGGCATCCATTTTGAGGTGAATCCGACTGCCGATTGCAACTATTCGTGTATTTTTGTAATCCTCTAACGATACTTAATCCGAAATCAGAATCCCAGACAAAAAGTGTTCACACGTGTACACACATACATATTCGTACACACAAACTATTCGTTCGTTGAATATATGATTGGCGATTAGAAGATTGATCGCAGTTACAATTTGTATTAATGTGACAGAACAACCGAGCAATGAGCGGGAATATTGTGAAAATCTTTTTGTTTTTTAAAATTTTTAGCTTTAATGTTTAATCGTATTACTAAATCAAATTAAAAAGAAAAAGAAAAAGAAAATTATTAATTAATTATTGAGACAACTGATTGTATTATTGTAATTAATAATTTTTCTTTAGTAACTTTACATAATACCTTATAGAATTTGATACTTTAGCAGCTACCGTTATTTATGAAATATTGTCTTTTAAAATACTAACTATATTCTAATCTGTGTTATATCCACCTGCTGGCGAGTATATGCGTATTATATAAATTAATTGGTTTCGTATAAATTACGTGCCACAAAAGATTAAACGATATTAATTAATTTTGGATCCTAAAAAGGCTTTATTTTAATTAATTTGTTATAAAGAGTACTTGTATATAATAATATAGGGTAATTTAATTATTTTTACTTGCATCATAGTTTGTAATTTATTTTATTTTAATCAAAATTTATGTGATAAAATTCAAAGGTATAGCTTTAAAACAATTTCCTTTAATCTTTACAAATTAAACAAATACATAATAAAAATTTGTATATTTTAAAACAAAAATCTATATAAAAATACAATTTTTACTTTGCAGGCATCATAGTTCTAGAGCTGTGCTAAAAGAAGGGAATTATGGTAATTAGTAAAATAAAACTGTGTATGGGATTTACATTTCTCGACATTTCATGAATCAGAAACGAAAAAAAACAAAAAAGTGAGGGGTAATGTTTGTACGTAGATGTACATGTGTTGAACTGTTTGAAATTTAATCTTTTTACTGCATAAACTGTTTTTAATGAAATTTGGCACATAGACTCGTGTATATGAGACAATTTGTTGGTAAAAGTTTGGGGTCAATGTGTCCAGAATAGATAGTTTATTTTGGGTCGTTTTTTTCCAAGATCTTTCATACGTGACACCACTTAAGCTCAGTACACGCGTATATGCTTATCTTACCATTTTAAAAATAATTCGCCCCAAAATTTTCCCCGTCCCAAAAAATAGTAAAAAGCAATTTTATATTTATTGCATATTTTTTTTAATATTTTTTTTTCTTCTGAAACATAGTAATAGTTCAAGTGGCCCAAACAAATACTTTGCGGACAATTTTGGAGAGGGGAAGCCGATAAGAGTTTAAAAATATAGACTTTTTGAATTTTTAAACATTTTTTCACGTATTATTATTTTGATGCCGAAAAATATAACTACTTTATTGTCAGCCTTTTTTTATAAATTTATTTTTTTCGATCATTCGGAGATTTCTGTACCTTTGCGAAAATGTTTATCTTCTGTTCATGGACTTATCTAACCAGCCTGTAGTACATTCCATTATGTTTAGTTAATTTTAACGTGGTTAAAAATTCATGTTTGGTATAGAAATTCAGTTAATTATATATTTTTTTTTTTATATGAAATTTGTTTATTATATTTAGGTCACATTATACAATTCACGCAGTTTTTAATTAAAAGAAAAGAAACTAAACGTGTATTTAAATTTTTTTCAGTAAGCCAGCACCTACACAAATTGTTTAAAAAAATGAAATATTTTTTAATTTGATATTTTAAAATGATGAAATAAATGTTAGGTTTAATATTCTAAAAAAATTTGAAAGTTAAGTGTTTAGAACGTCGATTTGAAAGTTTTTGATTAAGATTTTTTTCTTCGTATTTCTGTTTTATCCATACTCCGAGGTAAATTTTATTATTGGTTTTAATTTTATTTGCTTATTGACTTTCTTCATTTTTTAAATTTCAAATATTATTAAAAACATTACAAGTTAATATTAATTAGCAATTAATTGGCTAGAATTTTTTCCCACCTACATTATTTTCTAAATTATATTTTAATCTTATACTTCATACAGTCGCACATATTTATACTTAGTAGTAACGCTGACCATTAAGTGAAAATTACTTAGTTTAATTCCCATAAATATTAAGATTCATAGGAAAATATAAATATAATATAAGATTCATATGAAGAAAATGAAGAAAATATAGTTGCATTTTTACACGCCAGTGGACTTCTTAAAAGTCTATAAAAATGAAAGTTTAAAACTGTGACAAAAGAAACTCTAAGCGGTAGCTTATATATATATATATATATATATATAAAGAAAAAATGGTATTGATAAGTTTAATTTTAATTTTAAATGTATGCATATATACATAAGGGAGTCTCGAAACGTGGCACGTATAGTGACGGGAGGTAGCCCTCTTGCCTAGGCCATTTTGGCTCACCTGCATTCAAGAGCAGTGAGTCGGGGTGTGTCCGATGATGGCATGGGGGACCCTCAAGGATGGATTGAGGGCGCGAGGCTGTGGGTATACGCTGTGCATGCCTATAGCCTGTGTATAAGAAGGATTGAACTGCCACGGCACCCTGGCGCGACTGATATACTGCTCAACGGCGGTTCTGTTCGCCCCGAGGGTGCTTAAACAAACTATAAATGAGACTCGTAGAAGAAAGAAAGAAAGATATGGTAGGATAAGTTTTAATTTTAATTTTAATTTAATGGTCTTTTGGGAACCTATCTCAAATTTTAATATTGGGGCCCTTTACACCCCATAAGTGTTTTGTGATTGTCCTTGTCTTCATGTCTTAAATGTTTTGTGTAGTTTGTGTTTTTAAATAAAATGTAAGGGCCCTTTACACCCTTACATATGACGATCCAGATGGTGATAGTAGTTTCTTTTAAAGATTGTGACGAGGGCTAATGACCTTAGCAGTCGATGCCCATAAAAATTCAGAAAAAAAAATTCATAGGAAAATATGTAAATTCCATATTATCTTTTTCCTTAATAGTTGTAATTATTAAAAAAAAAACCAATATCCTTGGGAGCCCACTTGCCGATGGTATTTTTTTAAGATTATACTGTCGATTTTACAGATTGCATGATGCTAGTCACTTTTTGATATTAGGTCGGATTACATACCGAAAATATTATTTATATGCTATATTTCAAACTAAATGTAATAATGAAAAATTAATTGTAATTAAATATGAAAAGAAATAAAGAAAATGGAATTTTAAAAGTGGTTTCTGCTGTGCACAATGTGTTCCCGAGGGAAAGGGCACTATTACGGATGATGATTTTAGAACCGAAAAATAAGAAAACAATATCATAATATAGGTTCTGATAAGATTTTCTCTCGACGTAAGGCTAGCGAAATATTTTTATTGGAGAAAAATTAAACTATACTGATGGTATATGTAACAATCTACATTTACAGATCTAGAGAAGGTGTTTAATAACGTAGAGTAGATTGAAATGTTAAGTTGTTTTTAAAAATTCAGCGTTATAGGGGAAAGAAGATTTATTTATAATCTACACAAGTATTAGACAGGAATTCAAAAAGTAGAAGACGAAGAAAGGTGAGTTGCAGTTCATAGAGGAGAGAGAGAGAAAGTGAGAGAGAACGACAGGACGTAGTTTTCCCCATTACTTCTAAGCTTGTGCATAGAAGAAACATACAGGATTTTTTAATTAAAAGAAAAGAATGTAAATGGTCATTTAGATCTTTTTCAGTAAGCCAGTGCCTGAAAAAGAATTTAAAGAGTTTCAAGGCAAATTAAAAAGCAGAATAACTACACAAGAAGAAAAATTAAAATGTTGAGATTTACTGTTAATATTTTTTTCTTAGTAAATATCAGAATATATGTTGGAAGAAGTACTGATAAAAGTATGGATTACTTGCTTTAAGAGAAATTTAACATGAGAATAAATAAGAGTAAAACCAAAAATAATGAAATGTGACCGAAAGGAGGGTAAGAATTAAATATTAGAATACCTGAAATCAGAGCATTTTCTTATTAGGCTTAAAATTACAAAGTATGGACGAAGTAAGTTTGAGATTAAAAGCAGGCTGGCAAGAGAAGGAAAGATTTTATACAGAAAAGAAGTCTGCTAGCAGAAAAAGTACATCTAACAATTAGATTAGAAAATAGATCTAAGAATTACAAAGACTTTTTTAAAAAGTTCTTGCAAAGCACAGCATTATAATTTTGTAAGACTTGGGCAATAATAAAAACAAAAATTACAATAATAGAAGACTTTCAAATAAGGAAGTTAAGGAAAATATTGAAAGTTAAGTGGATGGAAGAAATTCGGATCTTAAGATGAATAAGAGAGGAAACAATTTGTGGCAGAATCTTCTAAAGGGAAGAATTAAATTGTAAGCCGGTTTTATTTGCCTGTATTTAGTTAAGAGATAGTTTGTTGATAGTGAAAATTTGAAAAAACTAGAAACTGTAAAGAAAAATAACGATTCTAATAAAAGGGTGGGAAACGATTTAAAATCGTACTGAGCCAGCACAATTTGCAGTTATTTGAGGTCACCTTTAACGCTGCTGCTATTAACGCCACATTTGTATATGTAAGTACTCGCGACTATTGTTGTCGGTTATAAACTGTTCCATGCTTCAGTGCAATATAGTTTCATTCTTTGCAATTTAATTTACCTGAAATTCGTTATTCGATAGAAGAAAGGGTTGCTATAGTAGAACATTATTTGCTTTCTGGATCCTATCAAGAAACGCGTCAAATTTTTCTGAAAAATTTCCTAATGCCAGTATTCCAGCAAAGAGCAGCATACACAATTTAGTTAAAAATTGGCATTCAAACGCAAAACGAAATAGGTGACCTTCCGTTAGGACTTGATAGGGCATAGCTTATTTTCAAAAAGAATGTCTGCCATTCCGAAAAAATGTATAAGTTATCACGACAAATTGTGTAAAATACACGACTTGCCGTAACATTCTTCAAATTAAAATTTACAACCTCATCAAATTAAGAGAAAAACTTAAGAGAATAGATAAAACGAAACGTCTTAATTATTGTGACTGTCTTCACGAAAACATTGTCGACGGACAGATAGACTAAATACTCTATTTTATGTTAAAAGAGACATTTTCATTCATTTTGGCATGGTAATTTGCTCAACATCTGGTACTTGACGAGTGAAAATCCTCACCAGATGTTTGAGTGTTCCTCGTATAATGGAGCCAATATTTATTGACCGAACTTTCAATATAGGAGGTACTGTAAAATTTCGAAGAATTCTACGCTCGGTTAACAGATCGTGAAATACAGTAAGACTTCTTTCAACAAAACGAAGCAACGTATCGTACCTGAAGCGATTCATTAGCACTTGCGGCTTTTACAGAAGAACGAACTGTCAACAGAGGGTGGTCGCCTCCGTGTTCCCTAAGTTTGTCTAATTGCGATTTTTTCTTTGATGATATTTAAATTATAGAGTTTATGAATACTCTACTACAGTACAGAGAATACTCTACTCTAGTACAGAGAATACTCTGATAGAGTGAGTATACTCACTCTATCGATGAGTTGAAGGCGAACATTCGACAAGAAATTGATGTCACTGACAACAACGTTTTGCGTCAGGTGACTTTCAATACGACCACTCGAGCACAAAAGTGAATCGCTGCGCAGGGCGCTTACTTCGAACGTCTTTTATAAAAATATGGTAACGAGTTTTAAATCTGTTAAAAATTAAAAAACATGACTGCCAAAATATAATTAAAAAATAAGATTTCCGCCCAGTGCATGTCATTACACGGCAGTAAATATAAAACTGCGGAGCCCCTAAATTTCGGACCATTGCCATTACATTTGAAAAGGCTTGGTTAAAATAAACTTTAAAATATTTAACTTGGTTAAAATAAACTTCCCGTTGCCGATATCTTATAAATGATATTGTTCATTTCATTTGAAGTATTGATTTTGCTGCGTTATCTGTATACAGTATATTTTTTAAAATTATTTAAACTAGGCTATATTATATAACCCATAGGGTTGGTCTAGTGGTGAACGCGTCTTCACAAATCAGCTTATTCGGAAATCGATAGTTCCAGCGTTCAAGTCCTAGTAAAGGCAGTCTACTTTTATACGGATTTGAATACTAGATCGTGGATACCGGTGTTATTTGGTGGTTGGGTTTCAATTAACCACACATCTCAAGAATGGTCGAACTGAGATTGTACAAGACTGCACTTCACTTACACTCATACATATCATCCTCATTCATCCTCTGAAGTAATACCTGAACGGTAATTCCCGGAGGCTAAACAGGAAAAAAAAGAAGAAAAAAAAGATTATGTTTATATAGCCTATGACACTCCCGGTAACGTAACGATTCCAACGCGAGGTCATACATCTAAATCGGTTCAGCCGTTGAGCTGCTACAGTGGAATAAACATATATACACCCAAAATATATTACACTTTTTTTGGTCAGTCGTGTGAAAATGTAAACGTTTGTTAATTTAAATACAGAACTTAATTTGATTTGTTTTTGCTCATCCATTTAATCCTGTTATACGAGTGTAAGTTGCTTACCCGTATAACGGAGGGTGGTAAGAAGTACATCGTTACGTTAGGCACTTTTGATATATATGTAATATAGTTAATAATAATTTCTAGCTGGTAACATTGTATTTTACATATAATGACCAAATATCATCAATCAACTCTCGTTTTACAACTCTTCTCAAAGTTGTGCTCTTCGTTGATCTTGTTATTATGACTTAGTAGTTAATCTATTTATAAGCTAATGGATGTACACTTTTAAGTATTATGAGAAGTTTTAATTATGCTTAAATACCATTTCATTAGATATATTTATGTGTTCTCGTGTATATTTATATTTGTAAAGATAAATTAATTTGTTTGTAATATTTTTATAAACGTATATTCATTATATGCCTTTTAAATTTGAGCCATTTATTTTCTCTCTTCTAATTGAGTTACTTACCAAATTAGATTTTTTTTTTCTTATTTTTACGTTTAAAGAAATAATACTGCTGGTTAATTAAGAGGGTTCTTCTTGTTTAATTCAGTACAATTTAAAAACTACAACTGTGAGCGAAATTCATTACAGCAACACTCAAAAAATATTCCATTCATTGTTAAAAAGCAGCAGTCACAAATTAGCCAATCTTGAAAAAAATACGAAACTAGCGTTCAATTCTAAATAATATGGGGTATTTTTAAATTTCACATCAGATGTGAAGGTTCACACTAAGTAATCGTGTAAAATAAACAGTTTATTTTTTCACGTAAGATTTACATTTAAAAAGTGTGGCTTAAATATCAAATTCTATTAAAAATAAGAATTTTTTATTCTTAGGAAATTTTATGGAAATATTAGCGAGATTGTGGGCTATCTTTTATTGTTAGAAGTCATTGTATTGATAATTAATGGAAAACTTCTTTGACTTTGAGAAATATTGATTTTATTTTATCACATTTAGGAAAACATAATAAAAAGATTAAATTAAAAGTTTTCAAACGTTTAAAATTTATTTTTATATGATAACGATCAAAGTTTATAATATAATTTGTATTTTAGAATAAAACATTTTTAAATGAGATAATTGAAATAAAATAAATTTATTTGGTTGAATTAATAGAATACCAGCGTATTCTTCGGAAATATTTAAGATTTTCAAGAAATGAGGTGAGAAAAATAGAAGAAAATTTATTTCATCAGGATAAGTCAGATAATAAATGGAACTCCTTTTATTGAAACGATGCACAAAGACTAAACACGTAGATTCTCGGAAGAAATCCGGTGACGTCACTTCACTTTGCGACTCATTTGGAGGAGATTAAAAAAAACTAAGAGCTAAATTGATTCACTTTCATCATTCTTTTTTCACCTTCTGGTATTATTGGATAAACTATTACACCCCCGCTTAGTAGTTATTCATGTGTTTGTATAACTGTGCTACTATTCCCTCGTTCCTGAAGGAGAACAATTGTTACTAAAACATCTATCTCCCTTCCCTTGGATTTTCTTTACCCCACCGTAGTGTGATAAAGAAAACCTTTACATATATATTCTATGTAATAGTGTATATTATATTAAAAAATATCAAATAAAATATTGTATATGTTGTACTGAATTTCTTTCTGGGTAAAAAAGTGCATATCTTAAATACATCGCCTCCATATCTCTCTAAACTGTTTCCTCAGTAATATTTCGTACATAATTCAGGTAGTAACTAGATCATCGTTTAGATAATTTGTTTACGTTTTTCTTTTTAAAATAGAGCCGTAAGATAAACGGAAAAGGTAAATCTCTTTCATTCCTCGTTATCTTATCTACCGATTAACACAAAGGTAACATGTTTTTATACTTGGTACTGATTATATTAAAGTAATATTAAAAGTAGAATTGGATTGATAATTAGACAATAATTCTTATAATGCCGCCTCTTACTGAAAATCAGTAACAAATTCTATATTTCCATTTCATCTTTTAAATATTTAATCAACTACAGAGTAATTTACAATCGCTATTAAGTTAAAATGAAATTAAACTTGGCTTCTTTTATTCCCCAGCTGAATTTGAAGATTATATTTTAGCCCTCTACTCCATTACAATTTTCTTTTCCCTTTTATACTTTCTCTTTATTGTTAATGAGGAAAGGCAAATAATATATTTCTCAGCCGTAGTGTGGGGGCGTCTGAATGTATAAAAAACACAACAAATCTTCCTTTTATCTTTTTAATGAGAATTAGTACAAACGATTAATTGACACAAAATGTTACTTTTTTGGTTACTATTTTTTTTCACAATGTTTATATCAGATTAATCTAATATTATGTATTTTATGCAAATCTGAAATAAATAAGTAAATAAAAATTTAAACACCATACGCAATAATATGCACTGTTTTAAAGATTATTGTGCTTTTACTAAAAATCAGCTGTAAGACTACGTCAGAGAATTAATTTCCATGCAATTAATTTAATGTAATTTATAATTCGTTTATATCACGAAATTCATTTGTTAGTATTTCCAATTTGTTTGCTACGTTTCCAATTAAACTTCTATTCTCATTAACAAAAGGAGATATTTTAATCTGTTCAATTTTAATTTGTAACTAATAGTTACAAAAACAGTAATTTATTAACAGTATTAACTGTTTATTAACAGTATTTATTAAGCATTTGGCACCGTTGGTATTAATACAATTTTATAAAATAAAGATCCACTTTCCAACAATTTTAAAAGTATATATCCGAGTACTTTCGGAGCCGTTACTCCATCATCAGGGATTTTCTAAAAAGATGTTAATTCAAATTCAAATGTATAACTCTATTTAAATTAAAATTGTTACGTTCATAATAATTCTCGACCGATTATTATTAAATTCACTCGCCGCTAGAACATGTGGGGCGGCCGAAGTCCTCGCTCTCTCACATAGAGGCCTCCGTGCTTTAAGGGACTCCATTTCTGTTTTTTCCTGATCTTCTTTTTCTAATAATTTTACTTCTGTTTTCTCTGTTCCATGTATGGAGATTTTTGCTATTTACACTTTAGCAACATGCTTATTGACCATTTTACGAACACTGTCCTTCATCTTAAAGCTTGTCGAAGGCTCATTCCTTGGAGGAGATGAACATCATCTGTTTTCTTCTTTGACGACTTAGGGCTGCTTTCTACACTTGGTCGACTCTTGATCTTCTGGTTAATAATCTGTTCCACTAAATTTGCTAAGACTGGTGCCAATACAGTTACAACGTCCTTTGGTTTAAAGATCCAAGCGAAAGCACCGCAGAGGTGCTCTCTATCGTCCATCTTGCATGATACCAAACCAATCCTCACTTGGCCTTTCCTCGCGATTAACGAGTTTGGTTTTACAAAGATTGTTGTTAAAGTATTGATCTGTAACTCAACGCCGAGTCCTGTGATGCCTCATACACCTTTTTTGAGAGAACAAAAACTTTGAAGGTGGGAAGGTGGTCAGGATCAATTTTCGGTGAGGAAAGTTGTCGGGAAAAAGTAAAACAGATTGTGAACGTGGAGGATCTTGGGGTCCAGCTTGGAACTGGAAGGGTTTCGGGGCCGGGGCTCCTGGGGCCGAAATAGAGGGAGACAGCTGTTTCCCTATATAATCTTCTCATGAGGCTTAGAAAAGTTTCCAAGTCCCACGATTTTTTCCTAGTGTAATAAAATCTAGGTTGGTACCGTAGAATGCACTAGGAAATTCACCAGACTAATATTAATATTCACCTTCTTTGCTAAGAAGCTTTTTGAAAAAAAAAGATTGGCGCACAGCGGAAGCTAACCTAACTTGCCGAGCGCGTGGCAACGTTTAGGTTAACCACGTGTTTTTAATAAATCTTAATTCGCTTCTAACTAAATTACTACTTAATCTATCTGCTTACAACTTACAAAATATTTTATATTACTAGTATTTGTAATATAAACACTAATTATCACTAATGAAATGCATTTAAATTGTATTTTTATAGTCCACCATACTTGTCGCAACGTGGTTGTAGGGCTAATTTTGAAAACACTTAATATCTAAAGAACTGTTTGTTCGATCACTTTTCGAAATCTTACACTTTTTTCTACTACACTAATACCCTTTTAAGATATAACTCACTGTATTTAAATACTTTTATCCACTTGACTTCTATATTTTCTAGTATTAGCAAAATGGCCGTCCTGCAAACACGAAAACTCGGTAATTTCTAATAACCAAATACTTGGGAACTGGTTCACTGCTCTTTGGTCGAAATTTAGTTCGTTCCTGTTCTTGAGTACAAAACTCGATGCTTTTACTCCTCTTCACCTGCGAAAACAGATACTCTCCGGGATGAGGGTTTTTACGTGGACCCTCTGCCACGGATGTTGTGGACGTTGAAGAACCCATTGTCTATCATTTTCGCCGGTCAATATGTCACAAGGTGCGAGTGGAGAGACGGTTGGGCGTGTTCCGGATCATTGATCCTGTCTGGGGTTCCTCAGTCAGCAACCTCCAACAGGTTTAACCCGGGCCGGGGAGTCAGGTACTGCCTGGCCCATGATACCAACATCCCGGGGGCTCCCACATGGCAGTAAGGACTCCGAAACCCTTACCCATGGGACAATCCATGCTAGAGCCGAAGTGACTGACTCATACTGAACGGCGTAAGACTTAGAGCAAGCTCACAGCAGCCCACCCTTAACCCAGCTCCACAACCGGGAAAAGGGATGGGGGGTGGGCACTTTGCCCAGCCTCGGCAAAACAGATTATGATCACGGCTCACGCTGCAAGCAGCGAAACCGCGAAGCACAACCGCAATTAGCTTGGACAGCTTGGGACCGTCAATACCGTACTCCACAGGGGAGATCGGGAGATCCTGAGCAAGACCATTGTCCCGTTGGCCGACAGAAGTGAAGGTACCGAAATACCATGTCGTTGCCCGTCTCGGACGTGAGCGTAGATATTATTGCACGAACGTGGAGTTGGGTTTGTCGGGGGCATTATTATTATTATTTATAATAATTTAGATTTTGATGTCATCTGCACATAACAAATCAATATCTAAGGAGCTAACAATAATTTTAATAACTTTCTTGTTTTGCAAAGTGATGTCGAATTAATCTTTAAATGGTGTCTCGAAGATAAGATCCCGTTAAATCTGGATAAAATAGTTGTCATGACTTTTTCAAGGAAGACGAAGAAATAATATTGAGAATTGAAATATACAATTCAGAGAAAACTAAACTAGAATTGTTCAAGGCTTTTAGCGATACATTAACCTTTGTCCAAACTTTCTTTTTCTTTCTTTTTCCTGTTTAGCCTCCAGTAACTATCGTTTAGATAATACTTCAGAGGATGAATTAGGATGATATGTATGAGTGTGAATGAAGTGTAGTCTTGTACATTCTCAGTTCGACCATACCTGAGATGTGTGGTTAATTGAATGAACCTGAGATGGGTGGTTGGGTTAATTGAAACCCAACCACCAAAGAACACCGGTATCCACGATCTAGTATTCAAGTCCGTGTAAAACCTTTGTCCAAACTAACCCTGAATTATCTAACCTTTCCTTTCTCGTTCAACTTTGAAGGATTTGCTGTTATGAATTCCATAAAAAACAAAATACCGAAACAGACTCGAAAATGATCACTTGGGTGACCTTATGAGAATTAAATTACGTTAAGTAATGGGTAAAAAGTAAATACAAATGAAGTTTACAAAGAACGGATTTCTATGAAAGGCAGGAGACAAAAAGTTAAGAAAAATGTTAATCTAAAATAAAACATGTTACCTAATTGTTTTTGTTTAAATATGTATACTTGTATGAATATATTCTATAATTGATACATACGTATATAATAACAATAAAAGATTTTGCACGAATTGATTTTTGGATAACTATTTTGGCACAATTGATTTACGTGCGTGCAACTTAGAAAAAAATTATACGTAACTTTGGTTAGAACTACTACTTCCATTCTTATAACATTTTATCTAATAACACATTGTCTCCTTAGATCGCATCAATAGTATCAAATTTTCTGGATTTATATCACGGGTTTAAAAAAAATGAATGTACTATGAATATACTAAAGTTTTGATAAATAAATGCTTTCTTTACTTATTTATGTAAAAAAAAAAGTAATTATATATAGAGTATGTGCATGATTAATTTTATTCGTTAACTGCAATGTTTAAACATGAACTTACACCTTACATAAAGTAAAATAGAAAATGATCAAAAAGAAAATTAACAAGTATTTTAAACCAAATATACTGAGGAAAATGTGAGGTAAAATAATTTTCCTTATTATCTTCTCTTGGCGATGATTGGAGATATCATATTAAAAAATATACAAAATATTGCAACTCTGCAAATAAACATCTTTCTACGTTTACCATAGGAATTAACTGTTAATTAATTGTCTTAGCATCGAAACAACTCCAGATGCTGTTTACCCAAAGTACACGTGTCATTTAAAGACTGGGACAAATAATATAAAGACAAATATACATATTTCTTCTATCCAATTAGGAAAGCGGTTAAATTATTTTTTTGTATTTTTAAATTAATTCATACTCGTGGTTTTTAATTAAAGCACCTTTTAAATGAGAGTTGTTTTTATTATTATTTTTAATTGCGTTTAGGAGAGATGTTAATTGATTTTTCTAAGAAATATGAATCATTTAAATAAATTCCTTATTTGAAGTACATGAAAGATCTTATAAGAATTTTAAAAGAGCAATGAATTTGTTGATTTTATAGACCGTAATTCTCAGCACGTTACAAAAAATAAAAAATCGTTGCAGGTTTTCTTGTTTTAAAAATTAATAATAAACTAAAGGATTATAATAGTATCAGGGCAATTCAGAAGGATCAGCAACGAAAATATTGTTTAAAACCTCAATAATGGAACAATACTAATGATTTTTTTTTATAAATTCCATTCAAAATTCAATTAGGAATACAATCAGGAAAGTATTAACGTTCTAATACAATAGATTATAAAAAAACCATAGGTTCAATTACTAAAAAAATTTATGAAATCTTTGAATTTAATACAATCATATAAACAATTAATATAATCATACGTAAACAAAGATAAAGATTTTTATTTGATCTTTTCAATTAATGTATTTCAGAATAATGATAAATAATAACATATAACATTTTAACTTCATTTATTTACTTTGCCTTGAGAGTAAAGTAATAATCCCAGAGTTCCAATTGAATACAAAATAGAAGCAAACAGACCGTTTGATTATAAAAGTTTATCGTAATTTGCAATCAAAGTTTTATTACTATTCCAACAGTGTGAATAATATGTTGTTTTACGGAAATATCTTCTTTTTTTCTAATATAATAATTAACAATATGAATTTTTATATATTTTGTAAAGAATTATATATATTAAAAATATAATATCTCATTAATTTCACAATATTTATATTGACATAAACCATTGATCAATCATGTGGAAATACAAACCGAACATTAATTCCTTTCATTGTTTGTTGTTTTTATTTTATTTTTAATGAAATATAGTCTATGATAAAGTACTTTATCAAGTGAGATTGGAATATCATATTTTATAATTATTATTCTGTTTTAAACTTTGACCAGATTTATTATAGTTTTGTCTTTCAATTTCCCCCTATCAGTAATCCACTTGAATGAATGATTATAATTTTCAGTTATCCTCTTGATAGATATATAGAAATATGCTCGAATGAACTCTAATTTTTGGCTGATAAACATATATATATATATATATATATATTTATATATTAATGGTAAAATTTATTGTAGATTATAGCAATTTTTTAAATAGTTCCTTTTAAACCTTCTAGTTCAGAGGGTAGAGTGAACTAAGGTTAAAATAAGTATTTCTCTATTATATTCCTGTGTTTTTCTTGATTCAGCGCCCTTTTTATTCCTGATTTAAGAATCAGGGATAAAACAGGGTTAAAACAGTGAGAGAAAATCCGACATATTGTAATTATTTTAAATTTGTATAAATTATGTTCTAAAGAACTAGATAAAGAAATATCATAAGTTGGAGTTTCAAGTTGGGGATGATATGTACTCTCATATTTGCTAACGACTAGGTTGTGTTGGCCTAAGCCCCTTGTGATGTAGAATGTATAACTCGGAAGTTGACTGAAGAGTATGAGAATTGGGGACTTTATATAAATATTGAGAAAACAAAATACATGGTCATTAAACGTAAGCGGGAGGAAATTAGTACAGAAAAAAGGATGATAAAAATGGTTCAAGAATATAAATATTTTGGTACGACTTTGATATCTGATGGAAGACCAGATATTGATATCTTGATAAAGGTAGATTGATTAAAAAAATGTTGCATCCGGTTTTGTGGCATGATCGAATATCAAAACAGACCAAGAAGAGGATATTCAGTTCTTTTGCCGAAAGTTCATCCACTTACGGATCAGAATCGTGGACTCTACTGTCCAGACTGAAAAGTAGAGTGATGGCAATAGAAATGATTTTTTGAAGGAGAATTTGACGCTTGACCATTCAGCAACGAGTTCGAAATGATGATATCTTGAAGAGTAAAGTAAGTTAATGAGTAAGTAAGGAGTGTCGTAAAGGAGTAAGATCCGATGAGGTAGCTAGTTTATCGGCCCTCTACGTCCAGTCAACTTGCCAGTAAATTTTTCATCTAAGAATTGTCTTATTTTATTTATGAAAGGTGTTGGTGCTTCATCAATTCGATAGTACAGTTGATTCACCAATGAGAAATTTTCAACCAGTGTAAGAAATTCATTATTTAAAAATTCCAGACAAATTCTCCTCGTGACACGTTGGTCTAGTAAAAAAGGACCTATTAATTTGTTGATCATGCCACACAAAATTTTCACCGAAAATCGTTTCTTGAAATTCGATTTGACTACAGCATATGGGTTTTTTCGAAACATGGAAATGAATTTTTTGTGTTGTTTTTGCTATTACGGGCAAACGTAGCTTCTACCTTATCCGAAATTAATTATTGTTAACCCATTCACAAAATTGCAGTCGTCGCTCTTCTTACAGGAAAGTAAAAGATAAAAGCAAAGTGGAATATTTTAATAGATTAATAATATATTCAGCTAGTAGGATACAATTGTTAAATTATTGATTAATACTGAAATAAAAAAAAATAATACTAATTATTAACTTTTAGACTTTATAAAGTTAATAAAAAATAAAGCTACCATCTCTTAATTTGGCTTCGATCTTTGTGAAAAAAAAACAAACAAACAAAAAACACTATTTTAAAGTATATAATTTCATTTATTATTATTTTATTTATTTACTTTTTGTGATGATTATTTTTGCTATCTTTTTAATTACCCGTATTAAAAGATTAGTTAAAAAAAAAGCAAAATGCAAGAAAAAAAAGGTAAGAAACGTGTATTAATATACCCACCCATTTTTTAAAAGGGATCAATCGTGAAGTCTGATCTATGAAATAGACAGTTCAGTTATTAAGCTCATTTATTGATCACGAACTAAAAATTAAAATTGAAACAATCAACAGAAAACCTTATTGGCTGATATCACCGAGGATACAGCGGTTTTACAAGTCAAGAATAACATGGAGAACCTGGAAGAGTGAAAATTTATTCCAGCAGAGCTGGTAATAAAAAGAAAGGATCAAGGAAAAAAAAAGATGATGAAGAAGTACGATTTACGCCCAAAGGAACCAGGAACTAAACTAATAACCTCATTCAGAAGAAAGCTTGTAACGCTCTCCAAACAACGTGTACGCATCTCACCGAAAGCTCATCGAACTACTTTTAGTTAGATGAGAGCAGCACTTAAAAATTTTGTTTTATTGTTGCTAGAACATTTCTATTCTCCCAAGAATTAAACTGCCTCTAGAAACAGGTAGGTACACGGTACCATTCCCGGAATGTGTGTTATAAGAAAGTTTCTAATAGAAGTACAAGCCGTTCACCCAGAAAATCATAGAAGGTAAAACCTGCTTCTTGATAAAAATAAGAAAATAAATAAAATAAGGAAAAGAATGCAAAGAAATAATGTACATTGGTTTCTACTAAGAGTAGACTGAAGCCTTACGGAATACAAAAATATTAATTACTTTTTACCTTTGATTTCTTTGTATTTTTCTGCTTGATTTTCAGTCTTCGTGTTAATATCTAAAAACCAATTTCTAGATTTTTCGAAATCCAACCTTGAAAGGGGGATAGAAAGGTAAAAAAAATTGAACAATGATTGCAAATTTTCCCCATTTCCTACTACAATAAACGAGATCTTCACTAGATCGGGGCTTGCAAATACTCCACAGATAAATATCTAAAAATTATTTTTTGAATTTCGATATTTAAGAGATGCAACGGTGTACGGTACAGCGGCTCAACCAACACAACTACTGTTACTGTATGTACGATGCTATTACCTGTACTTGATACTTGACTCCAGTTATTTGAATAGAAACATAAAAGTAATTTTTTTTTTAAATGAGAAAATGTACGGTCACCGCCTAGATGTGTTTGATCGGGTAACGCTAAGAACCGAGCAAAATACATTTTTAGTCGTGTGAAGTACGGGTAACCAATTATAACTACTATTCTTGAGATGGAGGCCGACTGTTTTTAAACCCACATAATTACATCACTCAGAGTTTAGGGTCCTGTACTGACCAAACTGTTGCTCTGAAGAAATTACAATACACGATATTTTTTTATAAATTGAATAGGCTTTAATTTTTATTTATCATTATACTTATTATTCTAATAAGCATGATTTTAATGAACACAGCCGGTTCCAAAGTTTTTTTCTGGGCGCACAACAAAGTGTCATTATCGGTCCTCGGACACCATATTATAGAGAATATAGATATATATTAAAAATTAAATTAAAAACCAAAATATATAATATAATATAAAACAGGATAAATGGAAAAAGCCTGTGACGATGCTATACAAATATTAAAGATAGCTGAAACATGCTACAGAAAATAAAGATATTTCAATATAAACAGACTACCCTTAGAAAACTTAAAATATTTGATAACATCGTCTCATTGTTTCCTAAAATATTTTTGATGTTAGGCCCAAATTTAAATTTCTAGCGCAATGCCGCATAAAAGACACAGTCCACAAATGTGTGTTGTACCGACACTTAGCGGGCGCAGCAAACACAAATGGACGCATCATTCTGAGTCATCAGATATCCATGAGTGAGACTAATGTACCCTTTTCGCAAACGGCAAATTATAATCTCGTCACGACGGTTTTTCCTAAATGAAGGTTGACACAGTATCCTTAAATGGGCGATATTTATTATTGATGGTAGTATTCTTTTCACTCTGCCACTCATGACGAACCACACTTCAGAAAAAAGAAAAGATCATTCAAAATAATGGGATTAATGAAAGGAGACTGCAAACAAACCTCTTTTGCTTCATAATCAGCGCGCTCATTGCTTAAAATTCCAATGTGACCGAGGATCCAGCTGAAACTCACACTTGTATTACGTTGGGTCATTTCAGAGGTGATAGACTGTATGTCACAGAGAACAGGTTGTCTGCAGTATATATCACTAATGGCTTGCAAGGCACTCGTGCAATCTGAACAGACAAGTATGTGTCGGAGGCGCGTAGCGGGGTCCAAGGGGCAGAGCTCTCTGGCTGGACGGAAAACGAACCATGATCGGCTAAATATACCCTGACCGCGACGGGAAATGGAAGTAACCATATAGCACGGGCGAAGTCGAAACGTAAATTCTAGAATTGCAAAAAAGATTAATTAATTATTTTAATGCTCAAAATTTTGCATAAAATATTTAAATTTTAATGGAGAATTGTTACCTCATACAATTATATCCATTGCAGGAGTTGGTGCGTGTCTTTTTCGATCTCTTTCTCATCACATGTACATAGCTATTGGCGACTGAAGTGCAGGGAAAAATTGTGTCTCACATGGAGGAAAATCGGGAGGAATTCTTAATTCCTTGTCGGAAAATAATTGTGGCCGCAACTATTCGAGCTATGCTATTTCGTGCAAATTTCCAAAGATTCGAATTATAGTGGATTGTGTGAGCTGGTAGCGGCTGATAGATTATTTCCATTTGTATTCGAAGTTTACCATAATGGTGCACTTAATACTACTTTCGGTATTGACGTTCACCTGTACTAAGGATGCGCGCCTCTCTGATCATTTATCCACTGATCATGTTGAGGCATACGAACCCTTACCGTTAACTGACCACCAACATTTAGCAGCATCATCTATTATCAAGGCAACATCTAGAAAACGCAAGCAAGATATGCTGTGCAAAAAAAAGCAGCTTATGTGGGGCTTTTTCTAGCACCACAAAGAAACTGCCAATGTAGTTTATAAAGAAGTACTATAGTAAAAATATCTCAAACAGCACTTTTCGGTGCTACATTCTAAATCGGCCCTTATCAGAGTCGTACATTCCTACTATATTTTTAATAAAAATGTTTATAAATAAATACGTACGTTTGCTATTATAAAAAAATATTGCGGATGAAGCCGCGACGCGGGTATATATGTACATACATATATATATATATATATATATATGAGTGTGTGTATGTGTGTGTGTGTGTGTGTGTGTGTGTGTGTGTGTGTACTATTAGAATTGTGAACGCCCTTCTTTTTCTTTTGAAGTTGATAAAAAAAATCAGAAAGATTATAAAAGATGATAATCTTATGTGGTCAGCCTGCCTTTTTAGCTACAACGTAATATCCAATTTTTGTAATAAAATTGTTTTGGGAAACAGGTGCTATTCACATCAATATTCTTCTAAGCCTCTCTTTCTTTATAGTATTTTCATCTGTACGCGTTCGAGGATGTTTACGATGTAACGTAAACAATATTATTTTACACAAATAAAAAATTCCATGTTTTTTAAACAAGTTTCTTAATTTTTTTTTTCATGGTGAAAAAAGAAGTTTCATGTTATGTAATTTGACAGAATGAGGTCAGTATCTTATTACTACTTTTATAAATTCTTTATTTAAATAATTAATTGAAGTAACAAAAGTTAAATTCAGATTTCACATGTATAAATTTTTTGTTCATAATAGATTAATTGTTCGGCAAAATTTAATTGTAAACTACAGTAAATTTAAGGATAAGTAAAAAATCATGTTTTATTTTTCTCGCTTAACAACAGATATAAACCGAGACAGACAGGAGACGGAGTAAACGTTATTAAGTAAAATTTCAAAACGTTACAACAAACGTAAACGAAAGTAATCCAATATTTTACTCGATTATTGTAAACATAGAAAACAAAGAAACACATAAAATTTGTTAGAATCCACAATAACTAGAGTTTTGTTTTTACTTGAAATATCTTCTCGCAATAATATCCTCAAATGGTATTTCTGAGTAATTAAACTTGTACTTTTCATTTCTATTATATTAGTAATAATTACTTACAGAGTGGTTCACGAAGAATGTAACAAACTATCAGAATATATTCTACTGGTGAAAATAAATAGTTCTTATTAAACGTACGTTCGGAAATGCTTCGTTAATAACTTTTGGTTGGCGAAAGATTTCGCCAGTCGAAAATATTCCAATTAATTTAATTCGGACATTTCAGTTAATTTAATTTTTTGTAGTTGTTTTATTGTTTGTGTTTGTAATTGAAATTTTTATAAAATGTTTTATTCTTTGGTGTTGAAAATTTTGTTTCGTTTGTACGTAATTATAATCTGCTAGGTTTTTGTATTTTTTGTTTTTAATATACTTCAAACTTCATAGTTTGTATTTAGTTTCTTTAAACTCTGTTCGAACCATTTTACTCAGAACCAAATTCTCTACAACTTTGTATAAAATTTTTATGTGTCTATTACCATTTAACAAAGTTCTTTAACGCCAAACATTAAGTAGTGTGATTTTCAACCACAATATTTTGTCTTTTAGCCCAGATTACGGGAAAACTACCAAACATACAGTTTTGGAATATATTTTAAAACTTTTTCAGGACAGATTTCATATACTCGTAAAATCGTTAACATTATATCTAAATTTGGGTGCCAAGAATTACACTTTGCTTTAATTTTACCAAAGGTACAGAAATCAAGGCGAAACCAGCCGATACTCCATAACAAAGCATTTCCAAACTACGTTTATATTAACTTTCTTCATTTTATCCGTAGAACATGTCCTGAAAGCTTGTTTACATTCTTCGTAAATTACTCAAGAGTGATTGGGAACTGTGCCTAGAGCTTGAAATAAGAAAAAGAGTTCAATAAAAACATATGCCCGAAAACGCTTTGTTATCGATATACGGTTGGCGAAATGTTCCGCCAGATTTTAGTTCCAACGGTGAAATGAGCTATTATTTCCTTTATTACTTCATCATTTCACCGGGGTAAACATATAAGGGGTAAACTTAATGGTTGCTTATATTTGTTGATCTCAAAATTATAATGAAATAGATCTCAGAACTTTATCTCTGTTAGTTTACTTCATATCCAACGTAAAACAGAATAATTCGATGACGAAAGCAGGTTTTTTAGGTTTGAAGTTCAATAAATTTGTTAAATAACTAATAAGTGCGTAATTTTATTATCAAAACTTTTAATTTTGAGATGATTGATGTAATAAGGTCAACTTTATTATCAAAACAAAACAGAACAAAACTTAATAGAAAAATGTTATGAATTTGATAAAATTAAAACAGCTGATTAGTTCAATAAATGCAAACCTTTCAAAAATGAAAATACTTTTAATTTACTTTTGAAACACTGTGGTTTATACTATATTAGTTACAAGAATTGTTCAAAAATTCCATCATTGACATCGATGCAACTTTCAACACTTATATTTTCCTTATATTTCTGTCGCAAACCTAATGATATCTTCGTGTTTCTTGATGAGGGAACAGCATTGAGAATGCAAGTGATCAGTTTATCAGATGTGTCTATTTTTGCTTGTAATCCTTGCATTTCATCCATCCCCATAATCAGTAACCTGAGGAAGTAAAGTCCGGTGATCTAGGTGGCCAATTTACCAGTCCTCTACGTCCAATCTATTTATCAGTAAATTTTGTCTTACTTAATATTCGTGAAATGTGTTGGTGCTCCATCAAAATTTCCATCAGTACATTTCAATTCGTTTTGCCAGTGAGAAAATTTCAGTCATTACTAGAAATTCATTGTTTAAAAATTCCAAATAATCTCTCCCCGTGACACCTTGTTCTAGTATAGAAGGCCCTATTGATTGATTGTCGATCGTGCCACACCAAACGTTCATCGTTGCTGGAAATTTGATTTAACTGTAGCGTGTAAATTCGATGTGTTGTTTATGCTATTACGGGTAATAGTAGCTTCGTTTGAAAGTAGTATGAACATAATTAGGTGGCAATTACTACCCATTAATTAATCAACTAGTAATTATACCTACTGTCAAAACTGCAGTCGTCTGGCATGGTCATCAGCTTGGTGACCATGCCAGACATAAAATATGAGGAGGTGTTGGAATTTCTGAACATGATAAGAACGTAGTCCGTGAGCATTAATGTATTTCATACTATACTTTGTGGAATGTTAAGCCGTCTAGAAATTCTTTGTGTGCTCGTTGGAGGACTAAGCTGTACCACCTGAAATCATACATTATTTCACTGCAGAATGAGATATAGTACTCTGTTCTCTTTCTACTACATATTTCCAGCCTTTGTTATGGTTGTGATGCATGTAAAGTATTTGCAGTACAAAAGACGCCCATCAGAGTTTGTTCCTCTAAGGGTAGTTATGTTCACTAAACAGTCAGTTCCTGTTATAAATACAGATACTATGTCACTTGCAGAACTAAATATATCTGATTTGTAGAATTAATTCAGTTCAATAAAAAAGGCTGTGGAAATTATTCTCTTCATACATTCATTAATAAATATTTTATATATTTTTGTTAATTTTTATTTACTTATCTATTTGTTTCTTAGTATTCTTGTTATTTTTTGAAAATATCTGTCATTATCCAATGGAGCAACCCTAAGAATGTATATACGATGGAAATGTGATATGAGCGTAATAATCGATATACATCGTACGCGGGAAACAAGAGATGTGCATGTGCGGCGGTAATCCATTGTATGTGTTTGGGCCTCGAAAACGAACGGTTGTATTTGTATTCTTTATTCACTTTATTTTCAAGAATTGTTGACAATACTACGCCTGTGTGTTATCCTTGACTCTGCGATCTTAAACAAATGACATAAAGAAATCACATCTGTCACTTAAATTGCCTACAATTATACGATTTGATTAATATTTATATTTTATCCTTAATGTTTAGAACTATAGTGTATGTAAACTCTAAAAGTGGGTCCTACAAATGGGTCTACTTGCCTCTTCTAAACCACTCTTATAACCCAGCATGCGGAACACGTGCTATTGGTTGCTACAAAAGTAAGACCTCCGAATGATATTGCTTGTATTTATTATTATTTTTATTCTTTTATTACTGTTTATTCAACCATATTCATTTAATTTTACTATTATTTATGTATTACATTTTTCGTTTAATTATTTATTTCATCTGTTATTTATTACTGTATTAGTTATTAGTGCGTACGTTCTATTTAGAAATAATTTTCGTAAATATTTCTTTTACCCTACGTCAAAGAAAATCATAACATTATAGCCTATAACAAATAAACAACTTATTCATATAATTTTCTATTACGTCACTGTCTCTATTTATTTATTGTAAAATCTTAGGTTAACATACTTAAAAAAAAAACAAGAAAAATATATTTCAAGAAATTAAAAAAATGTAAATATTTGTAATAAATTATTTAATTAATTAAATAAATAAATTACTTCATATACACCTTGAACAAAATACTAGGCGTAAATAATTTTATTTGTAATAATAAATTACCACAGTACATCTCGTTACTGTAATAGTAACGTCTAATTGGATACGGTGTAAGTCATTACAAATAAATGGATGTGACTTTTGGAATATACTAATTTGACTGCTGGTGTGAGACGAAGTCTCGCTGCGTTACATTGAGAGCAGTGGAGGGAATGCCACACCCCTTCAGATATTACAATACACTATAACTATTATTATTTCAGCGTAATAGTTTTTATTATATGGTGCTTTTAAGTAGATGAATTCTTTTGTAATTAAAAAGGTCTTTTTTTTTATGTTTAATCCTTATTGTACAAATAACTGGCAAATTATCTTTGCCAGTTTTTAATATAAGAACTTTTTCAGGTTATTTTTTCTAAATTACAGGTTATTACTTTTTCAATTTAACAGATATTAAGTTTTATTTGTTTCAGTTGATAAATTTTTTTTAAAATTATGGTCGGAATTCAATTTTGTTTTTATATATTTACTTTTTGTAAATTACTTCCATGTTCATATTTTAGGTTATAGATTATTTCTTAACAGATTAGTACTCGTTTCATGTTTTATATAATTCTCCTTTCTTTTAGACTTAACTATTTTTACGATAATTTTAATAATTCTTTTCTTTATTTAATCTTTATTCAGAGCAATATTAAGGTAAAGGTAAAGGTATCTTAATTCAAAATTGAGGGATACTAGGAGGTAGAAACAAGTCCACCACCATCTTGCATACGCCATATTTAATCAAACGTGTTTTTAAATAGGAAGGTGAACATGTAATACATGGTTTTAATGTAATTTTTTACGAAAAAAAGGATGGAAAAACTGTTTTTCAATAAATGCCTTCGTTTCCAAATTACAAGCAATCAAAGTTGCATAAACGGAAAAATCTGTAAACTACTGAAACGAGATGAAGCGCGGTAGTAGTAAACGATTAAATTTTTCATTTGTATTATCTTTAGAAATACATGAACCAAACATTACTAATAACAGTCTTCACAATACTAAATAACACTAATAGTGATGATAATAATAATAACTAATACAAAATAACTTAATACTATATAGTATCATATATATACTATATTATAATACAAAGAAAATAATAATTTGCAATACTACTAACTTTATTTCTCTAAATATTTAATCTTAAAATTCAGTTAAATGTTTCCGTCCTAAATTACTTAAAACAATAAATTTTGAAAGCACATCATTCTACAAGAAATATTCGAAATGTTTCCCCTCTCGAAGCTTGCCAGTACCCTAACTTTAAGTAATATTCGTTTATAATGTGCAGCGTACGCGAATTGTTTTACTTATACAAATTTTAAGTCACCCAACATCCTTATCCGTTTTATAGAAGATGATGATCCCCGGGAGATAGTGAGAACGATGATAGAAGAAGCCCGATCGTCCGACGTAAAAGCAAAATCCTGTGATGCCCTTTTTAGGGCTCACAAATGTTTTTAAGGATAATCATTTACAACCGGAAATACAAAAAGGCAGGCTAAAGAAGAAAGCAGAAGGAACTAAATTTCACGATTTCGAATCCGGTCCAGCCGTGAATCCGGCAGATGCAAGACGAAGAAGATGTCTAGTGTAAAGAATAATTTACAAGACCTTAATTCATCAATCATCCTTCTTTCCCCCGATTTACAATTTTAGGCCCTATAGTACATTATCAACGATTCCTGCCAAATTTTTCTGTCTCAGGGTATTGTCTATGATCCATTTGTGTACACCTATCTGGGATTATCTTGCTCCAGTATCAACAATTACACCTATTCTCATGGCCATTTAACAAGCAAGCAGCTTCATCTGAAAATAATATACAATTAAAATACGTACGTCCAGGTCTATTATTTGCATTAGTACTTTTTAAAACATGAAATCGTTTCCATATTTTAATACGAGAATTACTGTGTATTTTTTAGGTTTATTTTTTCATATTTATATTTATTTTTGATACCGTACTATCGTAATGTTTGAAATGTTTGGTTAAAAAATAAATAATTAACACAATGTTAAAATTATAAAGTTTTTTTTTACTACTTTTATTAGAATTTATTCTATTTTATGAGCATAATAGTACATAAAATACAAAAGTCTTGTTATAAGTCATATTTTATTTCGTTTTTTTTTTTGTGATAACATTTAAATTACAATATACGCATATTAACTTTCAATAAATACACCGCGGTCCGGCAAACAGGTTTATGTCTTTCAGTTATCAATCTGGTTAAATGTTGGTTGAAATAATAAATGAAAAATCACTTAAAAACTGTATGCTTTGTAATGCCGTAATGGAATGGTAGCGTCTCAGCTTTTCTTCCGAAAGTCCCTGGTTCGAATTTCGATCAGGTATGGCATTTTTCATACGCTACAAAATTCCATTTCCATATTCCACGTACAAGTTTCAAATTTATGTAGCGAGTTAATCAACCAAAACAAAATATATCAATTGCGTAATCTACGAATCATCAAAATATAAACTTAATGATAATAATAATAATAATTTATCATTAATCAGTTTTTTTTAATTTTCTGTCTGTCATTGTGTAAAATTCGTTTAATACAGTAGTAAATCTTTGAGTCCAATAATAAACTGTTCATTTATAAATGTTTAACGTATTGATATGTTTATATATATCGGTCCCAATACGTGTTACCGTCTGTTCGTTTGGTTTTACATCTGAAGCACTTTATTTCTGTCATAAGTTTTGCAACAGTAACTTGTTTATGATTTATATTCTAGATTGTATAGTATTTTTTTAATCTGGGTAAAGAGCTGGGAGAGATATTGTGCCGTATTTCGGGTGTGGAAAGTTTGAAAAATGATTTTTTTTATAACTTTATATATTTTTGCTAGTTTATTTACTAAATAATAAAACTGAAAATATTTCAAGAAAGAGATCAAAGTTTAAATAATAGGTAGTCTAAAAAGTAGTGAGTTCTTTGCGCACGAGATAGCGTTAGCGTCCCAAATCTCAGGGTATGAGTCGCAGTAGATCAGGCCGAACGTCATTTGATAGCTGGCAGTTGAAGCTAGTAGAAGTGCGAAAAGTGTTGAAATTATTATGCTCAGGCGTAAGATATTGCCCCGTGAAAATAAGTGAGCTTTCCGCAAAACTGCGTTACATTTTACTTCGATAAACGCTGCGCAAGCCCGTGAAGAAATTTGTGCGTTCTGGAAATTTCGATGTCCAAGATGCTCCTCGCAGTGGGCGACCATTCACAGAAAAAGTGAATGATATTCTGGCAAAAGTCGAGGAAGACTGGCATGTAAGTACTCATGATATCACCAGTGACCTAAAAATTCATCACTAAACGGTGTTAAACCGTTTGGAGAAAGCTGACTACAAAAAGAAGTTCGACATTTGGGAGCCACATGATCTGCTCAGAAAAATCTACTCGATCGAATTTCTAACTGCGAATCTCTACTAAAACGTAACGAAATCGAGCCATTTCTGAAGCGGTAGATCATGAATGAGGAAAAGTGGATAACCTACGACAACAATGTGCGGAAAAGATCTGCTCGAGACGAGGAGAAGCTCCGTAATCTGTGTCAAAGCCAACACTGACGCCCAGGAAGGTTATTTTGTGCGTTTGGTGAGACTGGATGGGCATCGTGCATCACATCATGCTGCCACGAGCCAGTACGACTGATTCAGATCTGAACTGTAGATAAATAGGGCGATTGCACCTAGCAATTCAAAAGAAACGGCTTGAACTGGTCAACAGGAAGGGTGTCATATACTATCCTGACAACTCCAGACCACATACATATTTAACGACCCATCAGGAATTGAGAGAACTGAATGGGAGGTTTTAATGCATCCATTGTATAGTCTGGACATGGAACATAAATCAGACTATTATTTGTTTTGGTCTATGCAGAACTCCCTGAACGGCGTTAAGTTAGTTTCAAAATAGGCCTGTGAAAACCACGTGCTATAATCTTTTGACTAGAAACCACAGTAGTTCTACAGCGACGGGATTACGTTGTTGCCAAAAAAATGGCAGACGGTCATAAACTAAATGGTCCATATGTGGTCTCATAATGTCTTTTCCCAATAGCAATAAATGTATTTTCAATTTTGGCCTTCAAAAGCTCAATAATATTTGAAAATCTAATATTTATAATTATTTTCTTACTTATTTCTTTAAACATATCGATATCGTTAAATTATTTTGTCTAAATGAAGCATCAGGTGTTTATAAGTAAATACTGATATCCTAAAAAAAGGTTTTCTTTATATTTCAACTTGTTTACTTATTATTTGTAATAAATAATCATAATGTTTATGATTATTTGTTATACATATGAAGTTATCTGCGTTAAGCTTTTTTCACACTGTACGTAGATATTTTGTTTTTTAAATTAGCAAAGATTGGGTCATTATTTTATTTTTTGCAATATGCGCTTTTTTATGCAAAAGTAATTCAGACTTTGATATATATCTTAGTTTATAAGCTCGTAAATAGAAAATGAAATCTTGTTCTTGTATTGTCATTTGTACTGTTTTTAAAATTACATTTTATATAGGGTAGAGTAACAACATTTAGGATTAAATTTGTCTGCGTAAACGCTTTTCAATTGCTTAACTTATAAAACTTTTATCAGGAGTTTTCTAAAAATCTTTTTCTTTGGAAAATAGAATAAAAATAAGATTATAAATGTAAAATAAAATCCTCAACTTTATCTTTAGGGTTGGAGTAACATTTTAAATTCTACACAAAATCTTTGAAAAGTTAACTTTTTCCCATTGTTTTAAAATATGAAACATATACAGTAAACTATAGATTTTTCATAATTAAATTTGCAAAAAAATACAATTACTTTGTTTCAAATAAAATATATTTAACAACGTGATGTATCGATAGCAAGTTGAAAATGATAGTTATGGAGGAGATGGTTTTAACAAGTTTTGACACGTTTTGATACATAAGTAAAAAAAGAAAGTGAATTTTATTTCGTTTGTGTTATACAAGTTTCGGTGATGGATTGTGTTATACAAGTTTTTCACAGCTGATATCAGAATATGACTTCTTTCATTATATTTTTAGTAATATTAGAAATTACAATCACTCTTTATGTTTTTCCTTTAATAAAAGTGTAAAAAACGTAAAGGAACTAAATTCTAAATATCTGTTCATTCAATCGATTATTGTTCATAAATATAACCTAAACATTAAACATTACTAATATTCAATTAATTACCATATGAAATCGAATTCGTGATAAATATCTCGTAAAGTATTCATAAGAAATTTAGTTTGTCCAGTTTTGATATTTGATGACCTTAAAAATTTTTTTAGATTTTTTCTTTAAATTTTTACCTACAAAAACCTCAAAACGTATAAATTTTTTAGGAAAGAAGTAAAACTAACTTTTTTCTTTTTTCCTCACTGGATGGATTTGCTTACACCTGAATTGAATATGATATAATGGCATTACTTTAACCTTTACTTAAATAATTAAATGAAAAAGTTGGCAAAGTGTTGCATGAATTTCTCAGCTATCAGTAATAAAATTTAAAAGAGTTATATCCAAAAAACATAAAATATATATATATATTTTAGAGGTGTGAAATGAATTTTAAGAAAAACTTTTCTAAAAATATTCATATATTAGTTAAGCTTAACAAATAGGCTTAAGTAAAGCTTTCTCTAAATCTAACACCCTGTTCAATAAAGGCTAAAATATAAAAAATAACACAATCAAAGAACTTCTCTTTATTTTAGGTCATGGGTTGATAATTTTAAAAAATAGACATTTTTTTATAGCTCTTTATATGAAGTAGAAACTTAAAAAATAGTTTTGAAAAATATTTAAACCGAAGAGAGATACAGCAAAAGAACAAAAAACATATATTTCAATTTTAAGAGATGGGGGTTGATTTTTGAATTTTTTTTGTTATTATTTTATATAGGCGTTGTTGGTAACAAATTTCTTTTTAATAAAATTTTCTCTAAAATTCCTCTAAATAAAATCGAAATTGGTTTTGTCTTGATATTCCCCACTCCCTTAATAAATTTTGAAATAAAATAATATGATCAATGGCCCATACATAGAAATATTTGAGCCAAAATATTTGAAGAAAATCGGTTTGGTCAATCCTGAGATATAAGGCTAAAAGCAGGGCAAAACGCATACATTCATATGGTTTTTTGATTTAGATGAACAACTTGGACTCTAAAACGTAAAAATTTGCAAAAAAAACCCGATACCTCAGTTTTGAAAATATCGCCATCCTTTTCCCGTTAATACTAATATAGCTATATTCGCCGAGAAAGAAAAATGATGAAAAAGGATACAGTAGAAAATTTTCACACCAAAACTGACTATCTCAACACTTTATTTACAACGCTGTATTAATAATGAAGCCACACAATATGCAAATTTATTGAGTTGTAGTGACTAATAAAAATTATAATCAGTCAAAATTGGACCAGTGGAATCGGATTTCTAAAAACAGGTGTTTTTCTGCTTCAAAACCGAAAAAGTTTCCAAAATAGTCTATGAAAAATGTTATAGGCAAAAAAAAAAATATATATATATATATATGTATAAAGTTTAGAGAATAAATTTTTTTAGTAACATTGTAAAGGTTTTATTGCCCGATTCCAAGATATTTTCTCAAATTTGACTGTACGTAATATTTAATCAGATAGTATGGCTAAAAATAGAACTTTTAGAAATATTTACTGCAGTTAAAAGTAAAACGTATTTTTACTTCCTTGTACAAAGTAAAGGAAGTATTGATCGCGTAAAATGTCGGTTTCCAGATTTCAACGGAAATATCCATATTGACCATCCCTGAATCCATTATGACTAGTTTCTGTGTGACGTTTGAACATAGCTCAAAAACTATTAGCATATGAATGTTGAAATTTTGGAATAAGGACTGTTGTAACATATAGTTGTGCACTTCCCCTTTTGATTGCAATCGACTGAACCAAAAGTGCCCATAAAAGCCCAAAATCCAAAATTTTGATTTTTTACTTTTTCTTAACTGCAGTAATAAGCCCTCATTGAGAGCTTTTCAACGATATTCATAAGTTATTTATGAATATCGTTTACTTATTTTCATTGGTTCCAGAGTAATAGCCAAAAAAATTTTAATTAATGAAATATTTATATCTTAGTTGAAGACGGCGTCGGTTCAAATCAGACTTCATCTCCTTTTTTATTTTAAATTTAAATTTATTGATTTATTAATAATTAATTATTAACATCTCATAGTAAAAAACCTTTTAGGATGCACAATAACTCAATAAAAAAAAAAAAATACACATACATATATATATATATATATATATATGAAAAACATAACAGAAGTTTTTAATGAAATAAAATTTTATGTACTTTTCATTTAAAAAAAAAAATGTGTAAATGTAATTTGTTTAAATAGGCGTACAAGAACGGTGTATCCACATCACATTTTTTTTTAAATTTTGTATATAAAAGAATAATTAATTTGCTTGTAGAATATTCTATATTTTAAAACAATTGGGCCAAAAACGTATTTCCACTCCGTTTGGGCGTTCTACCGGTCGGATTGGGCTTATATCTTTTTTATTCTTCTCAGAATGAACTACAGATTGGTCATCAAGCATCATCGGACCCAAAACGTGAGTCTCATCTGAGAATTCCTCAAAATATCCTCATTTACTACTTAACTGAGGATTTTTCCGAGTTGAACTCACAGGAAAATAGTGTGAAGGTCTGTAGGATGTAGGTAACATATTTGCGGGACATTTCGAGCAGATTAAAACAAAAAATAAGCTCGGTCGGTCCAGTAGAACCTCTAGACGGACTGGAAATAGGTTTCAAGCACGAATTTTACCTATGGTAGGAAAGGAAAGAGAAAAACTTGGGTGTTGGCTGTGAAACGTGTTGTAAATGAAATGAGTTTTTAGCAATTTTTTTAAATATATAACATTACTCTTTAATAATGAAGTTAGTTATTAAAGATAACGTTATTAATATAATATTTTACTGTTAAAAAAAGAGAAAAATTATATATCTCTTATTTTTCTAATAATATGTTTATTATTTCAACCAGTATTTCCAGCTCCTGCCAGATCACTCACTCTCTCTCTCTCTCTCTCTCTCTCTCTCTCTCTCTCTCTCTCTCTCTCTCTGTGTGTGTGTGTGTGTGTGTGTGTGTGTGTGTGTGTGTGTAATAATAATAAATATTACAAAGAACATATTCAGAATTTTGTTTTAGTTTTTCATTTATTAAACAGTTTTTAAAATCAGAGATTCAATAGAAAATTTTACTATTTCATACTTTTGTAGATAAGCGAGTTACGTAATTTTTCGTATAGAGTACAATTTATATATTGATCGAGAGCCAAACTCACCTTAAGTTCTTTCAGAGGTATTGTGCTCAATCAAAATATTTCGTTTAAGTTCTAGGTGTTTTGAGAGCGATAGTCAGTTACATTTCAAAGGTTGAGGGATATTAAAAAAGAAAATTAGAAGCTGTTATTATTTTTTTTTGTACAAAAAGAATATATATATGTATATATATATATATATATATATATATATATCTGAAAACAAGTAATAATACTATTTGGAAGTTATAAGTTGTGTTCGTTCATTACTTTATTTAGGATACTCTATCCCTTTAAATCATATACTCGTATATCTAATTATACTTGCTCTTTCATATAAAGTGTTACAACAATGGTTGCCTGTTTTAGTGAGAAATTATTTATACCTTAAGAAAGGATTTCTTAAATTATTAATTAAATTTTTCTTATTTATTTAAAAAATAAAATTTATTATAAATTTCATAATTAATGATAGTGAATTTTTTTTATTCATTTATTACATTAATAACAAAATATTGTATTTTAACTCAATTATTTTGTTACTGATTTCATTTTACAAAAGGTTGACTGAAACAAATTGATAATTCAATTCGATTCAACCCACTCAAATCTTATTAAAATCTATTGTTCGTACAGTAGTTGTTTGATTTTGTAATATTATGTTACACTCTGATAAAGTAAAGAACTTAGAAATACACTTTAGAATTAAGAAAAGAATGGTATTTTTTGTTTGTTTTATTTTTAATAAGATTGAATCTTATTTATCCTAATAACCTTTATAAGTCATGGATTATCCAAATTACTTCCCTATATAATTTTTTTTTAACAATATAAATTTATCTTAAAATACAATTTTGATTATTAATCTTATTTTATGTACAGCTGAATAGATATTTCCTTTAAATAAGTTATTTATACGATTGAAAAATATTGGATGTTATTTATTGCGTACTCGATAGCGATATAATAATGCACACTTCGTTTGGTTGAATTGTTGAAATTGTCAACTAACGGTTGTTACGTGATGCTGAAAGATCTTAAATAAATATCATTTTAACGGGCGTGATGCTTCCCTATATCTATAATATTACATTTGATAAAATTTAGGTACAGTTTTTAAACCGTAAATTGTACTCATTTTTTTCATTTTAAAAATCTTCTATTCCTTATGTTTTATTATAGATTCTTCTTATTTAAACTAGAATTATCTTTAAATTAATACAAAGTAATCAATTTTTTAAAGAAATAATTATCGTAAAGGTTTTTAATTGTAGGTTTTAATGAAAATCCTCCTTAAAAATTAGTTTAAAATAAGCAATAAAATTATTTTTTTTAATTTTATCGAAATATTTTTTAGAAACTACTAAACAAAGCGTAACTAAAAGTTAAAAATTTACGGATGATGAAGTTCAATCATATATATTTAACGTATTCTTCTAGGTAAAAGAATCTTTTTGAAATTTTCTAAATTTTGAAAGCATCTCAGCTTTTAATCTGGGAGGTCCTGGGTTCAAATCCCAGTCAGAGATGGAAATTTTCATACACAACATAATTTTCATTCCATATTCCCGCACTTGCAAGCTCTGAGGTTATGTTATAAGTTAATCATAAATATGTAAATATTTATATAAAAGATCAAACACTCAAATAAAACGTTTTTCCTAACACTGAAAATTTTAATAGAAAGAGTTATTTCATTGAATTAAAAATAAATTAGGAGACCCGTGCTGCTCCGCAGCATCAGTAAATAAATTAACTTAAGTTACAATACGTAATTTACTTTCTGGTTCATAACACTTCCTTCCAGCAAACATTAGCTGTGCGTCGACCCTTAGATTCATTTCACTTTTTTTTTTTAATTTTACGCGTGATAGAGCAACGTACTATTGTTCGCGGCTAAAAACTGATTCAGGTAGACAGATTCCTACTCGGTCCAGAGTTTATCTTTGCTCCTTGCTGATGGCCAAGCGAGACAGAAATACCCGTTTTCACCGACGTTGTCTTACTCGTTTTCTTAATTTCCATGTCCAAACTGTTGTTATACTTCTTTCTGACTATCAGTCTCATTCTATTCAATAATTCCTTCACTGTTTTTAAATTTTGCAACAATATTAAAATATATATATGTATTTTTTAAATCAACATATGCGGCTGTAAACCACTCTTTTTGAAGTTATTTAAAAATTTGGTGCGAAACAGTTTACCCTCTGTTAACAATGCCGTGAGTGTTTTAAGACTCAAACGAATTCTGTATCTTGATTAGTTGCTGAGATACAGCGATTTAAGTGTATCTTTTAATAGTAAGGAAATATGTATGTTCCCTCAAATATTTTTTAGGAATGAAGTGATCGAAGTCCGTGCGAGTTCATTTGATGGTGCTTGACGTGGTACGTGTTTTAAAACCCGTACGAATTCTGTATCTTAATTAGTTGTTGAAATATCTCGATTTGAATACCACTGATGTAAGGCTTTGAATATTAGAAAAACTATGTTCCCTTAAAACATCTCTCATAATTGAGTGAGCGTAGTCGGCGCACGTAGGTTATTTGTGGCCAGATGTAATGAGCATTTTAAGACTTCAAAGAATCTGTAACTACTAAATTAGTTATTGAGTAATTGGAGAAATACTAGATTTTTTTCGTTTGTTTACCAAATATTTTTAATAAATAATGTGGCCGTTTTCATCAATATGTATTTTTTTATACGTAAATTCGACTTTTTTCGATGATTATTAATAATTTTTCATTCTAACAGAACATTTTTGAAAGCAACAGAATTTTTTTCTAAAAATCTCATACTAAGGTTTTTACAAATAATTTCCAACAAAAAATTGCATTGTTCTTATAAACAGTTTAACATATTTTGATTTACTTGTTTTTATAATTTGTTAATATTCGATTATTGTAGCGTATTGAAATAGTTTTAATGTTCAGAGTATTTTAAAAAGAAAATAAAAAATAAGAATTGGTGGATAGACAAAATAAAAAAAAAGGTAATATATATTTTCACACTCCAGTGAAGCTTTACTATCTCATATGGTAACAGTCTATTCATGTTATCTCTCTGTATTCTTTTCTTTATTTTATTAAGACGCAGATTCTTACCTTTGCATTTTCGGTTTTATTTTTTTTAATATAGGCAGAATTTTTTTGCAGATATGTTCACAATGAAAAAGATGTCAGACATGGCCCCTTTTTAGACGTTACTAATTTCCAACGGGCATATGAAAATAGTTGTTGGTGCCCGCTCTTTCATAAAAATAAATAAAAAAGTAAATAAAAATAACAAATAAAATTATTCTTTTTTTTTAAATAAAAATATAAAACCAATTACAAAAAAGTTGCAGTAAAAATATTTAACCTTGACTTTTAGGAATTACTCGTACGCTTCAGTCAAGGATTTTAAGTTTTTGGTAGTTATTTTTGAGTTGAAAATTTAAATAATTGACAAAAAATTCCTGTACAGTTCTGCGCAAGAAGGCCGACCTTTCGTTATTTTATTTTGTATATATTTTTTTTACAATTACTTTATATTTTCTGGAGATGAAATATACTAAACATAAATTGAATAAGAAAACTAAGAGGTATATATATTTTTTAAAATTAATATTAAATTATATTTTCTGTTTATAAGAAAATTAAATTATTACAACCGTAATTTGATAAAATAATTTTTTAAAAAATGAGTAAATCCTACACACAAGCATCAAGTTTAAACTGAGTTACCACTGTGATTTACTACATAAGCGCGTATAACGAAAGACACCTTAAATTGAGGTTTTGCTGTCGTTGATGACATTAAATTTAGCGTAACTGAAGAACGACTCAACCAATCTTCATAAAATTTTCAAACCCATGACTTCAGATATATTACTACAGCATATTTAAATTTAAATGAAATCGATGCGGTAGTTTTGGAGATTTTCGAACCAAAGTATTTTTCAATTTTTTTGGAACAATTGAACGTAACTCAAGAACGACTCGACCAATCTTCATCAAATTTTCTCATGCCCAACTCGCCTTCGTATAGCTTCTTCCAACCATGATATCTATAGTAACTTACAACCCTCAACTACCAAATTAACGATTCACCGATGCGCGATCCCCACACCTTCCTTAAACACCGAAGGTTTCACACAAATCTCTTCCCAAATCTAACTTCAGTTAGACTCTGCACGCAGATATTACTTGATTGAATCTTTAAACCCCAAAAGTACTATCCTCATAATAATAAAACAAGTGTTGATCGCAACAACAAAAATTTTGATTTACAATTCAATTTACTCAAAGTCCACTTGATTTACTTAAAAATCAATAAAAAAATTCAGAAATTTAATAAGCCTCTAATGAAAATATATCTTATCTCTCTCTGCTCTGGTCCTTATCGAGAGTGAGGTCAATGCCTACACCCTCCCACACCGCAGCTCCATCACAGAGTTCTCCACACCCATTTCATCCTAACAGCGAATATCTCAGCTAACCGGGCCTCGATGCCAAAACGCCTATTTGGCAAAGTAAACACGCAGGCGAGCCCCTACCCACCCGGGTTGCTATTCTACTATACATCCATGACAGCATCAGATCTCCCTCAGCTATCCTTTTCAGAGTTAAGAATCTCAGGAAGCCAGCAACTATGTTTCAGCCCCTTTCGGTTTTCTAAGTAACTTGCAAATCAAAATCAGAATTTATCCTCACAAGCTCTACTACTTTGGTACGTTCACCTTCGTACCTGGGACAGATATAAAAGACACGGCACACATAATCAATGGCTCTGCACTCCAAACATAAACCTGAATTAATCAAATCAGATCTGGTCAACCTATCTTGATAAAATATTTGGTGCAAAAGGAAAGAAATATGTTTCTTTAAAATTAAAAAATGGAGTCAAAGAAAATATGTAGGGAGAGTATTATCGGGTGTGAAAAAACGCAACTGCAAATTTTTCTATCAATTATTTTACATGAAAAAAATTCTGATTCATATCAGAGTGATATATGATAGCATATTACTACTCTAATAACACTTTTATACTTAAATTACCTGGAGAATGGTTATTGTGAAACCACCGAAGAAACTCCTCTAAAAAAATTATCCACAATTTTTTAAGTAGTAGCCTTAAAAATACATCCACTGTAATTGATAGCAAACTCTAATGAGTCCATTAGAAAAGGATAGTACAAGTTATGTTACACTATGCATAAGTGTAGTTGTTAAGGAGAGAAAAATTTGTTTAGCCCATCCAATGAGGCCGTCATGATTTATTTATTATAATTACGGAATATAAAACCCACAACGAAAGACAACCGGTTTAAGCAGTAATTAAAAAAAAATCAAGAGTTTAACAAAATCGTCGTATATCCTTATCCAGTATCTAAACATAACATAAGTTTACCTAATTAAATTTTGCAACAAATTCTCTTACAAAACTTTACACGGAAATATGAAATTGAGTACGGTAAGAAATAACCCAAACGATTTTCAGATGGAATACTGAAAGAATTGATGGTTTATATTTCTATATTACAATCATTAAATATTCATTTAATGTATTAAATAATAAATATTCAGTAATAAATATTTTGTCCTTCTTTATTACGGTTTCCAATGGTAATTGTGACCTAAATTTGCTACACTCAATGAAATGAAATATAAATAGATGTTGTAGATCAAACGGTATGACGTATAATTCAGTCAATTTGTTTCACCTAACCTGTGTACCTGTGTAAAATGCCAATTGAAGGCAGTGTCCTGTGACAAAATGAATGGTTGGTTGGTATCGATAATAAGGTGTGATGCATTTCAATTACAATACTAGAGCTCAATTAAACAGAAAGGAATCATAAAACAAAGGAGGTTGCTCTTATTTACGATAAATTTAAATTTAGCTCGATCCAACAAAAAAAAATAGTTATGTTCAAAAATTATTAATTATTTATACATATAAAAGAGCATATTGTGAGCAATTCATAATCAAAGCTCAGCGGACACTAGTGAAGATAAAATAATGATAATTTGTGTGCATGTTCTTCTTACGATGTACGTGCACGCTAAGAAAGGATTTTTCAGATTCATAGTTTAAAGAGTTGAAATTAAGTAATAATAAAATTTAATTATCTTATCTAATTTCTCGGAAACAAATGAAGTTATAAACTTAATTTTTTCTGTGCGTAATTTTTCATGTAAACATCTAAAATCTATTCCTAAATTTTTCGAAATTTCAACTTGAAGAAGTGAAGAAAGGTAAAAAAATTTGAACAATGATTCCAAATTTTCCCCATATCCGATTATACTAAACGAGTAATTCACTAGATTGGGGTTTGCAAATACTCTTCAGATAAAAATCTACAAACAATTTTCGTGTGTTTTTTTTTGTTGAGTTTTTAAGGCGTGCTACCATATAAAGCGCGGCGGCTCAACTAACACAGCCACTGTTATTGTATGTGCGTTACGACTGGCTGCATCTACCTCAGGTTATTTGACTAAAAAACATAAAAAGAAAAAAGTGACTGCAGCAATAAACGCAAGTAACTGTATATTTTGTTGAGTGCTCAGCGTCTCCTGTTGTTGTGTGTGATTGGTGCCAATAGAACTGCCTCTCGGGAGGTGGTCGTTGTTATTTCTGGTATTAAGCCCATTGATATACTTATGGTGAGCACCAATTACGTTACAGTGCTAAATAGGTTGGCCTCTTAACTCTGAACGCATAAAAGAAATAGACGACCAAGGTTTTCATTTGGGGAAACCTTGGTCGTCAGAAAGCTTGGTCAGGTGGACTGAATCGTCTGTTTGCGTTACTCGCATTGGTATTTTTTCTGATACGAGAAGTATGAAGATTGTTAGATTAATTTGCCTCAATCGGCATATTACATAGTTTCTTTCTGGTCATGATACTCTTGCGTATTGATTATTTCATTTGTTGTCGTAAGCCGACAAATTTATAAGCCTTTGTTTGTTTTTTTAACCTCCGGGTCCTAAAATTATTTTATGGTTAAAAAAATTAATTATCAAAATTTTTAAATAAAAAACTGATAACGTTTTTGCTCATAAAAACCAAAAAATTGTTGTTTTTTTTTAATTTCTACACTTTTTGCTTAATTTCATTAAAAAAAAATTTTTTAAATCATTAATAATATGTTAAAACTTTATTTTTATTTTAAATTCTAATTATTAACAATTTAAAGTATTTATATCAATGATAGCAAAAAATAGTAGTGTTGATGTAAATCAAATTTAAGTAAGATTTTACAACAAATTTTTCCAGTAAGATTTATTTCCACATTTTTTTCTCATTATTTTATTTAAATTTATTTTTAAGAAATAAATTAACGTTTCTTGAAGAAGAGCCAATACGTTAAATTTATTCTGAAATTATGTTAAAAATCACTTCAGTTGATTTAAAAAAAAATCAAGATAACGATCAATTTATTTCAATTTCCTATGAAAAGAATTTTAAAAAGTATTTTAAACAATCTATAAACGACTAGACAAAATTTAATTTATTTTTTTACACATGCAAGCGCGCGCGCACACGCATAACTCATAACAGTATCGTTGATTTAAAGATGACATTCAGAATGAAAGACTAGTCGCATAACGTAATCAAAACTTTTTCTTTATCTACAAAAGATATACTCTTTGTTTGACTATAAAAAGGGGTACTTTGCTAATATTTCAGTTTTTTAAATTTTCCCATTTTTGATATGTATTAAGGTAGTTTTACAAATTTTTGGTATCTATGTTTTTTTTTCATAGATGTTATCCTTTGATACGATATGTTCTAATATTTATTCGACTACTAGACTATTCTAATAATCAACTGTCGAGATTAAAGTTAGCATTCAAGCTGATATAAACTCATTTTCGTGATTCTTATTGAAATATTTAATGAGAAATGTTAATTAGAAAAACATTTTAATAAAAGGAAATTACTAAAAAGTTTTTAATTGTTGAAGCGTTCATATAAAATAATTAAGTAAAAACTAAATAAAGAACATAAAAATACATTAAAATAACTAAAAATATTATTAAAGATGTTGAAATAAACAAGATGAAAACTATTAAGAAATTTAGTATAAGAATCATTGGAAATTTTTTCCAATTTTATTTTATTTACTCACTTTTTCATAACCTCTAAAAGAATTTATTTATTCTATAGAATATGCTTAAAAGTATATACATGGACGTCATATATTCTAAGAAAGGATATATTTCAGTGAACTTATTCGGTATTATATATTTATTTACTTATTCAATATTCTATATAAAGTTGTGCCATATATTCGTGACAATAATGTTTTTGTATTTTTATTTTTATTAATCATAGATCAGTATAATTTCTCCTTCGTGTTACTTGAAAAATTCTCTACATGCATCAGTCAAATAACTATTGTTATTATTATTGGCGTCAGACTATTTTTGGCTGTGCGTTATTCTTCGTTTTGCGTTAATTTTAATAAAGTTTTCTTCCGTTTCGTTAGATAATGTTTATTTTGTGTTTAGTTTCCGTTTCACTGATTTATTTAATATAAATAACGTGTTTAATATTTATATTTTGTGTTTAGCTCACGGTAATGGAGTACTGTTTGCTTGGTTACACAGCTGGTAATATTAATTTACTTAGTTTGTTTACATTCGACTTGAAGGAGTTGCTAAGTCGAATTTTAATAAATACTTTAACTTAGTTTTGGGTTCTGACCGAACAGGAGGGGCCGGGACCCCTCCTGTTTGGGAGGTTTTCGCTCCTGTTGCGGGAAGGACGGGGGCTTCACGGGTTTTGGTGCGTGAGGTCCACTCCGATGGCACTGGGAGTGATAGTTCAGCAGATATGGAGATGACGGAACTTCGGCACGAGCAGCGATTGTTAGGAGGGCGCCGAGAGATGATGAAGAAAGATCGGCTAGGATGCAGCAAGGGGCTGCTGATTTACCGGCTTTAGCCGCAGTTGACATTGCGGGAAGTAGAGGCCTTGAAGAGGATTTCCCGCCTCTTCCTGTAAGGCCCGATGATGACATAAAGATGGATAGGAACTCCAGAAGACATCTGGGAAACGGTGGTTACGTCTCTCCTCCTTGGCGGCTAAAGAGAAGAAGAAATCCAAAGGTAGTAGTCTGCGTTCCTTATGCCCCAGTGGTTTGTCTCCAGTGGTCTCTCGAATTGAGGAGAGAAAGCCAGAGGGGAGCAGAGAGTTTGTGCTGGTAAGGATCTTCAGCGGCGGGTAAAATGTCTGGCAAATAACACGGTGATTCTTTTAAGTTACGTTAAAGAGTTGAGTTATCTCTTTGACAGTAACGTGAACACAAAATTGGAAATTAAAGAGTATTCTCGTAACATAGGTGGCATCAGCGAAATGGTAGATATGTTACATGTTCCGGGATGTTTTTGATGAAATTGATGTGGAGTCCCAGGAAAGCAACTCTAGGCAGCAGGAAATGGTGGACGAGAGTAAGCATACTTTATCATTACGGATTTAGTTTCGCAGACCCCAGGTGTGGGAATGGACCTGGTCTGCGTCCTGGTATGATGTGGATCTCCGTCGTATGATTGACTACGGTGACGCTTATTGAGACCTTGAGAGTCTGGTATTTTGGAGCTGGCCCTAAGATGTTTTCTACTCCTCAATTCTGGTGGAGAACACTGCTGGCTTCGAAGAAGATAACCAAGGTTTGCTTGGATGATTGACTTGGCGGCAGCGGCTGACCACCCGAATAATGTTCCGGTTTTCCGAAAACCTCCGTGGATCAGGGACCTTGCTCGTTCGAGTAAATTGATGGCAAGCCAAGTCCTTGTAGTTCAATCCTTTGCTCGAGACTTATACGGGGACAATGTTGGTTCACAGATTGATATCGGTCACACTGATTACGCCTTCATATTCGGCGGCCGGGTACCGGGGGCCTCCATTGTCTGTCGGTCGGTTTCCCGAGTTATAAAGGATGGTCACAGTAGAGCGGTGTGCTTCTCAGGGCCTTTGGGACAAGTCGGCCAACTTTTGTGCCGCTCAGTCGAGTACTTCGGTCGACGGTTTGGGAAGAGTTATCTTGTGCACCTGTTAGTGTCAGTGCCCATAGATGTCGTCAAGAAACGACCGGTAGGCCACCGACGATGGCAGTGGTGGTTAACGCGGACGGGAAACCCTATGCCGATCTCCTCCGCTCGGTTAAAGGAGCTGTGTCACCAGGTGAAGTCGGGGTCCTCTCCGCACGTAAGGGGCAGGGAGAGGACCTTCATATCCGGGTGCGAGCCGATAGTGATGCGGCTGAACGAATTAGTAAGGATATTTCCGTAAAGGTCGAGGGGATCACTACGGCCCTGACAGGGAGGAGTGGCAGGAGGATTCATGTCCTTGTCAAGGACGTGAATGTTCTAACTACTCAGGATGAGTTTGTGACGGAACTTCGAAAGGTTACGGGGCAGTCAGTGTCGATAGACGTTCTGTCCATGCGACCGGTTTATGGTGAGATGCAGGTGGTCACTGTGACCGTGCCACCCATCCTGCCGGACAAATTACTGGCCGACAGATGTGTCTGTATTGAATAGGTGGCTTGTTGAGAGTTATGAGGCGCTCAGCTGACAACCTTTGTTTCTGCTGCTGGAGGTCGGGCCAAAGAGCCAATTCCTGTACTGGGCCAGATCGTAGTGGCTACGATCTGCTTTACCTGCTTTACTGCTTTACCTGTGGCGAGGTTAATCACCTACGGAAAGACTACTGGCGCGAGGTTCGGTGTCCTTCCTGCAGGTTGCATGGGAATGCCCCCATTGGGCGGAAATGTAAGACTTTACCTGTACCATAAGATGCGGCATCTGCTTAGCGCTGTTGGGTGTCTGTGTGGTCAGCCTCGTCCAGGAGAAGTGGGAAGCTACGACGTTCACTATCAATGATTGGCCGGGGAGTCCTTCGCAGCACCTTGGGGGAGGGAATGTAAGACCATATTTCCGGTGGGGGATTCCTTTGGGGGTTCCTCATTAGAGGCAAGGTGTAAAGACCGGAGTCCCAGTGGGGGCCCCCATTGAGATCCACACTTTAGAGGCGTGGCACGCAAATAAAGACCGTGTCCCGGCTACCTGGGTGGGAGTGAGTTTCTACCGAGGTAGCTTGAGGCGATGGCTACCCCCCGGAGCTGAGTATATGCTTGGTAGCTAATCCGGTTCGGGGGAGGGGAAATACAAATGTTAAAAAAATAATAATTATTGTTAATTCTGCACGTCCATATAAAAAATTATTTCCAACAACTAAAAGTTGGAAATATTTTCCATTTTCCTCATTTTTATAATGCAAAATAAAAATAAATAATAAAACTAAGCCGATTAAAACAAAAATTTTAATTTATAATAGAAATAATTTTATATATTTATTTTTGCATAGAAATACGATAAAGGAAATTATTAAAGACGTTCAGCTACGGTGCATGTTACTTCTTCATAGCTATTTACAGTACATATGAAATTTCTACAAATGGTTTAGAATGTTCTTTACTTTCATATGTTGAAAACCAATTTCAATTACTTGTACTATAACAGGAATTTTTAATTAATAATTGAACTTTCTTTGGCTCAAAGAATATTGTAAAGTTTTATGATGTAAAAAAAATATAGTTTCCTGTAATTGAGAGAATTTATTACTTCATGAATCCAATTATAATTTTTTCCTTTTTAAACTTTGATGATCATATAAAATTCCCGGCTATGCCGGCCAAGTCATGCAATAAACTTTTCTGCATTTTAGATCCGGGTCTATATTTTTCTTTAATACTAGGCATATTTTGGTAGCTCTAATATTTCTGAAAAGTATTTTAACCGAAGGAAGGTAAAGCAAAAGAACAAAAAACATATTTCAATTTTAAGTGTGGCGGGTTGATTTTTTGAAAAAAAAATTTATAATTTATATATGCAATGTAAGAAACAAATTTGCCCAAGCTTTTTCTATACTACCCCTGAAGAAAATAATTTTTTTTGGTGATTTTCCTCACCCTCTTAGCGAATTTTGAAAAAAACATCAATATGATCAATACACCCTATACAGAAATCTTTGTGCCAAATTTGAAAAAAAAATCGATTCAGTCAATCCCGAGATATAAAGCCAAAAGCAGTACGATACTCATACATAAGTAAGCACATTCATCTATATTTTTTTCTGTTCTAGATGAACTAGTTGCACCATAAAACGTAAAAATTTGCAAAAAACCCGAAACCCCATTTTTGACATGATCATCATACTTTCCCCCTTTAATATACTTATATAGACCAGGAAGAAAAAAAAATACACAACGTATTTTCTTGCAACTACTTTTCACTTATATTTCAACTAAATTTTTTACCAGATTTTACGGATAAAGTTGGGAACTTTTCCGTGTATTTTGACGTAATATCGTGTGAGATTGGAAAGATTTTGTATTTTATTTTGAAATAAAGAAGGTTTTTGTATATTTACATAGATTATGATTTTTAACAGATCTTAAAATTATCTTTTATCTTTTTAAATTAATCTCTTTAGATATTATTTAATTTTTATATCTTTTCAACTTAACAAATGATTGTTTAAATTTTAATGAAAAAAAAATGTCAGGTCGTTCATTCCCAATGCGGAAATAGCTTCGAGTAAATGCTGATGAAAGAAACTAAAACAGTGGGTAGCTGACACAAAGATAAACCAATACTTTTTTTTTTTTTAATATAATATAATTAAATATCAATCACATTATAAAATCTTATTTCATAAGTCTAATAGAATGTTTTATTTTTAGTTAGAAAAAAAATGAATTACTCTTCACGTAAAATTTTAGGTTACTTAATTACCTTAAAATGGGGTACCCAAATTCTATGATTGACGTTTTGATTCTATGATACCGGCTTCTGTGAAAGCGTTTTTGTTTTTCGTTCGGAAGATTATGTGTTAAATCTCCGTCAGTATGTTATTATCGTTCGCTACAAATATATTTCTCATCAAAAAATAAAACAGCTATAATTTTTCATCAGTCGTTTGGTATTTAACGTTTAAAATTAATAAATAATTAAAATAAAACCAGAAAATAAATATTATCGCAAGTATACATTATCTTCGAGTTTATTACACACGTAGATTTTACTTAAAAATAGAATAATAAAAATAGGAAGTATTTGTACACGATGATCTATTAAAATGTATAAATTTTATTTATTTATATTTATATAAAAAATGATAAATTTCATTTGATAATTAATTGATGATCTTATTTCATAAAGCTTTCTTAAATAACTGGTGTGCCAGTTGGTATATGCTAACCTGAAGATCAGAGGATCCCGGACTAAAATATCCCCAAGATTCAGGGATCACTTAGTCTATAAAAAAATACAGAGTGATTTACCAGGATATGCAGATACTTTGAAAGTTCAATCTAGATGTAAAAATAAAGAAAAAAATTACTGATAAACAACTGTCCAGAAACGCTTCGTTAACGAGTTACTGCTTGCGAAATATTTCGCCAGATTTCATCTCCTCCAGTGAAATAAAGCCATACAGACATTCTTGTGGACCCACCCGGTCGGTCTAGTGGTGAACACGTCTAATGAAGCTGGTGTAGCCGAACGGATTAAGACGATAGGTGAACACGTCTTCGCAAATCAACTGATTTCGAAGTCGAGAATTCCACCGTTCAAATCCTAGTAAAGGCAGTTAATTTTTTACGGATCGTGGATACCGGTGTTCTTTGGTGGCTGGGTTTCAATTAACCACACATCTCAGAAACGGTCGACCTGAGACTGTGCAAAACTACACTTCTGACACTCATACATATTATCCTCTGAAGTAATACCTGACGGTGTTCCCGGAAGCTAAACCGGAAAAGAAAAGAGAGTCGAGAACTGTAAGTTCAGTAGTCTTATAAAAACGGTGTAATAGGCAAAAAACCGAGAAGTGAAAAACGCACTTTTTTACGTTTGATTTGTAATAACGTTTGTTAAATTGCCAATAAACAAATAAAACTAATATCTTTATGATATGGTCTTAAAATGGCTGTAATCGATTAAATTAAACTGTAAACTGTTTAATAAAACTTCTAGGAAATTTATTCTAAATAGAATAGTATAAATAAGTAAATTGAAAGCAAATAATAGTTAAATAAAATGGACTTGTATTGAGAGCAATGCAAAGCTAAATATAACTGAAAAATGAATTTTATCGATAACCGATTTATTTTTCAAGACTGGTGAAAAAAGATTAAAAAACATAAATTTCTGTTATAAAAGAAGTTTTAAAATAAATTATTTCATACAAGATAATACTGAATCAACAATCTTAGTGTATTTAAGCTTCATTAAAAAACTAAAATTTCTAAGAGATCGATGATCGAGCTAAATAACATATAAATAAATAGGATTTTTTTAAATTTAAATATTTCCTATTAAAATAAAAAGAAATTTTGTATCAACATAAAATTTTCCGATCTCCGTCACAGAGTGGTAGGGTCTCAGCCTTTCATATGAAGGTCCCGGATTTGAATCCCGGTCAGGCATGGCACTTTTCATTCGCTACAAATTTCCATTTTCATATTACCACGTACAAGCTTCTTTTGTAAGCTTTTATAGTGAATTAATTCATCAGTAAAAAAAGCTACAATAAAGTTTTTTTTGTAGATAATAAAAAATCCTGAACAAAGTTGTAATGCTTTCCTGGCAAATACTTTTCAGCAATGTTTTTTTTTAGTGATAAAAGGAGCAGCATAGTTAAACAGGTTACTTTGTTGCCCAATATTATTCCAGTAATAAAAAAATCAGGGTTATGTAGCATTCCAGAGTAACAGTAATATGTGTAAAATGTTTAATATATTTATAATCTGATTATTACTTTATTCATTTTCTAATTTTGTTTATTACTTTTATGATATTAAACTGGATATGATAAAACAGTGGTAGACCATAGTTTAAATGACAATTTAGTTTCTTGAAAGAAATTCTGGATTCTGATAATGATAATTAATATTCCATTATTAATGAAGGTGAAATATGGAAATATATTCTGAAGGGCATTTCTAATTAATGTTACGCTTATTATTATAATTATTAGGAAGATATTGACATGACGTCAATAATCTAAATGTTAATATGTCATAGATGGATCAGTGTTTCTCTAATTAACTCATTTTAAAGTAAATTCATGGTATATTTTAATAAAAATTATTGATAGTTATTTAAACAGAGTTCAAAATCTTTTTATTGGATATACCAATGTAATTGAAATAACTACTTTTATAGGCCTATTCTATATAATATTACGCATATCAATGGAGAAATAACGTTCTACGGGGCATCCGAGACCCTCCAAACAGGGAAGATTTTTATTTGTGTCCCAGATCGTAAAATCGGAAAGCAGAGTAAAATATGAAAAGTGCAAGAGGATGTTATCTACAAAACACCAGAAAGATATCTGTACCCATTGTCAACAAAGAAATTAAAAAAAAACAAAAACAAAACATTATTTTACATTGTTTTATCCTCTTTTTTATCTGATAATTTTAAATTGAAAAAAAATATTTATAGATAACTTGTATGGAAGTTAAAACGAAATATTAAATCTAGAATTAAATTATTTTAATTTTATTTTTACATTTAAGAACTTCATGTTTACACAGAGTGATTCAAGAGGAAAGGGAAATAATTTGAAAACTTATTGTAGAGGTTCAAATAAGGAAAAACTTTCATACAAACTTAGGCCCGAAAATGCTTTGTTATCGAGTTACGATAACAAAATAACAAAACGCTAACAAAATATTTCGTCCGAATTTCATTTTTCACAGAAATGAGACCATACTAAAATCTCTAAGCCTTTATAATAGAGATAAACTTGATGGTTTTGATATATTTGTTGACCTGAAAATTTAAATAAAACAGGTCCTAGAACTCTATCTTCCTTCTTTTCATAATATCTAGCCTAAAAAGGAAAATTAGCGGACGATAAGCATGTTTTTTTCAATTTGAAGTACAATTAATTTGTTAAATGATTAATAAAGCGTGAATTTTAAAATCAAAACTTGCAGAGAATTTAATTCTGAGAAAACGGATTTAATAAATCCATGAGAAACAAAAAAAACTAACTTTTATTTTTAAAAACAAAACAGAAGAAAACAGAAAAATGTAATGAATGTGTAAAAATTAAAAACAGCTTTTTTCGTACAATAAATTTAGACCCTTGAAAATTAGGCTGTTAACGTTAGCTATTTGCTTCGAAATTAATTTGAATAGTACTCATAATTGTCAAAATTGTGTACGTCAACCGGGACATGGTGATGAACTGGATAATATTCTTCAGATCGTTCGTCTTAGTCCTTCAACGATCTCGTAGAGAATCTCTCACGACTCAACATTCCACAAAGTACATTAAGGAGAACTTTATGTGTTCAGGGACTGCGTCTTTATTATCAAGTTCAGAAAGTTTAACACCTTCAACTTGGTGACCGTGCCAGATGACCGCAGTTTTGTCAATGACTTAACAATAATTACAACTTAATTCCGTTCTATTCCAAACTATTTTCAAACGAAGCTACTTTTACCTGTAATGGCTAATTTACATCAGTGGTCTGAATAAAACTCACGCTGTAATTAAATCAAATTTCTAGCAACTATGGTTTGGTGTGGCACGATCGATAATTAGTTACTAAATCCTTTCATACTAGAACAACGTGTCACGGGAGAAATTAACTGAAATTTTTAAACGATGAATTTCTTATAGTAAATATTTCTTGAAAATTTCTCACGGCAAAACAAATTGAGTTGTACTATCAACTTGATGGAGCACCAACACTTTTCACGAATGAAGTAAGAGAATTCTTAAATGAAAACTTGATTGGTAAATGGATTGGACGTCAAGGGCCGGTAAATAAGTCATCTAGATCACCTTAGATCACTGATTATGGGGATGGATGAAATGCAAGGAATACAGGAATACAAACAAAAATAGATAAATCTGACGAACTAATCGCTCGCATTCTCAATGTTGCTGCTCTCATCAAGGAGCGCGGAAATATCATTAGGTTGGCGACGTAAAATTTAAAGAAACGAAAAGTGCATCGATGCCAATGGTGGAATTTTCGCACCTTTCTTGTAATTAATATAGCATAAGTATTAAAAATATTTTTGTTTTTTAAAGGTATAAATTGATTGTAAAACAACTAAATCTATTAGTAAACCTTTTAGTAAAAGGTGTAAATTTATTATAATCTAACAATTAAAAACAGTTTTAATTTTTACAAATTCATAATATTTTCTGTTAAGTTTTGTTTTTAATAGTTAAGGTTGACTTTATTACATCAATCTCCTCAGAATTAAATTCTTCAAAAGTTTTGATAGTTGAATTTACGCATTTATTAGTCATTTAACAAAATTATTGCACTTATCAAGCCTAAAATACCCTTTTTGTTTCCGAATGTTTGTTTTACTTTGGATATTAAGAAAACTACGAAAGGTACACTTCTGGGACCTATTTTATTTCATTTCACAGATAAAAAAAAACTATTCATCAAGTTTATCCCTTTTACATTTACCCCGGTGAAATGAGGTAATGCTGAAAATATTACCTCATTTCAATTGGTGAACTAAAATCCGGGCGAAATGTTTTGCCAGCCGTAATTCGATAATAAGGCGTTTTCGGACATTTGTTTGTATGAACTTTTTCTCTTAATTCAAGCTCTAGAATCAATTCCCAAATTATTTCCCTTTCCTGCTGAATCACTATCTCTATTTACATAGTTGTTTTTAATAAACTATTCTGCAAATTCTTCATAATTACATTTTTCTTTCTGAAATATAAATTCTTTTATTATATCTCTGTAAAATGTTGCAAAATATACCATAACTCTAATTAATAATGTAAATCATTTTCTCTCTTAATCAATGTCCCCTAATCAATGGATACGTCAGGATCTCTGAATATCAATTGTGTATGTAAATATTTAAAAATAGCAATGCGATGTTAATTATGTACCTTTAATTAAAAGATAGAAAACTTACTATACATAGTAATGACGATTAATATACCTAATATAAATGAAAATTATTTATTTTTTAGACACATAGAAGGCAATAATATTTAAGCAGCAGTAAGTGATTTATTTGATAAGTGTCATGAAATATTGTATCCAACATATCTTATCCTATCTGACAGCACACAGCTGTAGATGTGCAGTCTTATACAGTCATCTGTAGATGACTGTATAAGACGTTTTACTTTATCATTCCTTAATCACTCTCCCGTAGGTAACTTAAAATTATTTTGTAACTGGCTTATAGATAAAGACGATTAAACGCTGCATTTTAGATAAAACAGTATTTTATGTGTAATTTAATTATTAATTCATACATTTATCTGTAGCACCTTGCAACCAAGCTCATTTTATGAACGATTAATTTTAAATTTCAGGAAGATTTTAACATATAAATACATCTGTAAAAATTTGTTTTTATTGAAATTTAAAATGGTTAACTTATTATTCTATACTATATTAAGTTTAAAAGATAAAAAAGAGAATTTAAATAAATATTTTTGAAAAGACTAATTTGAAAAATAATTAATAAAACAAAACTGATATTGCTCAAGTAAAAAAAAAATTAAATAATGTTTTTTTTCGTTATATAGCTTTCCCGAAGATAAAATATGGGGAAAAAAACTAAAGAGACTGTCCATAAGAGAGAATAACGTTCTCTCCTTTTAAGAAAATAGAATTTCTCATAAGAGAAGAGATTCACTCAAAACAACTTAAAAGTTCGAGGAAAAAGATGCATAAACTTTCAAGTCAAGAGTTTGATCTCTTATTTACACGAGTAGAGTCTAAAACGCAGAAATATATGAAATTTAACTTGTCAACAGAATCACAGCCTGAAAGGAATCATAAACATGATTTTATCTTCAAGATCATTTTAATTGACTCTAAAGAACAACAATCACTCCGTTTTTCGTTGATTCATAAACGTATTTGTAATGAAACGCCTGATAAACGTAGACACCAATTGACTGTAAGAGAGCGTTAACCGGAAAATTTCAAAACGACAGAGCCGATGAAAGACATACTCGTTTACAAAGAATGCGTTAAATATCGAGTAGTTCAAAGCACGTATTCAGTGCAGAAGCTATTAGAAAAGCTTTTAAAAATTCAATATGAAAAAATATTGAATTTTATTGATCATACATGATAAAGTTATCTAAGTAATTGCCTAGATAAAAGTTTTAAGCCCCAATACGTTTTTATAATAATTCAGTACCAATTTTTAACGGTGTGGGAGCTCCATTAGAACATCTTGTGTTGATTAAAAAAAAAAATTTCATCCATACTGGTGCACTTGGTAAAAGGTTCTGCCCGGACAAACAAAAATACACGGGTTGAATTGAAAGCCTCCTCATTTTTGAAGTCAGTTAATTTACATAAATCATAACCCACAAAATAAACCTAGTTAAATTACGTTCATTTGTCAATGCTTCAGTTTTTTCCGTAATGAAACGTATTACGAAAACAGAATGATTAAATTAAATTTTTGTGTGCTTCACTTCACATAACAAATGAGACTTCATTAAAATAGACAACGTGTTAACAGTTCAGCAAACTGCATCTCAGTTATGTAATATAACTATTATGTTAAAACTTATAATGTATTACAGAATAGATTTTTGTTTGAAAACTAATAACAACTACTGCTAGAGATGTATGTTTACTAATTTAGTCATTGAAGTATAATGAATCATCCATTCTGAAGAAACAGGGGTTTATTAATTTTAAATTCAGTAAGTAAAAAATAAGAATAATATTAACATTTTCCATAAAGTAGTTATTTATTCTCTCAGAAGGTGATGTTTTTTACTTATTATAGGTAAGTACAGTTTTATCACCAGACGACCACATTCAAAATAGATTAACGGAACAGAATGTAAAAATAAACAAACAGGTAGAGAATCTAAAACAGGTGGTTGAGACAGCAGGCCTACAGATACTAAATCCAGCATCAAAAACTAATCCAAAAATAAAATAAGCACAGAATATTAGAGTCGTAAGGACACTCCCTTGGGCTGAGTAATACTTGATTGTTGAGCCGGATCATTACGGATAGAGCGGCAATAGAAGACAGAAGAATCAAATCGGATTAATTATCAGACTCAATAGAAAGAATGGAAAAATATTGAAAAAAATTTTTTTTTAAATCAGAAGAAATGATGTACGCGTGGTTCACTGCTGGCCTTACCCGCGAAACAAAAAGTTTTATTTAGACACCCCATGACTTCCTTGCATGCCTATTAAATTACATACATACATTTTTTTTTTTAATGAAAAAAACATCAAATTTTATTTCATTAATTACTTCAGATATTTTTTCATTTTTTTTACAATCAGAGGTTAATAATTATTAATAAATCAATATATTAAAATTAAAAAACGTAAAAAAAAATGCCTTCCCCTTCATCTAAATATTTCATTAATTAAAACTTTATTTGGCTATAACTCTGGAACCATTGAAAATAAGTACCACATATGATATATCGTTGAAACGCTCTCAATGAGGGCTTATTACTGCAGTTAAGAAAAAGTAAAAAATCCAAACGCTTTTGATTTTTGACTAATTTGGCTATTTTTGACCCAGTCTATTGCAATCGAAAGGGGAGGTGCACAACTAGTTGTTACAACAATCCTAAATCCAAAAGTTCAACATTCTACTGCTAATCGTTTTTAAGTTATGAGATATACATACGTAGATACGTTCGTACGTACGTATAGACGTCACGCCGAAACTAGTCAAAATGGATTCAGGAATAGTCAAAATGGATATTTCTATTGAAATCAGAAAACCGAAATTTTTCGCGATTACAATACTTCCCTTACTTCATACAAGTAAGTAAAAATTAATTAAAAAGTAAACAGTATATACGAAACACTTTAAAACGAGTATTTCTAACTATTTAGATTAAAAATGGCGATTCTAAATGTAAAAAATTGTTCAAAAATATTGAAAAAAGAAATAGATAAAAGAAATAAAAAGAAAAGGGAAAAGAAATAAATCCAAATGTGATATTTTAGGAATAGGAGGTGAAAAATGTTTGCCAATAATTTTCAGTAAATTTATACTATTATATAAAGAGGAAATTATTATTATTTCATCTAGAAATATATCAAAAAACCTTCTCAGTTATGCCAAGAAACATGGGTAAAAGTTTGGTAGCGATTGATCGATTAGTTTTTTTTTTTTTTATTTCAAGCAAACAAAAACCCTCTTCCTCTGTATATAAAGTGGTAGAGATTTGCCGGTTGAAGCACAAACTATAATGAACTGAATTAGTGAACTGTGAGTTACTATCAAAATTTGATCCGGGTTTGAGATGAATGATTCGAATCAATCGAATGAATAATATTACAAAAATAATAGAATTAAATTTACGTTAGGTAAGATAAAATAATATTAAATAAATTTAAAAAAAATCTGTTTAACAATAATGTGCTTCCCGTGGGGATTGTGTGTGAGGGTAGACTGGTGAGGTATGCGAGCACCTTGTGGGAGGCTAGAACAATCGGTGAAGAAAGGTAAAAGAAAATCTTGAAAAATGATTATAAATTTTTCCAATCCCGACTATACTAAACGAGATATTTAATAGATTTGAGCTTGCAAATGTTCTTTAAATAAATATTTAAAAACAATTTTCGGGTTTTTTAATTCTGATTTTTTAAAGGGGTGCGAAGATAAACGGCGCTGTGGCTCAACCAACACAGCTACTGTGTTGATTGAGCTAAAGTGGTTGCACCTGCCTCCGGTTACTTGACTAAAAAACATAAAGTAAAAAGGTTAAAGTAAAAAGGCAAGTAACCATTTAACGCGGGCGAAGGTGTGACGAGTAGCTAGTATACTAGATATTAGGAGATAATGAAATAGTTCACATACAAATACAAAACTTACACTAACAATACTTTAACATTTTAAACGCAATGAGTATTATGCTTTGACTTTTTAAACTAAATTCAAGATACGATTTTTAGTTGTTACAGACTATAGGAATGGATTGGAGAAAATTTTTATTATCATTTCAAGGTCCATTGATGAAAATATTCATGTAAAAATTTCCCATCGACCCCTTTTTTAAAATACTTCTTAATAATAACTAAATAACTTTTTTATTTATTGCTTAGCAACAGATAGCTAAAAAAAAAAAAAATTTTGATTTGTTGGGAGTGTAAAAAAAATTTTTATAGGTTTGTTATTCTGATAAAAGGACTTCAAATTTTCTAAGAAAATGTTTTTGATAAATTGCTCCTGTAAAATTTTATTTTTAGCCAAAACACACCCACTTTTTTTTACAATTTTTACAAAAGTCTAATAGAGTATTCTAGAATCAAAAGCTTCAAAAGGTATGCGTATATACATACACATATATTTTCATATACAAAAATCCACTTATAAAGAGCGTTATTTTCGGTTTAGGGAAAAAGTTAAGAAATTTTTTTGGTAATTTTAATATAAAAAAGTAAATCTTTTTTGCTGAAAAATTTATAATTTGATAATAAAAAATTTTTTTGATCATTTTTTGAAATTGATTATTATGCTGGTAAAGCTAATGTAGTACAGCTATACTAGCTGTATTACCCGGGAAAGTAAAAAATCCGAAAAATTCTTGTCATTAAATATTTCAGGCAGTCCTAATCAAAAGCATAAAATTAGCTTAAAAATATATAAAACTTCAAGTCTTCAGATTTTCACCACGATGACCTTATGCAAGAATAAGATTGGATAAAGGAAATGTATCTCAAGAATGATGGAGATAGTATAAATCATAATTACTTTTACAGAACTCTTATGAATAAAATTTAAGGAAGGGGTTTTAAATCCCCCAAAAAATGAATTTTTGACTTTTTCTTAACTGCAGTAATAAGCCCTCCTTGAGTGCTTTTCAACGATATATGGTAAATGGTACTTATTATCATTGGTTCCAGAGTTATAGCCAAATAAAACTTTAATTAATGAAATATTTGGATCAATGGGAAGGCACATTGGTTCCAATCCGACTTCATTTCCTTTATTTTTAACTTTTTATTGAATTACTTTTTTTTTAATTATATTGATTTATTAGTAACTATTAACCTCTGAGTGCAAAAACCGTTTTGCAATAATAATAATAATAAATAATAACAATAATAAAGAAATCATAAATTATTAGTGAAATAAAATTTTATGTACTTTTTATTTTAAAAAAAATGTGTATGCAATTTAATAATCGTACAAGGAAGTCAAGTGATGTCCACACTAGAATTTTGTAACAGAAAATCATCCCTGTTTTTGTATTTCTTAAAATTTGAAATTACTTTTCAGTTAATTTCTATTTAAATGCTGACATTTATAATATTTCATTTGACACTTGTACAACTGTTGAAACTTTTAATAGTCCGAAAATTTTGATCAAGGTGGAGAAGCAGAGAAATGTCACGTTTACTTAACCCTGATCATTATTTAACTATAAGTTGTTAATTTACTTTTGTAAAATATTTTGTTGCTCTATCGATTTTTTTATACCACAATATGTGCAACAGTTTATATAATTATAGCTTGTAGAAAATGAATATTTTATATTGTTTGTAAAAAATATATATTTAAAAAAAAAATTAATTCCTAGTATTACTTGATTCATTTAGGTTCTACTTGACGAATGAAGGAAAATTGGGCGTACTCAACTATTATGTGAGGGGCACTTTTTTGAAAATTTTTAAAACTGGCGAAATTAATTTTTTACTCTTAAATACCGTAACAACCTTGTTTCTATAAATTAACATTTGTTAGCCGATGCGTTAGTATCTGATTAATATTTCGCAATATTATCTTATAATTAAATTTTTAAGTCCCTTTTTATATTTACGACATTTATTTATATTTTTGAATTGTGTAATTGCTGTCATAAGCTTTATTTGACGGAAGAGAGGAAAATCTTACTTGGAGATTTAAAACCTGTTCTACATAAATAAATGTAAATAAAACTACCACAAAAAATAAAAAATAAAGTACTAAGTTTGATTACCATTCAACATCACCATCTGGTGTTCTACCTTATAGCAGGTCCCTTACACCATCCCTGTCTCTATCCATCCTTGTTTAAAGCCTTTTCCTTCGTCTCCTTGTAGTTTCCAATCTTCATCTTATCTATTAATTTCTTCCTTCTAGTGACCCTTCCAATGCAGGTGCACATGTCCTAATCAGTTTTCTTTTATTTTGTGTATTTCCCGCAGTAGTGTTCTTTATTCCTTAATCCTGTTCAGTATTTTCTTTTTTTATCCGTTTAACTTACTTTTACCATCCTCCATATACACATCTCAAAGGCCTCAAACCGGACCCTCTTTCTCATCGTCCATGATATTCGTACAAGTGATTACGGTTATATTAAAAAAATAAATAAATAAACCGTAGACATTGTTAAACTTTGCTTCTATAAATTAACATTTGCGACCCAATGCAAAAGTGTATGATTAATGTTTAACAAGATCATCTTATAAAATTATATCTTAATTTTTTTTTTTGTCTTCAGTCATTTGACTGGTTTGATGCAGCTCTCTAAGATTCCCTATCTAGGACTAGTCGAATATCATTTCGGTACCCCCTACATCTTACATCCCTAACAATTTGTTTTACATATCCAAACGGTGCTTGCCTGTACATTTTTTTCCTTCTACCTGTCCCTCCAATATTAAAGCTACTATTCCAAAATGCCTTAATATGTGGCTTATATGTCTGTCTCTTTTAACTATATTTTTCCAAATGCTTCTTTCTTCATCTATTTGCCGCAACACCTCTTCATTTGTCACTTTATCCACCCATCTGATTTTTAACATTCTTCTATAGCACCACATTTCAAAAGCTTCTAATCTTTTCTTCTCAAGTACTCCGATTGTCCAAGTTTCACTTCCATATAAAGCTACAGTCCAAACATATACTTTCAAAAATCTTTTCCTGACGCTTAAATTAATTTTTGATGTAAACAAATTATACTTCTGACTGACGGCTCATTCCGCCTGTACTATTCGGCATTTTATATCGCTCCTGCTTCGTCCATCTTTATTAATTCTACTTCTAAAATAACAAAATTCTTCTACCTCCATAATCTCTTCTCTTCCTATTTTTACATTCTTAAATTACGTACAATGATGAATTTATTTACGTGCAAAAATATAAAATTACAGTATTACTTTTTTCTAATAATTGTGCTTTTGATTACTGCGTAATCCATTATGAGGATAAATGTGGGATATATGATAAATAGCTTAAATTGTTTAGACTTACTCACTCTCTTAAATAAAGGTTTTAGTTTATTTCACAATACTGTGAAGCAGATTTAATTTATTCTTTAGCCAAAGGTAGAGTAGTAGGTGATGTGATTAATATTTAACCCGACTCCTTTTAATTACCCAATTAATGAACACATATAATTATGAACGTATATAAGTGTTAAATCGTTTTATATCCTAAGCAGGACTAAAAACCATTTTAATGTTTTCTACTTTAAACAGGATTTGAATCTATGTGCTTTGTAACAGAAGGTTATATAAAACCTTTGCCCCACAATCACTAGAGCTTGTCAAGGTTGAATGAACTTCATGTTTAAAAGTAATTTACAATACGATTTTTTTTATTTTAAGTTAACGTATATAGTAAACAGTAATTCATTGATAATAATTCATAAATAAAAATAATTCATTCATAAAATGAATAATTCAATAATTCATTGAATTAATTCATGGTTCAATAATTCATTGATAAAATGTGAATTTCAGTTATTCGTTTTATGAAGAAATCGATAGTGAAGCGATATCTATCTATTACAAGTGAATGGATAGGTGAATTGAATTATAGCAGTTTAAACGAAGCAACAGGTAAATAGAAAGAGATTACAAAAATGGTTGTAAAAACAAATAACGATATTTAATTAAGGATACTTGAAAATTACTATCATAGGAGAATAAAACAATAATGGAAAGCACAGCACAGGTAAATTTGGTCGAAGTAATTTGATTGTTGAAAATATTATCATACCGATCAAATCATATTAGCCCCTAACGTTTGTAAGATATCATTATTCAGAATGGTTTCGGTTTTTTCTCGAAACCCGAAAAATCAATGTAAAAATTCAGAATTAGATAAGATTTTTTTTTTGTAATTCCATAGATGAAAGGAAGATTATATCACGTACCTTGGGCTGCATGCGTTTTTTTGCAGTTAATCAGTAAAAATGATGGGCTTATCCACTACCCTATATTCTCCACTAATTTTTTAGTCTGTATAAATATCTCCTACATTTTACATCATTGAGAGGTTTTATATGTTCTTATAGTCATCTTATATTCATTATAGTTTTTACCGTATATTTCCTGTAATATCCAAATTTCACTAATCCTGGTTACTAAAATATATAAATCTAACATTTTTCTTTGTTTATAAAATATTTTGTTAAGTTTTCTTTCTTTTCTAGTTCCTTTTAAACGCTCTTCATTTATATTTTATTAACTTATCTGATTTTCAACATAATTCGGCAGCTCTATACTTCAAATGATAAAGTTTCTCTACTTTGTTATTTTTTTTTTATTACAAAACATGAAATTTTGTATGTATAATATACAATAAGGAGAAAAAAGTGGGTGGATTATCAGTCTGCAGGGCTGTAAAGGGTATTAAGTTATATTAAGAGGTACAATTAACTTTTGACGTTTTACTTTCATGTAATGAAATACATTCATTTGTAACTCTAAATGTAATAAAGTAAATATATTTAAAAACGGTGGAGTTCTTTTCGGACACCGTTATATATTTAAGTAGTAGTAGTAATGAATATCTATATATATATATATATATATACATACATACACACACATATTTATTTATACTTTGATTTACGTTTATTTGTGTAAATAAATGTAATATTTACATTGTTGTTTTTGTTATTGTACGACAAAACTTTTTAGCAGTTTGTAAGTTTTTATTATTTGGTTTAGAATGAAATTATTTATTTACTCCTCAAAACTACAAAAAGCTGCCCAATAACTAGTTGTTTATTTTGTTATGAGAAATAAATTTTCTAGCGTATGAAAATGTGAGCATGAACATGAACATGAATTTTTCGGACGAAATTCAGAGATGCTACATTTCAGCTCAACGGTTAATTGAATGGCATTAATAATATAAAGTAATATTTTTTAAATTATTTTATATTTATAAAAACATTTTGTAATTATTATAAAAGAAACTGAAAACTGTTTTTATTCTTTACAAACTAAGAAATGAAAAAATGAAAAAGAAATTATATTTTATGAAGGTTTTTAAAATTATATTAGAAGATTATGATAAATTTAAGTGCTTTATTTATTATCATATTTGATCAATCTGAACGAAGTTAAACTCTGATGTTATCCTTGCTACTCCTTTTGTTTATTTTTTTAGTGTGTACGTTGCTGGGAGATTAGAGCTCTCCCACCAGAAGAGAGAAGGCAGCAAAATAATAACATAACGATTGAGATGAACAACATATGGTAGCGAAGATGGGACCGGTGCGAGAAGGGACGGTGGGCACATCGGATGCTTGGTGATGTCAAGCGATGGAGCGGCAGACACCACGGCTCCCTAGATTATTACTTAACGCAGTTCCTGACAGGCCATGGAGAGTTTAGTCCTACCTGTGCAGGTTCTGCCTGGACCATTCCGATGAATGCCCTGTCTGCCACGAGGAGAAAACCGCCTACCAAGTGCGCAAGATACGATCGTGAGAGAAAAGATCTATTAGATGTTTTACATAAAGATATGTTCACACCAGAAGAAGTGCAAGATATATTATTTCACTCGGAGACGAGCTGGAAGGAGATCCGCATAAGAGTTAGGCGTCGGAGGACACGTGGGAGGACAGGCCCTCGGCTGAGCGCCTTGGGGGCTCTCTGGGCGCGTGGGGGTCGCCTTGGCGCAATGATGCTGCGGACACTTTGCATAGGTATTGAATGGCAGCCTGGGTGGCTTGGTATTTTAGGTAGGTGCTACATCTGTGAAATGAGTAACAGATGTGTACAGCTTCTGTGGGTTGCGCTTCTAGTGTGACATACTCTGTAGTTTTGTTTTTATCTTCTAGTATGGTATATAATTTTTAGTTTTAGGCAACATGTATGTATATTATTCTGATTGATAATATGATATTTATAGCGACTTCACGAAAATTTCCGAATCAAACAACATTCTCAATGGAATAAGTTCAATGGCCCGGATGCTTTGTTAGGCTGTAGGTCCACAGCCTTACATGGCATCCGCGAGTACGTCTTCGAGAAACCTTTTATCCCAAACAACAGAAGTGATCAAGTCATCCTAACTCGGCTGAGGATTGGGCACACAAGCTAACCCACGGCCATCTATTTGCAGCAGAACTGTGAGGCGTGTAATGTAACGGCCCGTAAACCAATTACTCGTACATTGGGCAATATTTGGTTCTATTTGTCGACAATTAAACTTGGGTTCAGATGTGAGAGATTTCCCAGCCGGAAAAAACACATCAGAACACTGTCGCATTTCTTTGTGATTATGTTATGAAGAACGTACGGTTTTGCTTACGTGAGATCACTTAGAAGTACTGTGTGAGCAGTGAAAATAGTCAAGCGGTCTTGTTTAAATAAGTCTTACCACCCACTTTTTACTCATGTTCCAGTTTGTTATCCCTAGTTTGGTGTTTATTGTTTAATTATTATTTATGATCATTTGGTTTTATTTAAGTCACTAATGACAGTTATCATTAATGCGACTATAATCAAACGGTGGAAAAAATCCAGAGTAATATAGATTATTATATATAATAAAACATTTTTTGTACAAAAAAAGTTCATTGAATTTTAAAATTAACCGTATTAGCCATTGTTTTTTATATAATAATATTATTTTAATTCCAATCACAAACGAGTAAAAATACATACCTTTCAGCTCAGTATGAAATATTTTACTATAAAATAAGACAAAATTATCCCCCAAAATGATATAGTAAAATTCAAATATTCTATACACAAATGATAATACAAAATAATGATAAAAATATGAGTATTTGAACAATGGCGATACTGTAACCATTGAAGTATATTTGAGGTGCGATTATTTTTAGTTGAAAATTTATGAATATTACACTCGCACAATAAAAGAACAAGTGAACCATATTTTAATGTATTAATATAACAAAAACTACAATTAGGTTATAAAGTGAAAGAAATCTTCGTTTTTTTATGGAAATTCATAACAATAAATTTTATATATATGAATAGGTGAATGAATAAATTTTCAATTTAAATTGCAGTTCATTTCATTCATTGTAAAGTTTGCATCTGGTCTTAATATTTTTATCAATATACTTTTTGTTATTTCAACCATCACCCCGCGCGCGCGCCCACACAAACATGTATATAAATACTTTTCCTGTCGCATAATAAAATCAAGTAAATGGTAATATATGTTACGAATTTAAAACCCTAAGCCCTCTAATACATCTAGAACCTAGGACAAATATGTTTCTTTTATTAACCATATAATAAAATTTCTTTTATCGCTAGAATTGTATTATTTGAGTCATTGTGTTACATTTTAACTGCCTAATTTCATATTTTGATTAGAAAAATGAGTATTATGTAATAAAGTCACGATGTTTATTTATTTATCTAAACTAAATCAAGTTTAAATACCATAGATCTTGTCAAAATATGTTTATAAATTTTAGTTTTCTATTTAGCAGAAATACTTTTTTAATGCTTCAAATTCTGTTCAAAAGAGCAACTCTATACGTATAAAATGAAGATAAACTCTTTAGTTAATCATCTTTAATTGTTAGCTTTTTCAAATAGCTAGACATCTGAAATTTTCTCCAGGAATTCTTATGAGATTTTTCGGGTAAAATAATAAATATTATTTTAACTAATAGCCCCTAAGTAAATAAATCAAATAATGGTTGAAAAAATGTGATTCCAGTATAGGAAAAGCTGGAAACTTGAAGTCTGTCAACCATTAGATATAGGCTAGCTCTGAGAAGGAGAAATATTTTACTACATCTAAGCTAAGAGTATGAAAACGAGTTTCAAACTGAAATAGAACCAGGATGTCTCACCCCAATTGAGATGTATAATAAAATTCCTCAGCAGTATTTACTCCTACAATAATCATGAAAATATTTTTCTCCAAGTTTACGAATTACTTTCGAAATCATTCTTAAATGAGTGAAACAACATTCAAATGGTGTTGCTTAATTTGGGTAAATATCATGAAGCTTTCTGTGTTCGTTGTAAATGCTTTAAATTCACTATACATTATAATCCTAAAGTTCTATGAAAAAAATCTTAGGTTTTTATTTTAATTATCTATTCCTAAAAAAAAAGTAAAGGGAGATTTCTTGATAGTTATTTTATAATATCCACACATTTTTTGATATAATTATAGTAAATGCTATATGTCGACTCAATTAAAATAACCGGAAACAATTGAAGCTTTTATTTTACTTATAAACAGGTATAATAGGATTAGCAAAGATTTCCTAATTCTTCTTACTTTTTCAACAAAAATTAAAAATTTAGTATCGATGCAAACTGCTACGTTCCAGCAAAGGTTTTTTTAAGGATTTCACTTTAAATCATTCAAAGAAAGTAAACTGAACAAAGAAGTTTCTTATTTCCAGTTTGTAATTCAGAACTGCTGGAAACATTTAAGTGAAGAATAAAACTTTCAAATTTAAATTTCATTTTGATTTGAAGGTACGCAATATTTTATATCCTCGAAAGAATAGAGATCGATAAAAAATAGTGCTTAAACATTCATTCAAAAACGGGTAGTTCAGGTAAACTGTAATTATGTTTGAAATTATGATGCTTTCAAGAAGTGCACTTGTATGCGTGTGCGCGTACATACCACTTAAAAATCAAATTACAAAATATGATTTCTGCCTTTCTATTAGAACTGTAATAAAAAGTTTCAAATGTAATAAAACATATGTATTGTATCCCAATTTAGAAGAGGATTCGACGTAAATCTGACATTTATAATTCCTTAATTATTCGCCTCTCATTTTCCGGGTAAATAATAAAAATACTTGCTCTTTTAGATTAATATTTTTGGAGGAAGAAAGGAATTTTAATTTAGAAATTTTTAGTTAAGAAAATCAACGTACTTTAATTTTTCACGATTAAAAATCTTTTTATAATTTGTATAATTAAAAATAAATTCCCTCTATACATCTCTGTTATCAAACGGAGAATTCTAGTCTAGTGTACCAAACAGGTATATAACATTGAAACTAAATAATACTAATTTTTCCCCGCATTGTATCGAAGGTATAATGATAACGATATTATACTGACAACCGAATGTATATAACCACATCGATGTTTTTTGGATATTAAAACTATGATAACTTTATTACATTATAATAATTGTTTTTTTTTTTTTTAATATAAAAAAAAAGATAACACAACAGCTGACAACTGTGCGTTGTTTCTGATGCACGGCTTACGCACGCGCACACATACACACACACACACACAAACTTAATTAAAAATATTTATCGTTTTATTCAGATATAATATATTTTCGTTTATTTAATTCAATGACTAACTAAAACGCGCGCGCATACCGTATTTAATTCGCGCATTTGTGCCGATACTAGGGGCGACCTCAACACTGACTAAACTAATGTAATTTCACAACTTACGTAGAACAAATTTCGCATGTACCGTCAGCAGACTAGTGTAGCCGGGAGGCTTAACGCATCAGGTGCCAAGTCAATCGGGCGATCGAGTTTGAGACCCAGCATCAAAAGAGTTACTTTTCTACACTTTAAATATTATTAATTTATTTAATTCTACCGCTCACCTGTGACGTCACAACATAGCAGACTACTATAACAGCATTTTTAGGGGTAGGGGTGCGATTTTGCAAAACCTTTTTTACAGGTATTGTTGTTTTTTAATTGCTAACAAATGTCTCGAAGAAAAATATAACCTTAATCGGGCGAAATCTAGAGATACTGAGGGTGACTTTGCTCTACAGTCTCACTCACTTGACCTGTTAAGTTGATAATTTAATGGCATCAATGCCCCATACACAGAACTAATCTGACCAAGTTTGGTCAAAATCGGTCCTGTAGGTCTGAAGATAAAAGGTGATTTAGAGGCCAACGCTGAATACACACACGTATATACCAACATTAACATCCGGAAAATTCCATCCGGTTTATCGGGTTCCTTAGGTGTCAAAATCCGGTGAAAATCGCATATCCCCAAATTGGACTGATTACAATACTTCCCTCCTAGAGCTACAGCGCTATCTATGCGGAAAAAAATTGATTATTTACACATTTTAGAGCTATGTTGTTTCAAATAAATAAATCATGCTACTGAGCAATATATCTAATTCGCCGTTATGTAATTTTAAACATAGTTTTGTTGTAAAAATATTTGATTATTGAATATTTATTAAAATTAATTACTGGATAATTAATTTATTAAAAATAATTACTTCGTAACTTTTTTTTGTTGTTTTGTTTACGAAATGAAATTTAAATGATGCATTTTATAATAAAAAAAAACCAACTTACGAAATATAAATAAATTAATTAAACAGAAATAATTTCGAGATCAGTTCAAACTTTATTTATAAGCTTATAAATCCACTCAGACGTATGTATTTTGTTATTTTAAATTTTTATTCGAATCCCGGTCAGGCATGACATTTTTCACACACGCTACAAATTACTCATCTCATCCTTTTCAGTAATGCTTAACTGCGGACCCGGAGGTTAAACAAGAGAACAAAAAAAAACAAAGTTTTTATTGTATCAATTGAGTTAGTAAAGTGTGTAAGCAGTAATTTTTACCGAAGGATTTTATAGTCTATTCTCAATTTTTAATGGAATGTACTGAAGATTGTATGTCTGCAGGAAAAATGTGAAAGAAATTTAAATAAACAAACAACTTAATTTGAGGAATTTTTTTCTTAAAAAACAATTATTTTTGTTGCTGTTAGACATCAAGTTCAAGTTAATTTTTTTTGAAGAGTTTAGTTATGGTTTATTTTAAAAAGTTTGTATTTGTGCGAGATTTATATTAATTTTTTTTTTAATAAATTTGGGCTTAGTCAGGATTAGATACCCTTCTCTTTTTAGACATGCGGGAGTTAAGAAACAAGTACGAATACTCATATCAGCACTCTCATTAATTCACCTAACCTGTAAAGATATTTCAATTCTGTTCTAACTCAATATTAGCAGTCCTGAGAAAAACACCATTAAATTAATTCTGTGATCTAATAAGTACAGGCTTACCGATATTGAAACTGAATTAAAAGTAACTATAATTACGGAATTAAACCAACATCCTGCAGTATTACAGAACGTTTTTATAGCAGTAAATCTGTATTTATAACAAAACTTTCGTATATTTTATTATAACTGATTTAATTTTTTTTAATAATGTTATATAAAAATAATTAAATATATTATATAAGCGGGTATATTTAGTTAATGCATATATGTTTGAGCGAACAGACAAGTAAACTTTGTAATGCTGCATCGCTCAATATCTGTTTATGTTTAAGTAGTGCGTGAAATAATTCATTATAAGCTCTTGAAGGAAATTTCCTGCAACCATTTTCAAAAAAAGTTACACCTGAAAAAAATACTACAATATTTTCAACAGAACTACGGTATTTATAGAATATGTCAGGACAAGGTTTTCTGTTCGCATATTATATTACTATTCCCATGGTAATTCGTTTACACCTGTTTAATTATACGTAAATCTTGTAAACAGTGTATATAAGGGAAACTAAACGGACGGAAGTCTTCGTGGATTAATTATTTTGAGGCTGCCTCAATATACCTTGTGGCAATAATTTTATCCCTAGGGATAAGCAATTGTTTCGCTGTACCGGAAAGTGGTCTCCCGGTACTCAGACTTACAACTTAACATGTGTTATGTACAATAAAGTTTTGTAATAAATTTATTATTACACTACAACAACAGGATTTGAATTAGATTTATACAAAATAGTAATTTTTTAATAAAGTAAATTATTATCTCATAAGTTTCGTACATCAAAGAATCTTTTTTCAAGTTTGTTAAAATACCCCAACCATATACATTTTATTTTTAAAAATACGATAAATTATATTTTGTAAATAAATGAAAATATATTTATAATTAAAAAGAATTGTAAAGAAATTAATTCTTTTGTAATGTTAGTTTTTTACCAGTAAGTAAAAAACAAACATAAATCAAAATGATTAAATAAACATAACCTCAGACTTTTAATTGTAAATACATTTAAAAGATACACATACACATATGTACTATGTAAAACCTTTTTTAAATTTTAGTCTAGCATAAATTTTTAATTAAAAAACCTGTATGAAAGTTTTAAGCATTGTAAACTGTAAATATTTTTACAATTATTTAATCAGTAGAATTTCTCAATAATTATTATGGAAGTAAAAAATTCAACATGAATACATTTGTAATAAAATACTCGTAAATTAATGAAACAGATCTCCATTTCATAATCACAAGTTCCAAGCTGATATGATGATTTAATAAAAAAATAAAGTAAAATAAAACAAACATCATTAAAATAAAATATTTAAAAAAAATATCTCTCTAGAATAATAAAATGTTAATTTTAATACTTTTTAAATTTCTAAGTTTAGAAGTCTCCTTCAGATTAAAATAACTAACCAATAATTTACTGACATAATTTATGCTGGCTTAAAAGTTGAAACTTATGAATAATGACTTTTTTAATAATACATTATAAAACTAGCCTATAATGACAGCCGTTTATGCACGAGTGCGAAGTAAGTTACGACATGAGTCTTAGCGAGTGTCGTAAACTTCGCAAGAGTGCATTAATGACCATTATAGAGAGTTGCATACCGTATTTTTTCTACGGCTGAGAAAATATTGGGATCATTGATTTAAATTAATGATAGAATACATTGTTTCGGAATATTTTGTTAATTTTTCAAAAAATTCATTAAGAAATACATTATTGTGGCAATAGATTATTAGTAATAATTTCTGCCTTTTCTTTAATATCGATCGGTTTTAAAGATACTTTTTCCTTAGTATGCGACATAACTAAAAAAAGAAAATAAACAGTGTATTAGAAACTTATTACCTATTGGTGTTCTTTCAGATTGATTACGTTCTGCTTGCTAACTACTACATCAGATTAAAATCAAAGTAAAAAAACAGCTGATACGTTAAAGAATACCCGCTTCTGATTGTCAGTGGTAGAAAATAGTAGGCTTTTGATCCTTTGAACACCTGTATCATAATGAAAATCTGTTTCAAAATATCCCTCATAATGATACAGGTTCCAAACGCGTAATTCAAACATTAACGTACAGCCAAAAGAAAATTATCGTTGATTACTTAAAGTTATTTATTGTGAGAAAAAAGTTAAACACCTTTCTTCACGTCTGTTCTTATCATAGTCTCGTGTTTTAAATATGGGGAAGAAAGACTGGTTAACAAAATTATCTTAAAAACTTGGTTACGTTTCTAATGAAAGAACTTATTAGAATAAGAAAATTAAAAACTATATTCATGTTGGATAGATATAACGTTATGAGTTCCAAAAAAATTAAATAACTTATACTAATTTCAAAAAAGTAATTTATATAGAATTTTAAAATTCTATATATTTTGTAAATGTTTTAAAGTTTTGTTTCATTTTTTAATTGAAGATGGACTTAATTCTGTAGTTTCTTTATACGAATAAATTAAATATTAGGTAGATTTAATTTACTAAGCATTTGGCACCGTTGGTAATACAATTGTATAAATTAAATTTCCAATTACCAACAATTTAAAAAGTGTAAATCTTACTACTTTCGGAGCTGTTTCTCCATCTACAGGGATTTTGAGGAATGTTAATTTTAATTCTAATCAATAATCGTTTTTAAATTAAACTGTTATGTTTGTAATAGTCGGTCGTCAAGAATAAAATTAATTCGTACGTCAATAAGACAATAACGTCATGTTTGTAAGATGTTTGCGACTGTTATTTGAATAATAGTCGTAAACATCTTACAAGCATGAAGTTACTATCTTATTGACGTACGAATTAATTTTATTATTGACGACCGACTATTATGACATAACAGTTTAATTTAAAAACGATTATTGATTTGAATTTAAAATAACATATTTTAGAAAATCCCTGAAGATGGAATAACAGCTCCGATAGTACTAGGATTTACACTTTTTAAATTGTTGGCGAGTCGAAATTTAATTTATACAAATATTAAATAACTTATTATATCATTTACATCAAAAATTTATTTCTTTTTACTTTTATTTTTATGTTTTTGTATTATACAAACTTACAAAACGTTTATAACCAAATTAGTTTTGTTTTCTGTAATCTCCTTCTGACTACACAAATATAATTTTATTTACTTAATATCAAAATGATCTTGCAGATTATTCTTCTTCTTTAATATTTTTTTAAAATGTTGCCACTTTTAGTCATTTCTCAACTAAAAGCATCTACCGACACCTTATTAACCCTTAATTTGTCTCAGGTCTCTTAGAACAAAAATCTAAAACTAATTGAAATTGTTTTACTTTTTTTGGTTTTTGAAGTAAATTTGAAAGTAAGCTTATGAAAATTAAGAACAGTTGTGTTTCACTATGTGATAAAGCGGCTAAAGATGAAAAGTGATGGTTTGGAGCGGAACGGATCAAAGCAGTCAGTAACTACGAATATTTTGGATTGCTCCTGACTTCAGAAATATCTTTTGAAGAACACTTAACAAAGAAAACCAAAGGTTATAATTAATTATTTTAGCAATATTATTCTACTACACTGTTTCTTCTCATTATTTTTTACATTAAATATGCATTTAAATTATAATCGAGTATTTTTAATTTACTGGAGAATCGATATTCCAAATAACTTTTTGAATGAAGTTTTAAATAGAAAAATATCCTTCTATAATAAAAAGAAGCATTTTGTTATTCATTTAATTTTTATTAGGCAAATTTTGCGCCTGATTTTATGAAAATTATAGTTATTTTGAACAATATCGGAAAATCACTTGTTTCTAGTCATACAACTCGACTAAAGAACAGCACTAGTCTTATGTTAAAGAGGAATTAAATTGTTATATTTCTTAAACACCGAGAATATTTGTGGTTAATTGGTTTTTAAAACTGTTCAATTTAGAACGCAGTTGCACAGTCAAAAGAAGTATTTTTTTTAGTAGAAAAGAGATTTTTCTTGAATAATTCTCAAGCAGAAGAAAATAAGTATCATTTTATTACGGAATATCCAGTTTTGTCTGAATTCACGAGAAGATAAAAATGTTTGAAAGAAAGATTTTTCTGTTTAAATGAACGTAAACATTATTAACATCATACTAGCTGGTTTAAAGTGTGCTTGTATAATGATTAAATATGGAAATGTAGAAATTTACTTACCAAGGGAATTTAATTTTTTATTATCTTTTTACTGCTAATTTCTTTCTTATTTTTTCTTATTTCTATTATTGTTTCATGTTTCACATCAGATGACCATGAAATAATTATCTGCACTTTGTTTATAAAAAAAAAACCATTTTTGTGAATAATTTTGTTTGAAATATGTTTATATTCGTAATTTGTTTCAAATATATTTATATTAAGTAATATATACACACTATATTATTATCTTGAACAATTTTGGGATATCCTAGAAAGTTAGTCTTTCTACTAATTTTAATAATTCCTTTTTATTATTTTATTTCGTTTTAACAGGTAAGAAATTAAATAAGAGTGATTAGAGTAAATAAATGTGTAAAATATACCTTTCAAAACAACAAATAGTGGGGGAATATATATGTACGCGTGTGTGTTTAAAATTAAAAGAATCGGGTGTAATAATAATTAGCGATCTGTTTAAGTAATTGATTACTTTATTCGAATCAAATTGATGTCTATTTACCAATCGATAGTGATATATCAGGTCACCCTATTAACTAAATTAAACTAAGTAAAGTAAGTAAGTAGTTTTAAATTATTTTTATGATGTGTTTATCACATCACATTTAAGGCTGATATTTTTTTTTCCCAAGAAAACTCATATAATTAAGTTTTATCGTAGAATAGTATTGAAGAGCTCTCTTCATAATAATAAGAAAGAAATCAATCTGTTCAGTTTATTTTGTTTTTTATTTTTTTTGTTCTATTTTTTATGAATTAATTCACTACATGAGCTCAAGCTTTTGCGGAGGAATTAGAAAATTGAGATTTTGTAATGTATGAAAAATACCACGTTTAACCGTGATTCGAACACGAGATCTACGAATGAAAGTCCGATAAGCTACCGCTCCATGACGGAGATCGGCAATTTGGTTCTCAGATAGAAAATAAAATAATAAAAACTAACAAACATAGCGTTTAGGTTGATTTAATAACGTACATTTTTTTAAAAGTGTATTTGTAATAATAGAAATTTTTTTTATAAAAAAAATTCGAATTTTGATTTTATGTTACCTACACAGTCAATTTTTCACTTAGTTACGTTATGTATGTTATCATTAATGTATTTTTTTTTTTTTTTTTTTAATAGAAAATGTTAGTAAAATAAAATGAAATTTTTATATATCTAAGTCAGATTAACGAAGTATTGGTAAGCTGATTGACCAATCCGAGATCAAATGAACTCGAGAATCGGTGAGAAACTTTTTTTTTCTACTATAATATTAAATTTATGAAATTTATACTAAATCGACATTATTCTAAAATATAATTTTTTTCTTTTAAAATACGAAACTTTTTTAGTTCTTTTTATTTTTTTCTTTGCTTAAAATAGACCACTTGTTCCTAAATCCTGTATTATTTATATTTCAAGCTTTTTGTTAAAATTTATTATTTTTGTTTAATAGTCTATATAATATTTTTCATTGGATAATTCATTTAATTAATAAACATTTTGTTTTGATTATCCATGATTTCCTTTACGAAAGCTATTAATATTTTAAAAAATTAGATTTTAGAATGCACAGTTTTACTTAGCATAATATATGTTTATATATAATAAGTTCTAAATTTATTTAATTTAATATTATGTAGATTAAAATTAAGCAATTTCATTATCAAATTTTCTTTAAGTTTGTACAGACCGTTTTAAAATGTAAAACCGTATCGTTTCAGCGGATTACAAATTTTCATAAAAGTTTTCAGAGGTTTGTATGATTTTTTAATTTATTAACTTAAATAGTAATTTATTAACCTAAATAGTAACTGCCGATCTCTGTGACGGAGTGTTAGCGGTCTCGGCCTTCCGGAGGTCCCCGATTCGAATCCCGGTAAGGCATGACAGTTTTCATACGCTACAAAATTACATTTCCATATCCATATCCTATGCACAAGCTGTAGTCTTATGTGCTGATATCATCAAGCTAAAAAAAAATTACTTAAATTTTAAATATTCTTTTCCATGAATAATGTGTGTTTGTGTGGCGTAAAATTAATATAATGTTAGTTTACAAAATACATAGAAATCTTTTTATAAATAAACACATAAAATTATTTAACATATACACACATAGGGTATAAATAACGGACATACTTTGTCTAATTTGTCGTTATCAAGCGATCTATGTAATTATTTAATGCAGCTAGAACCAGTTAAGACGTTTTCCACGATTCTTGTTAACGATATACACAAGGTTAGTGTATCTCAATTGGAAGCGCGTAAATAACTGAGCTTCAGTTTGTACCAGATAGGAAAACTACCGTGGCTTAGCTTAAAATGTTCAACTGCGCATGTCTGATAATCCCCCCCCAAACCGTGCTTCCTTTTTCTGTGTCGTATGGTCAGAGCGAAAACATGTATTTGCACACATATAAATGGCCGTTAATGTAGCCTGTATTTTTGAGATAGTAAAAATATTATATAAAATGACAGAAAAGTGATTTTTTTTTTTAAATTTTATATTTATGTTGTATAAAATAAATAGGTATACATAACCTTTCCTCATAACGTAAGTGTCTACTAGGGCGTCCCATATTTTTTACGTTTTATAAGAAATAAGGGCTGAATTCATCCTCTCTCTCAAAAAATTATGTATGAAATTATTTAAAATTTAAAAAAATTACTAATTTAATTTCTTTTTTTCAAAATTATAGTTCATAAATTAAACAATGACTGTATACTGAACTCCGAATTAATTAAAATTATGTATGAAGTCGTTTATAAATTACCAAGTCATAAAAATATGGCTTTTAGCCCTCTCCCACTGTTTACGATCTTTTTCAATTACCGCACGTTTTATTCAAGGATAGAATTTAAAAAAAAATCTCTTTCGACACGCCAGAAGGCGGAGGTAGATTTCATCGGTGCTAAATAGGGGATAAAAAAAATTTCCACCTTAAAGTTAAGAAAAAATTCAAATTTATTCAATACGACAATGGTTACATGTGAAACAAGGTTTCACATGTAACAAGGCTAAACATGTGAAACATAGTTTCACATGTTTAACATTCAACAAGCCCCATCTAACAATTCCAGCAATATTTTGGTCATTCATTGCCGTAAGGTTTGGTAATATCAAAAATTGTTTCAGACAAAACTTTTAGCTAATGTTTAGAGGACTAACAACGACCACCTTAAACCGATTCAGTACCGTTCCTATTAAGGTAGGTATGGTATTTTTCCTTCGAAACCCTATTTTTTCCACCCCTTGAACCAATGTTTGGTTATATCAAAAAACTTCACTTAGATAGGTTTTAGGCCCTTATCCAAAGAATAATAAGAACTTTAAACGAATTCGATATTTTACTTAATAAGAAAGTTATAGTGATATTTTGTTTTTTCTTTCATATTTTTTAAATAACATTGTTGTAACCCCAATATTAGATTTTCACGAATTTTTAACCATTAAACAGAGAGATTTCTAAACATCAAAGGTAAATTTATAAATCATATATCATATATATGTATAATTTTAACTACATATACTCGTAAATCAAACGATGAAGGTAAATCATAAAACCTTTAGAGGTTTTTTAATATTTTAATTATTTTTACTTTTTTTTCATGTAATTTTGTTTGAGTGATTGATAAATGTTCAATCGTTTTTTTTTTTTTATTAATTTATTTTTATTTAATCGTTTTTTTTTATAAAATAAGGTTACCTTAGGGATAACAACTTTATAAATCTGCGGAATTTATATTAATAGATTTGCTAACGACCTCGGTGTTGTATTAAATATAGCTGTAGGGGTAGGGTTTACAGTTAAGGATCTGTTCAACTTTGAAGTTTTTAATTATCTGTGTTAAAGCTGGCGTAAACCAAATTGATTTCGATCTTCTTTATTTTAATTCTTATTGAAACCAACCAATTAATTCACTAATTAAGCTAATAGTTAAGAAAATACTTGAGTTTTGAAATTTGTTAAATTTATAAAAATATATTTCACGGATAAAAATTTTTGTTAATTCTTTCGGAAATTAACAAACAATTAATTTTTTGGGTTTTTTAATTATTAAATGGTTTGCTTTTTACCAGTTTTCTAGAAAAGTTAAGAAGTTTTTTTATTATCTTATACAGAAATGAAAAAACAAAAATCGTAAAAAAAGGAAATTTTTCGTATTAAAAGGAAATTTTCTTTCTGTGTAGAAACACAGAAACTTTGTGTCCAGAGAGTATTACAGAACTCTCCATATTTCTGGACGATTTAGTACTTCCTAAGTGAGGCAAGGTTGTTCAATCCTTTCATACCGCAGTATTAATAATAACCTCTAAACTGAAATTAAGCAGAAAGCTTAAAAGCTAAATGTTTATGAGTTTGATCATTACTTTATTAATTTACATGATAATAATAATAATAATAATAATAATGCCCTTTTTTCTTTTTCTTTTTTTTTCCCCTTCTCGCCCCGACCGGATATCCATTTAAGTATACACAGTCGGGGAGAGTGTCCATATACTTAAAGGAGGCGTCCCCCACCCACCGGCAGCACGTCCGGTACGGCAGGTTAGCCTCCCCGGTCTCGGATCTTTTATTTTCCATTTGCCATGCCTCTAATCACCCACCTAATGGCCAAGGTCCGGCAACGTCGTCCCTCAGCCCCTCGGCAGGGAACCGGGTCTCGGTCTTTATCTTTTGCCATGCCTCAAACCGGCGGCACCGACCCCACTAAGCACCAAGGCACCCGCAGGGCCGACACCGCCGGCCGGGACTCGGTCTTAACTTTACCCCACAGTTCCCCAGGAGTTCCCTCCCTTCTCAGGAACCCGCACACCTCAGCATGCGGGCCCTCCACGGAGGGACTGTCCTCCCTTCCCTACTTTAACTACGACCCCCGTCTTCTGTCTTCGTCTTCTTTAATACGGAGAATTTCCCCCGCGAACTTCTTGAACCAGTCCCAATTTTCCTGACTATACACCATCCAATTCCTTAAATTGTCAGGGGTCAGTCTATTAATTAAAATTTCCCTTCTATTATCAACCCATCTGGGACATGCGAAGATGGTGTGTTTTACATTGTCGATCTCCTGACAATAAACGCATAGTGGGGTGGCCCTCTTCCCAATTCTGAATAAATATTGACCAAAACAACCATGGCCTGTCAATAGTTGCGTGCTGTAGAAGTTCACGTCACCCAGTCTCTTGCCAACCCATGTATTTATGTTGGGGATTAGCCTTCTCGTCCAATCCCCAACTCTTGAGTGCGCCCACGCACTCTGCCACTCTTGCTGTATTAGCTCTATGGTCTCACCTCTGGGAAGTCCCGTGGCTCTTAATGTTCTCTCTCTAATTTGCAAATCTATAGGGGGGAACTTCTGTTATTATACACAACGCATCATACGACACTGTTCTGTAGCCTGCAGCCACCCTAAGCAGAGCGAGTCTATGAACACTTTTTAGTTTAGTTTTATTTCTCTGTGTATTTATTGCATTTCCCCATACCGAGGCCGCATACAATAACGCCGATGTGGTGGCCGCCGTTATCAGCCTGCTGATTTCCATCTTACTTGTGCCATGATTTTGAAAAAGCCCCCTCAAGGCCTTAATGGTGGGGGTAGCCCTGTTGCAAATCATATTGACATGTTTACTAAATTTTAAGCTTTTGTCTAGCAGAACAGCAAGGTATTTTGTTTCGTTGACTTCGATGACTCTTTCTCCTCTGATGTTTATATTTATGTTTCTGATGGGCCTTCTACCAGCAAGAACCATGCAACAAGATTTCCTAAGGGAAATCTGCAACTGATTTCTTTCCAGCCACTCGTCAATTAGACATAGCGCTCGATTGGCTTTGTCCTCTACGATATCTTTATTTCTATCTTCCACTAGAACCGCTATGTCGTCCACATAGCCGATCACTGATACCCCTTCCGGATAATTTAATCTAAAAATCCCGTCATAGAAGACGTTCCACAGGGTAGGTCCAAGCACGGATCCCTGAGGAACGCCTCCAAACACCTGATATATAGCTTTAACTTCAAGCGTTTTAACTTCGATAAACCTAAGATGGAGGTAATGATTAATCAGATAGTCTCTTATGTGCATATTTTGTAGGGCCTCTATTATAGCTATCCACGGTACTTTGCCGAAAGCGTTTTTGATATCGAGCATAATCATGAGGGGAATTTTCCTGACTCTCCAGGATCCACTTTTAATTGTTAAAACCCAGTTTTTAACTCTTTCAATAGCACTTATAGTAGAGTATCCTCTCCTAAACCCGTACTGTTCTGGGCGTAAGCATTGCCTCTCCTCAATTTCTTTTCTAAGCCTGGTTTTAATAAGTTTTTCTACGACCTTCCCCATATTGTTAATTAGCGTAATTGGTCTATAACCTCCTGTTTCATTGGCTGGTCCTGTCTTGGGGAGAAAGACCGTCCTGGCTGCCTTCCAGCAGTCAGGAAAACACCTGTTTTGCAGGCCAAAGCTGGCAATGTCCACCATTTCCCAGGGTATTATTTTTGCTAGACCTTTAATGATGGCAGCTGTTATGCCATCAGGCCCTGGGCTTTTTTTATTCTTCAATTTGCCGATAGCCTCCATTACCTCTTGCTGAGTAAACCTGCCGCCTTCGCAACCAATCACTGATCTGTTAGGATTTTCCGCTCTGGGGAATAATGTTCTTACTAGTTGTGCCGACATTTCATTGCTCAACGTCGGCACATGCCTGCCCAGACGTTTAGTGGTGATTTTAAATGCCTTGCCCCATGGATCAGCATTAAGTTCATGGCGCAGTTCCAGCCATTTACTTCTTTTCGCTTGCTTTATAAGAAAGTTCAATTTCTTTCTGGCTTGTCTGTAGTTTTCTACAGCTAGATTGCCTTCCTCTATCATGCTGTGGTCTATTGTTGTTTTGCGGTATCTTGGCAATTTCTTCCTTGATGATCTCTTGAAATATCACCGGGTCTATTTGTGCGCAGTTCATGATTTTATTTGCCGCGTTTCTGATTACGCGGTGGATCTGGAAGTCGGTCAATCGGTGGTTGATGTGTATCTGTCTTGTTCCTGTAGGGTGATCTCCAATAGTGACTGAAATGGCCTTATGGTCGCTGCCGATTTCCTCATTGAGGACTGCGAAATCAATTGTATTAATATTCAATCTGCCGTCAACTAAAACTAAGACTAAGATCGATTCATGTCCAAGGGACAACAGACCCTTCTGTTGTCCACATGCTCCCTGCGATGGCAAGCATGTAGCAATGGTGCCCATGTATGTCGGTGCATGGGAGCTCTGAACGTTTCGGTGAGTAGGAGCCTGGAGTCAGTGCAGAGACTGCGCATCCGCTCTCTGCCAGGACATATGCCGGTTCTACCGGAGTACCGGATCGGACAAGGTTAGTAGCCCTGGAGTGGGGTGTACCCCGGCGGCTAGCCTTGCTACAGAAGGGATAAATGTTCATGAATATACCTGAACAAACCAACGTGGCAGAGGGTGCACGTAAACACCCTCGTTTAGAAACTTCCGATTCGCCACAAGCGAAGAGGAAAAAAGTAAGGAATCTGATAAGATAAAGAAAGATGCTGATAGAATCAGTAAAGACTTAAAGAAAAGTTTGTTTGTCTATAGCGTACCTAAGCCAAGATTTTCAATTATTACAAAGGAGAATGGGAACTTTCAAAAAGTTAGCCCATTCTTAATCGCAAGAGAGATTACTAATTGTGCTGGTGGTCCTGTCAAAGAAATTCGAAAAACTTTTAATGGATTGCATGTCGAAACCATCAACGACATGCAAAGCCAGAAATAATCTAGAAACAAGCTAGAATCAATCTAATGAGGAATGTTTTCCCAGTACCTCCTGGCGCATCCAAGAAGAAGGTCCCCCAACTCTGTCATTTATCATTTGCATTATGCGATCATAAATGCCTTTCTGTTCACGCGTTAATTTGGGAATGTTTGATTGGACATATGACTGAAGATCACCAATGTTGTAACTCTGTTCACGGCGTAAATCCACATCAAATGAACCAATCGCAGCTCGGGTGGGTGCTGGCATTCCCAATTGACTAAGAAGTTTATTTGCAATAGCTAAGCACTTGTCTTCAATATTTATCAATGCTTCGTTGTAAATGCCTTCTGTAAATTCCATGGTCATATTGGTTTTTTCTAGGCGTACTCTATGCAAAATATCCTCAGCCATATGCGATCGATATCTTTCCGATAACTCTGTGGGAGATGAAGGGAAGCAAGCGGTCAATATAATTGCGACTAATGTGCGAATTTGGTTTGGATGTGCAGTGTTGCACGCGTCATTAATACATATATCCCACTGTTGGTCGTTTTCTAATAAATTCAGAGCTTGGTGAAAGGCGCAGCTCAATCACGACACGATCACACAAAAGTACCTCGATTAAACAGAATATAATTCAGATTGTATAATAATCTGAATCAGATGCAAGTGGATTGGTTTTTTTTTTTTTTTTTTTGTTAATAAACAATGTAATTCGGAACAGGTATTGTTTCACATGCGACTGCGGTTGTCGTTAGCTAGTATGGCGAGTGTTCCCCTCGCTTCCGGCAGATGGCGCGGTCACTGGTACACAGGTGACCGTTAAAAAAACTGTTTCCTCGCGGTCGTGGGTATGTGACTGATGCGAAAAATAGATAAAAACAATCTTTAATGCGGGTTATATATCGTGCTAAAATTTGAGCTCAATGGGTGCAGAACATTTTGAGTTTTTGAAGCGTACACAAACGAAATTAACATTTTTATATATAAAGGTTTGTGGGCTCAAAAAAAAGCCCTTAAGTCGTGGGAAAAACACATCATTTTAAATGCTTACAAAAGCATAGTAACGCTTACAAATTACAGAATAATCAAACGGCGTTGATTTCTGATGTTAATAAACTGCTAACGTAAGTAGAAGTTGTGCTGCTTCAGTGTATAACGTGATTCTCGAGTATGAATCTACTAATGAATTACGGTCTCCAAGAAAACAAAACCCCGCAGGTCAATTGAGAAAAAGGTGAGATTTTGATAAAAACGCGATTCGTAAAAAAATTACACGAATTTGAATTATTTAAAAATAGTTTAGCGGTGTATTATGTCTTTTGGAAGAGAATTCGGTTATTGTCTTCGACAACGCTTCTTATCATTAAACGAAAAGAATTCCAGCCGTGTTATAGAAAAACAATGATATGAAAATGTGGCTTAGTTCAAAAGGAATAATTTTTGAAGTGGTTTAAGTTAATGTTCAATCACTGCAAAGGGTTTCGCGTATTAAAAGTAATTATAGTCCGTATAAAATTGGTTAGGCACACAACGCCATATCGGTAAGTCGTGTTTTTATTCGACTCGTAATGAATATGTTTGCCGACCTCTGTGGCGCGAGTGGTAACGTCTCGGACATTAATCCGGTGGTTCCGAGTTCGAATCCCGATCAGGTGTAGCATTTTCATACGCTATAAATCATTCATATCATCATCAGCAATGCATAACGGTGGTTTCGGAGGTTAGAAAAAACGAAAAAAAAACGAATACTTAGTTGTGTGGTTTCAGTGTTATTATTAGTGAATTTTGTTCTTTGCTTTTACATAGCAAAGAACGCTAAATGACCAAAAAACGATTGTTTGGTCATATATATGTAAAAAAATAACCTAACAAAGTATTTTTTGGTCATTATGTAGGTATATTATTTTCTCTGTATTTGGTTATTTCGACTTTTTTTTGTTTGCATGGTCTTAAGTCTATGTGGGCTATAAGAAAGTTGAGTGTTTTAATTTATTTATATAATTTATAAGTCATCCTTCTTGGTGGCTTTTCTTTTTGTTTTGGTGTTACAAAATCACATCTGTATTTTATAAACAAAAAAAAAAAAAAAAAAAAAAAAAAATACAGATGTGATTTTGTTTACATTGGCAACGGCCATACGGACTCTTTGTGATTGGTCGTCGTGTTTGATAGCGGCCATCTTGCATTGATCAGATTGGTTTTCCTTTGTTTACATTTCCATCTGATTTATTGGCCTCTTATTTATTAAAAAACTGTACAAATTAAAAATAGATAGATAGATTTATTAAAAATAGATGAAAACAATCATTGATGCGGGTTATATATCGTGCTAAAATTTTTTTTATCGTGTTTTTTTAATAATAAAATACAGATGTTTTAGCTGTTAAATATAATTCAAAGAAATTTGGTCGTTGTGTTTAACAGCGGCCATCTGGCATTGAACTGATTGATTTCCAAATTAAAAATGTACAAATTAAAAATAGATAGATAGATTTATTAAAAATAGATTTAATAAACTTAAATGTTCTGGACGGTGCTTAATCAGTACTGAATTTTGTGTCCGGCTTCAAAAACATTTGAGTTTTTGAAACCGTACACAACCGAACTTAACATTTTTATATATATAGATATTACCTACGGAAAACAATTGAAAATAAGTTAAGAAATACAAAACCAACGTTAAGAAAGGAATTTAATAATCCACTGAGAAAGTACGATGCTGTACAGTTATAATAAAATTCTTTCAGAGAACAAACGGTAATCTTAAATCGGCCCATTCATGGTGAGAATTGTCGCGATATATGCCAATATTAACCGATGCATGTCGGAATAATGAGATTTCGTGAAATCAATGTACGTGATATAGTTTCCATATAGTATCAGTACCTACCGTTACTGATAATTTATGGAAACTTTTCTCAGTATCCATTCGCTGACGCAGAAGACTTTGAGATAAGCGATACTAATGAATGTCTGAAAATGAATGGTGTGGTGTCGCGACGACTTCCTGTCACGCTTTTATTCTGTCTGCGATTTTAACATTACCTTTTAAAAGTATTTCCAGTTACCAAATATCTCAATGTTATCGATAAACGTTGCTAAGGAACAAATCTAGCCCTCCTCATTGTATTATCTGTTTACATTTAAATACGTATTCTCTAGGATACTGAATAAAGATATATAAATCTATTTTATTCAAGGATATGAATGATGCGGGTTATATATCGTGCTAAAATTTTTTTTATCGTGTTTATTTTAATAAAATACAGATGTTTTAGCTGTTAAATATAATTCAAAGAAATTTGGTCGTTGTGTTTGACAGCGGCCATCTTGCATTGATCTGATTGGTTTTCCTTGGTTTACATTTCAAAATTAAAAATAGATTTAATAAACTTAAAATGTTCTGCACCGTGCGTGTGCGTAATCGGTGCAGAACATTTGAGTTTTTGAAGCCGTACACAAACGAACTTAACATTTTTATACATATAGATATATACTTTTTAATTTAATTCAATGATTTTAACTAAAGAGCGCGCGCATACCGTATTTCATTCGCGCGGGTATTTAGGTACTAGGGGCCACTTTAAATACTTTTTTACACTTTAATTATTATTCATTTATTTAATTCTACCGCTCACCTCTGACGTTACAACATAGCAGACGACTACAGCAAATTTTGTAGTAGCAAATTTTACGATTTCAAATTTAGTATATTCGTGCTGTTCTACTAGAGTGGAATCTTTGTCTTAAACTTAGGTTAAGTTCTTTTTTTTTCAGTGCATTTGGTAAAGTCATTTCAACTTCATCATCAGCTGCATAGTATTTGTATGTGTTGATCAGTTTCATAGGCAATTTGAATTATAATTCTGATGCTCTCATTCTTAACAATAATAACACAAAACAAATATACTTTTTAATGATAGCTTCAGTACAACATAACCTATCATTTGAAGTTTTTACATTTGAATAAATAAGAAATATTAACAATGAGTAATATTTCGTGTATTTTAATTAGTTCTTTATTAGTTTGAAATTGTACATAGTATACGTCCAATTCATATTTTTTCAAGTAAAAAATTTATAACAATTTTAAAATTCAATCTAGTGATGTAAGGCTAAACTAAAACACATTGTTAAAATAACATTCTTATAAAATGAAATACATTCTACCAAGTAACATAATTTTAACATTTTTGTAGTCGTCAATAGATATTATATATCGTGATTAAAAACCGTCTGAATATGATTGTAAATGTTATAATTGCAATGGTTTTATTTTGAATAAATAAAGTTGGATAACTTCCTAAACGTTTGATAACTTTGTAACAATTTCGGAAAACTTTCGTGATATATTGTTTAGCACAGAACACTAAAAATTTAATCTTCCTCAAAACTTCATTGAAGATGAATTGACTTTTTCTGATATATCTTAAGCATTTGTTTGTCAAATAAGTAGTCGAATAAATACTATAACGTTTTTGATATTTACAACATTTTAATGAACAAGAGTACTTTTGTGACTAATTGCGAAATTAGAAAAGCGTTACTTTATCATCTTGAAAATTATATCTTGATTTCAAAACACATTTTCATTTTTTTTTTAGCTCGCAGTATTAACTACATTTATGCTCCAAGTATTTCGTATACGTATTCCGCAAAGCCGTCGTAAAACGTCTCGGATTCGTATGCGAATTCTTGTTTAAGCATAAGAATCAATGCTCTGAGATTTTCAGCAGATTCTCGTTGAAGCATTGATATTTTGCTCCAGAATCTTCAAAATTGATTCTAGTTGAAGCAATCAAATTACACTTCTTACAGGTTTCAAGAGGTCTTGTTGAGCATTCTAAGTTTATTTACCAGTTACTTTTATTTTTGATATAGTGATAAGGGATTTAAGTGAATAATAATCTAATTTGAAATTGGAAACGATTTGATCACTATTACATTACATCATGATGGCATGGAAGATATTCTCAATAATCTAGGACTAACAGAAATGTATATCAATCTGTTTAGGTGTTTGATGAAAAACATTTGAATATTTCTTTTCAATCGAAACGTATGTGGATGGATGACCCTTCAAGAATTATTCCTGTATCAAATGATACTGAATATATTCAGATTTTATACACACCTGAACATTACGTTTATTGCTACTACGATACAACAATTTATATTTTTGACTGAATTGGAATTTTTCTTACGACATCTCTTTCTATACATTGATTTGAAAACGCCATATTGGTTCCAACGCCATATTGGTAAGTCCTCTTTTTATTCGGCTCCTAACGAATATGTTTGCCAGCCTCCGTGGCGCGAGTGGTAACGTCTCGGATTTTAATCCGGTGGTTCCGAATCCCGGTCAGGCATGGCATTTTTATACGCTATAAATCATTCATATCATCACCAACTGTGGTTGTCCTTCTTTTTCTTTTTTTTTTTTTTTTTTTTTTTTTTTAATAAAATACAGATGTTTTAGCTGTTAAATATAATTCAAAGAAATTTGTTACTTAATCAGTTGTGATTTTGTTTGCATTGGCAACGGCCATACGGGCTCTTTGTGATTGGTCGTTGTGTTTGACAGCGGCCATCTTGCATTGATCTGAGATTGGTTTTCCTTTGTTTACATTTCCATCTGATTTATTAGCCTCTTATTTATTAAAAAACTGAACAAATTAAATATAAATAGATAGATTTATTAAAAGTAGATGATAACAATCATTGATGCCTGTTATATATCGTGCTAAAAATTTTTTCTTATCGTGTTTTTTTTTTTAAGAAATACAGATGTTTTAGCTGTTAAATATAATTCAAAGAAATTTGGTCGTTGTGTTTGACAGCGGCCATCTTGCATTGATCGATTGGTTTTCCTTTGTTTACATTTCCATATTAAAAATAGATTATAAAACTTAAAATGTTCCGCACCGCGCCTTATCGGTGTAGAACATTTGAGTTTTTGAAGCCGTACACAAACGAACTTAACATTTTTATACATATAGATATTACCTACGGAAAACAATTGAAAATAAGTTAAGAAATACAAAACCAACGTTAAGAAAGGAATTTAATAATCCACTGAGAAAGTACGATGCTGTACAGTTATAATAAAATTCTTTCAGAGAACAAACGGTAATCTTAAATCGGCCCATTCATGGTGAGAATTGTCGCGATATATGCCAATATTAACCGATGCATGTCGGAATAATGAGATTTCGTGAAATCAATGTACGTGATATAGTTTCCATATAGTATCAGTACCTACCGTTACTGATAATTTATGGAAACTTTTCTCAGTATCCATTCGCTGACGCAGAAGACCTTGAGATAAGCGATACTAATGAATGTCTGAAAATGAATGGTGTGGTGTCGCGACGACTTCCTGTCAAGCTTTTATTCTGTCTGCGATTTTAACATTACCTTTTAAAAGTATTTCCAGTTACCAAATATCTCAATGTTACCGATAAACGTTGCTAAGCAACAAATCTAGCCCTCCTTACATTTTAAAAGTATTTACAGTTGCCAAATATCTCAATGTTACCGATAAACGTTGCTAAGCAACAAATCTAGCCCTCCTCATTGTATTATCTGTTTACATTTAATTACGTAATCTCTAGGATACTGAATAAAGATATATAAATCTATTTTATTCAAGGATATGAATGATGCGGGTTATATATCGTGCTAAATTTTTTTTTATCGTGTTTATTTTAATAAAATACAGATGTTTTAGCTGTTAAATATAATTCAAAGAAATTTGGTCGTTGTGTTTGACAGCGGCCATCTTGCATTGATCTGATTGGTTTACATTTCCAAATTAAAAATAGATTTAATAATCTATTTTTTTCAGTGCATTTGGTAAAGTCATTTCAACTTCATCATCAGCTGCATAGTATTTGTATGTGTTGATCAGTTTCATAGGCAATTTGAATTATAATTCTGATGCTCTCATTCTTAACAATAATAACACAAAACAAATATACTTTTTAATGATAGCTTCAGTACAACATAACCTATCATTTGAAGTTTTTACATTTGAATAAATAAGAAATATTAACAATGAGTAATATTTCGTGTATTTTAATTAGGTCTTTATTAGTTTGAAATTGTACATAGTATACGTCCAATTCATATTTTTTCAAGTAAAAAATTTATAACAATTTTAAAATTCAATCTAGTGATGTAAGGCTAAACTAAAACACATTGTTAAAATAACATAATTATAAAATGAAATACATTCTACCAAGTAACATAATTTTAACATTTTTGTAGTCGTCAATAGATATTATATATCGTGATTAAAAACCGTCTGAATATGATTGTAAATGTTATAATTGCAATGGTTTTATTTTGAATAAATAAAGTTGGATAACTTCCTAAACGTTTGATAACTTTGTAACAATTTCGGAAAACTTTCGTGATATATTGTTTAGCACAGAACACTAAAAATTTAATCTTCCTCAAAACTTCATTGAAGATGAATTGACTTTTTCTGATATATCTTAAGCATTTGTTTGTCAAATAAGTAGTCGAATAAATACTATAACGTTTTTGATATTTACAACATTTTAATGAACAAGAGTACTTTTGTGACTAATTGCGAAATTAGAAAAGCGTTACTTTATCATCTTGAAAATTATATCTTGATTTCAAAACACATTTTCATTTTTTTTTTAGCTCGCAGTATTAACTACATTTATGCTCCAAGTATTTCGTATACGTATTCCGCAAAGCCGTCGTAAAACGTCTCGGATTCGTATGCGAATTCTTGTTTAAGCATAAGAATCAATGCTCTGAGATTTTCAGCAGATTCTCGTTGAAGCATTGATATTTTGCTCCAGAATCTTCAAAATTGATTCTAGTTGAAGCAATCAAATTACACTTCTTACAAGTTTCAAGAGATCTTGTTGAGCATTCTAAGTTTATTTACCAGTTACTTTTATTTTTGATATAGTGATAAGGAATTTAAGTGAACTACGATACAACAATTTATATTTTTGACTGGATAAATGCTGGTAAACTGAATAAAGAATTGGAATTTTTCTTACGACGTCTCTTTCTATACATTCATTTGAAAACGATAAAATTCCCAAGACTTCAAAATCAAAATAATTGAATTTATTGTGTAAAGCCGGCCTCTGTGGCGCGAGTGGTAGCGTATCGGCCTTTCACCCAGAGGTCCCGGGTTCGAATCCCGGTCAGGCATGGCATTTTAACACATGCTACAAATCATTCATCTCATCCTCTGAAATAATGCTTAACTGTGGACTCAGAGGTTAAACAAAAAAAAAAGAAAAAAAAAGACGACTACAGCAGCAGTGCCACATTAGCGCTCCTTTTGGTGAGAGAAAGTACTAATGTCGCATTATACCCACTTAGCCACTAGCTTATTTAGAACATTTTTGAGGTGGAGGTACGATTTTGAAAAATTTTTTTAAGGAATATTATGATTTCTTAATTGTTAACAAACGCATCTAAAAAAAAAATAAGACCTTAATTAGGCAAAACAGAGATTGAGATTCTGAGGGTGACCTTGCTCTACAGCCTCAGGCACCTGACTTTTAAGTTGAAAATTTAATGTTATCAACGCTCTATATATAGAAGTAATCTGACCAAGTTTGATCAAAATCGGTAGAATAGTTTTGGAGATATAAGGTGATTTAGAGAGCGACACCGAACATACACACGTACAAACAATATCCGGAAAATTTCCATCCGGTTTTTTGGTTCCTAGGTGACAAAACATAAAGATCCAGTGAAAATCGTATGTGCCCAAATTGGATTGATTACAATACTTTCCCTTCTAAAGCTATAACACTAGACGGGAAATTAATATATATTAAATATTATTTTTTAGACGGAATTATTTAAATAGGATATTTTAACAATTTTTTTTTATTATTGACTTGCAATGGTTTTGCATAACCTTACTAAAACTACTGATAAAAAAATTAATATCTCTGTATATCTAAAAATAATAATATTATTATTTTACAATATTATTATCATTAATTTAAATGATGATAATAATAATAATAATAATAATAATAATAATAATAATAATAATAATAATAATAATAATAATAATAATAATAATAATGCCCTTTTTTTTTCTTTTTCTTTTTTTTTCCCCTTTCTCGCCCCGACCGGATATCCATTTAAGTATACGCAGTCGGGGAGAGTGTCCATATACTTAAAGGAAATTGTACAAGAAATGTCGAGTCAGGGAGTGACTCAGTGTCGCAGACTAACCATGCGAAGAAACAGTGAAGTTCTACCTTCGGCCTCGCATGTTTTAACATTTAATAGTCCGAAACTTCCTGAAAAGGTGCGAGCTGGCATCCATCAGCTTGATGTACGAGCATTCATTCCGCAGCCGATGAGATGTTTTAAGTGTCAACGATTCGGACACACAGCAGCTAGATGTGAAGCGCAGGAAATATGTATAAGTGGAGTGAAGACACATGAGGGTGACCCATGTAAAGACCCTCCAATCTGCGTTAACTGTAAAGGGCACCACATTTGTCGTTCAAGGAACTGCCCTATATATAAATTAGAAACGGCAATTCAGGAAGTTAAAACGCTTCAAAAGGTCAATTATCCTGAAGCGAAGAAAATTGTTGGTCAGCGTACACCTCGACCATCGACTTCTTATGCAGAAGCAGCAGCTTCCCCTTCCACATCTAAAATTAACGTGCAGCAGTTGCTTAACACGATGGCTCCAAGTCTTGCGACGATGATTGAAAGAATCATTGATTCAAAGATTGAGTCGACTCATCGGATGGAACAAACTAAACATGAGAAGGCTCACTCTCCGTCTGACGCATTTGACATGAGAGACGCACCAGCGCAGTTTAAAACACCAGCTAAACCTGCGATTATTAAGCCACCAACTGATGTAAGAATAAAAAATCTTGACTTATCTATCAAAGAGAAACGGATCACTCCGTCGTCTAGTCACAAGCTTTAAGAAATTGTGACAATAAAATCTGAATCTAAGGAAATGGAGGTGCAAGTTATTACAGAAAAATCACCAGACGCAGATGAAATAAAACCTGTACCAATAGAGGCTCCAAAAGCGCAAAGATCAGCTTCGGTGAGAGCATCTATTTCAGCTGGACCCAGTACTGCAGTAGAGATAGAGTCCAGCTCATCAGCCGCGGAGAGTGCATCTCTCCACACCACTGTTGAATAAACCGGAAGGTAAAATGAGGTAAATTACACATAATTTAACATTGAGATAAATAAATAATTTAATAAAAGAAGTTCTGCGTAAGAACTTTTATAACAAAAATTACTATAAGCTTTTTTAACATCATCATTTTTTCAACCAGAGTTCATAGCCTCGGTAGAAAGATTACATTTTCACCACATTTTTCCAAATAAAAAGGTTAGATTATTGATAAAATAAACTACCTAGAGTTTTCAAAAATACCGTTTTCAAGATCTTTTTAACTTAGGGAAAATTAAGTAGACTTTTCATCTCCCAAATTCAGGAGAATTTTTGGAATCATATTTCGATAGTCTCTTTATTCATTCTTTATCGGTAATCTTTAGATTTTTTTTTATCGGAAAATTAATTATTAAACTTTCTCATTACTGATATGACAAATAATAATCCTTTCGCATCTTTTAAACTGACAGAAAGCCCTTTCAGAAAAGCATCTTTACTTGATTTTAAGATAATATGGTTAGTTTTTAATATTTGATTATCATTATTATATTTTATTTTATTTCTAATCAAAGAAGAAAATTTCTCTCCTTGTTTGACAATTCTACTTTATTTAACTCACGTATTTTAAACGCCATCAAATTGTATCTTATTTTTCAATTAAAATACTTTATTGTTTTTTTTAAATTTAATTTAACCGTTAAACCTGACGAACATAAGTAGCAACAATAATACTTTTGTATATGATTCTTACCACGTAGCGCCTCTTGAGTAACCGATCAAGTGGAAATCAGATGAGGCAAACTCAGGACTGTACGGGGGTGTGATAGTACTTCCCAGTGCAATTTGTCGAAGGATTCTCAAGTTACGTGAGCTGTGTGAGGCCGGACGTTATCATGAAGCAGAATGATAACGTCCTTTGGGCTGAGATTCAGGCCATTTTTTCAACAACGTTAAAAATTCACTTCACTTCCTTGATAACTATGCCATAGTAGTAATTGATGTTTATTGTTTGATGAAATCGACAAAGATCATCGAACCTTTTGCATCCAAAAGATTTCATCATGATTTTTCAGGTTAGCTCGTGTGCTTCCACTCAATTTTGTCTTTTTGATTCTGGTTCATAATGGTGGATGCATATCCCATTACAGGTTAGAATACTGTGCAAAAAATCATTAACTTTCGGCTGATACCGTGGTTTCAGCTCGTGCGAAGCCTTGATTCCTATTGTGATCTGTCAACTCTCTTGGAACCCGATTTGCGCTTGTTTTACGGTACTTGAGCTTGTTGGTGATAATGTTATGAACTGTACCGACACTTAGTTATAATAAATGAGCTAAAATGTCAACTGTAATTCATCGGTCTTATCGGATGAGAGGGTCTACCCGAGTTTCAAGCGCTAGAGTTGAAACTTCAACGGGAAGTCCAGAATGTTGCTCATCAGTTACTAAAGTTCGACCGTCTTTAAATTTTTCCACCCACTTGTAAATATTTTTGTGGTTCATACAACTTTTTCCGTACTGCTTGGTCATACGAGAGTAAATTTTAACCGGTTTCTCATCTTAGGAAAGCACGCTGTTCATCTAATTTGCAAACCTCCATCGTAAAATAAGATTTTAAGATTATAAACAAAACAGTTTTGCTTAAAAACAGCTGATCAAGATTCATCATATGGTTACCAACTCACTGTTCTGAATGTATCATAACCCTCTTACAAACTGAACTGTTTTGCCTCCACAGTTATTTGTGTCTTTAATTATTATACATATATACTGTATGCTTAAAATGATCTATATTAATTAAGTTGTATGCTGTTTGAATTTTTTTATTAAGAAATATATTTTTTGTGATTATTGGTTGATTACATTTACAAAAATCTTGTTAACTTCGTTTGTTACGCAATAAATATTTACCTATTTTTCTGAAAATAACAGTATGATTTAAATTTTATCAATTTAAATCGTGGTGAATTATTTCATGAGGAAAAAGATTCTAAATTAAATTTCATGATGCGTAAAACTTAGATATGAAGTTATGAAATGGCTATTGCCAGCAAAGGCTGGTCTATATAATACAGAGTTGTGCACCATGAGATCTTTGAGATCTCTATTATTGGATATCTTAGTATTGGTTTATTTTTACTGCATGCTGCTATTTTCAAAATTACTTTTATTGAACTTTTATGGATCTTTTTTCTTTTTATTGTTCGTATTTCAATAAATTTAACTTATCTATTATTCAAGTTTAAATTTAACGCAACATCATTTTGTTTATGATGTTCAAGCGGAATAGTTTTTTTGGCACAATCTTTTTAAAGTACCCCATTGACAAAAAAAAACAAAAAAAAACTATTTTTTCGACATATTGACTGGTAAATATATCTTTAAAAAAATTTGAAATATTTTCTCTTGTAAAGGATGGGAATAAAAATATAAGAATAATTTTAACACTTAAAATTTATGTAAACGTGAAACATTACATCTAATGGAATG